>NC_068284.1:37452530-37768919 GCF_025860055.1 Xyrauchen texanus
GTGAGTGTACACAAATAAAAGTAGACCCTTAATAGTCTCTAATGATGTATTACACTTATCTGTATGCCCCAAAATGATGGAGTGTTTTAAGTTGTTTCAGCTGTAATGACGAAAATATCCAGCAGGACATGCCGGTCGTACCCAGAGGTTTAATTAAATCTATCATCAAGTTCCTGTTGCATTAAAATGTGTATCTAGACTCCATTATATGGGTTGGCATGCATTAGACTGAAGTCTAGCGATGTATTTGAAGTATTTGGTTTAACAGTGTCAAATAGACAGGCAAAGTCACAACCTACGCTAAGCCACCAGTTTGGCTATGTAGGTGGATATGGCTCAATGGACAGAGCAGTGCGAATGCAAAGCAGGTGCGTTTTTACTAACAGACCGGTCTCAAGCTCTTAAATGACCTCTTAAACGAGTTCTTGACTGGGACAAAAAAGAGATAGCATATTACACCTATGTTAGCATCACTTCATTGGTTACCTGTTCAATACAGATTTGATTTTAAGATTTTAGTATTTGTCTTTAAAGCAATGCATGGACTTGCTCCTGCTTATATTTCGGATCTTCTTTGTCCCTACTCTTCTCAGAGAATGCTTAGATTTTCCTCTCAGCTGCTATTGACTTTTCCAAATTCATGATTAAAAACCAAAGGTGAAAGGGCCTTTTCAGTTAAGGTTCCAAAGCTTTGGAACACCCAACCTCTTTTTTTATTAGATCATCCCCTACTCTATCTACATTTAAATCATCTCTTAAAGCATACTTTTTTCCCCAGGCTTATTTGTAACTTGTTTTCACCATTAGTACAATTATGTTTTTATTTTCTGTCTGGTGTTGCTTTGTATTATGTTGATTAGATATTTTCTTTTTTTCCTAAATTTGTATTTAAATTATTTTAAATGTATTTTTTATTAATGATTTTTATTGTAATGGGATGTTATTTTATATCTGTTGTACAGCACCTTGGTTTGCAGTCATGGTGCTTTTAAGATTCTATATAAATAAACTTGACTTTGACCTTAAATGCATACCTCTGATCATTGCAGCAGCATGACGCAAGACACGGAAACCATTTGAATTTACTATAGTAACACTAACAGTACTTTAGGCAGAAATAGATTCATAATACATATTATTATAGCACTACTTTAGCTCCATTAAATTTGTAGGCTACATTAGGGGAGTGGGGGAATATAATACATTTTTGTTACAACTTTTAAATGTTTATATTTTGTATTTATTGTTCTTACATGTGAATAGAGTAGGCCTACTGTTTGTAATTACAAAAATGCCATAGTTTGTTTTATAGAAATCATGTTGCCATCACATCTAACCACAATGTGCTTACTATGGTCTTGTTACAAATACCATTGTTAAAACTGTATAAATAAATAAATTATATTAAAATTTTCATAAGGGCAAATGCAAAATATTTTTATTTATTTATTTATTAGATTAAATAAAATTGCATAAATCCTAAAATAAATAGGCTAAACTATTTTTGCTTGAGTGTAAGAAAATATAATTGGTTTTGTTTGCCTTCAGAAATTCCAAGAGATGAATTTGAATCAATTAGAACCTGATGAAAGGAGTTCCATCTCAGTCACACTGTTAGAATAATTTTGTCACATAAATTAGGTGTTAACATTTTTCTTTTTACAGATGTAATAGATAACCTTACCGTTGTTGGTACCAGTAAATTTACATCTACATCCAAATCCAAATCAGTGTTATAATGTAGAATGAGCATTTCAGTGGGACAAAATATGCAATATTATTGGTCTTTTCACTTATTTTTGAAATATAATAACAATACCACTTTTAATAGTTTCTGTGTTTGCATTTTCATTTTATTGAATGAAATAGATGGGAGTTCATCAAAAAAAGGTTAAGAACCACTGATCTAGTGCATTTTTATAAAAAATAGCACAGATGGATGCGAAACCGGTTCAGGATGCCTTCAAAAGAGCACAACAGCAAGACAGCAACAGCATGATGAAACAGAATGGGGTATCCTTTTTAGAATTATAAGCTGACATTGCATCTTTTAAAAGTCATTGCATTTCTATATTTTTTTATGTAGAAAAAGATTTAAATCCAGATGAAGGTGTCCTTTGTAAGTCCACTTTGGTGTAGATGAATCTCCCATGACAGGCCCATCTCTCTCCTCTTCACGTTTGTGACTGACTGAGTACCAGTGGGCAGGGCCAAGGGTGCAATGACGAAAAATAGGCATTGATGTCTTGATGAAGAGGCAGTCATATGCAGTTATATTTGGTCCTTATGACCAGGGGTGTAAAGTAATGAATTACAAATACTCACGTTACTGTAATTAAGTAGTTTTTCCAAGGAATTGTACTTTTTGAAGTAATTTAAAAATGTTATACTTTTACTTATACTTGAGTACATTTTAAGTACTGTAACTGTACTTTTACAGTGCTATTTTCCCACTGTCTGTGTTTGCTACTTCCCTGTCCTGATTTTATATTTTATCAATCAACATGATCGGCTAGGGAGAGTCTCATGACTCCCGTCAAATCAAATCAAACACTTGAACAGCAGCTGCAGATTTGGCGCCACCTGTTCAAGCATAGTTCACCTATGCATAGTTGATGTGAGAGACTAAGGCGATGTTATCAGTAGGGCTTGCCGATAAAATAATCTTGATGTTTATCTGAAAAAAGAGAGATGTCCATAAAATGTATGATAAACATCTGAGAAATTTTCTATACATATCCTATGTTCAACATCTAGAACAGGGGTGTTCATTACATCAATCGTGATAGCAAGACAACCGCTGGTTGGATGATTTATATAAAATATAAAAGATTGTCTTTTTATTTCCTGACGTCTGTAGCTGCCTGTTGTTTGAGTGATAGGCGGCTAATGTTTGAGCGCTATTGCAGTCAAATACACTTTATAAATGCCCTTCTTGATGAGACATTAATGTAAACGCAGTCGGTTTGGTCTGATAAAAATCGTATTTTCATCAAAACGTTGGACTTGAAGTGTACATGTTACTGAATTGAGCACTGTCTAGTAGGCTATGTCATATAAAGGAATTAATAAAACAACAATAACAAGAAAACCACTCACTACTTTTGGCTGAATAACTTGAGTAGATTTCAAATATTAATGTAATAGAATAAAACAGTGATATTTTTTAATAATATTGTTTTTTTTTTTTTTAATAATACCGACCCCTGATGTAGAGAGACTGTTTAATTGTATAATAAATTACCAGGAATGTAGAGATCATCAAATACATTTTTCAAAATGTTTCTGATGCCTGATAGAAAGTATCAACCATTGTAGAGCAAAACTTCAGCAGAACATTCCACCAGTCACAAACTTCAGAAAATTGTTCATCATGCATTAGAATGAGAACACAACTATTTCTGGGCTTTAAAGATACAAGAACTAAATCAATGTTGAACATTGTATCTCAAAAGGAGAACAGTGTGGCTCCCCATGCGCTACTTAAAGAAATAGTTCACTCAAAAAATAATATTATCTTTAAAGAAACACATATCCAGTACACAACCAAACTGGCCTGGGATACTTCTCCTATTACTAAAGATGAAAGCAGAGTAAAAAGACAGAAATGAATAAAGTAGGCTGAAATTGGTGACTCAGAGTGTCTCATGGTTTGCACTGTCATTGCTGATTACTGTAGCACACTCCAGCACAATCAGGTTTATTAATCAAGAGGAGGATGAAAGCTACAGGGAGAAGACGATGACCCTTCAAGCTGTTCATGAAGTGTGACTGGACCAGCATCACATCATTGCCACAGCAAATTTCTCTGACCAGGGAAATGAATAGATATAAATAGCCATGTCCCTGATGGACTGTAACTGGAGATTGAATTATTTTCACATCTCAGCTCAGTGAATATGTTTGTATAGAAGGAGATATCAAAAGATGGTTATTCTCGATAATTTCACATAATAATGTCCACATAGCTTTACATTAAAACATTATCACTTTAAATTATGAAGCATTTCTGAGAATATGCATAAAGGCTGATGTCATTTCTGACACCAAACAGAATTGCAAAAATAATCACTGTTTTTAAACAGATTACAGAAAACTCCCCTCGGCTTCCATTGGTTGTACTAACAAATAGTTCCGCCCAAAACACACACAGTGGTTGAGCCAAGCAATTTTTTGATAGTGCCATAGAGCCACAATGTTATAAAGGCTACTTTTTAAGTGAAATTAACCTTTAAATGGCAAATTTATAGTTAATGCAGCATATTAAGGAGAATAAGAAAAGTATTTTAATACTGAAAAAATACATCTGATTGCCATGCAAGCAAAACACTAAAATGTCATGCACAATTCACCACGCACCCCACTGAGAGCGAACCACATTATTGCAACCACGAGGAGGTTACCCCATGTGACTCTACCCTCCCTAGCAACTGGGCCAATTTGGTTGCTTAGGAGACCTGGCTGGAGTCACTCAGCATGCCCTGGGATTCGAACTCGAAAACTCCAGGGGTGGTAGTCAGCATCTTTACTCGCTGAGCTACCCAGGCCCCTAAGGCCATATACATGAATAATAAATGTATCATCATCATCCTCTATTTGCCTGAGCAGAGCCAGAGAGGATATTCTGGGAGATTACCTCCAGTGTTGGACTTACGGCTTCAAATTGAAAACTGAGGCAATCTTTCGAGGTAAGACAAGTTATTTAACATGTGTTGTCAATATTGTCTATCGAAAGTCAAAACGTTTTAGTTACCGAGCATTTATTTGTAGGAGTAATGCTATTTATTTTTGGAAAAAAATGACATGACCGTTGGCATTCATCGGACAGGCAGCTAGTACAAATTTCTGTGAAACTTGCTAAATAAACATTAGCTAGCAATACTATGTACATTTTTAGCTTGATATAAATAATTTATTTAGTCACTTGTGGAAGATAGTCAAACCTTTTTGTTATGAAGCTTTTATTTGTAGTAGCGTTAGCTAGTTTTTTCTGGAAAAAAATATTTTTATATAAACTTTATATAAGTTTCTGTGAAACTTGCTAAATAAACATTAGCTAGCAATACTATGTACATTTTTAACTAAATATCAATAACTTTTGTCAATTGTCATGTGTGAAAAATACTCCTGAGATATATATATATATATATATATATATATATATATATATATATATATATATATATATATATATATATATGACTCTGTTCAGACCTGCCTGGAAACTGGCCTGCAATTAAGATAAGTTATCTAGCTTGTTGATTTTTCCATGTAATAAAAAATGGTAGATATATAACCATAACACAAACATGATTTTAGATTGTGTGTAGCTTACGATTCACAAGAAAAGTGTGAGTGCTGTCTGCAGTTGGACATTCTGGTTAGTCTGCAAGCCTTTGGTGACTATTCAGATTTGTGAAGAACACACTGCTGGCTACCAATTGTTGTACTTTTTCCTGTTGTAGAGATGGATAGAGACTATGGCTCCCTGCTAAGCACCCTTAGGAGAAGGCAGCTTCACAGCAGAGGAGGACATGGTTCATGAGGACATAAGCACACAGGAGAAAGATCTGCTGGACCAGAAACTACTGCAGGAAGATGCAGACCATGAAGAGATGGAGGATGAGATGGAACCTGATGCCCATCCAAGGCCATCAACTGGGTATGTATGAATGTGTATGTGGGGTTTGGTTGAGAAGTTGTTACGTGAGTTGCTCCACTCACAGGTAAAGATTTTTAATGAACACACTGCAGCGCTCACAGCTTCACAATAATAACTCCGAATAACTCCTCAGGTTCACAATAATAACTCTACAGCTTCAAAATAACAACTCTTCAGGTTCGCAATGATAACTGTTCAGCACCCAGACTCTCTCGGACTTCTGCTTGTGGCGTGGGTTGTTTTATCCGCTCTCCCCATAATCACTGGAATTAGAGACCGGTGTTGGTCATAATTTAGCTCAGGTGTAAGTGCCCTTACCGCTTTCTCTCTCTCCATGGTCTATTGACCACGCCCCTGCTGCCACAGTGTATGTATTGTTTGATTATTTTTCTCATATGACTGATACTCACAGTAACACTAACACTGTTACTCTTATTATTTGGGGTATTGCTAGCTAGTCTAGCACTAGAAAGAAAAACACTTCCCTGACATTGTTTCTTAACCCTCATACTCTGACATTGATTCAGAGGAACCAAAACCTCTTCCATTTAAGCCTAGCCATCCATTTGATATTCACTTAGGAAGGGTGCGTTACACTGTTCGGTCAACCTCCAATATGATTTTGCAAGAAACATTTCATGCTGTTATTACTCCGGCTGTCGTTGCTGCGATATGCAGCTTTATAAACCGTCAGGGGATGGGAACTCATCCTAAACTGTGTCATATTCCAGCTACCAAGGGGCTTGGATGGAGGTGACCCCCGACGAATTTTACAAATTTCTTGGGTTACTCGTTTACATGGGAACCAAGTCACTTCAGGGATCGTGGGTGAGGGGATTTATGTTGCGTGACCACTACAAGGCTTTTTTTAGCAGCTCTACATGTTGTAGACCCTACCACAGAGGATAATCAGGATCACCTTAGGAAGTTGCGTTATCTTAAGGACCAAAGCAAACAAAAATGCCAGCAGCTCTTTCAGCCTAACAAAATCTTGCAATAGATGAACGTATGGTCGAGTCTAAAGTCAGGATTTAAACAATATATGAAGGGCAAGCCTAATCAGTGGGGTTTTAAATTATGGGTAATCGCAACATCAGACTCTGGGTATACTCTTGACTTTAATGTTTACACAGGTAGACATGATGACTTGGCCACCAAAGTACATGAATCATTACTGCAAAGACCAGGGCCACAATTTTTGGTATGACAACTTTTACACATCCCCAGCTCGTATGGTTAAGTTGTTAGAACTGGGAATTTCTGAGGGACATGCATGGTGAATCATAAACTGTTTTCTGCAGAATTTAAAGACCTCAAAAGATGGGAATGCAAGACAGCTCGTGGGGATATAAGGTGTGTAGGATTGAGGGGAATATACTTGTAATTTATTGGAAAGATACGCATGCTCTCCAATTTCCACAATGAAAATGGCTCAACCAAAATTACTAGGTTTGTAAAAAATTATGGTGGCTGGACAAAAGTAGCCCTCCAGCATGGCAACACATTTATGCAGCACCTGGGGATGAGCATAGACCGGTGAACTTAACCCGGATAGATTTCAGAGAAAACCTGGCTCATCAGCTAGGAAGTATCGATATTCACACAAGATTCCCTTTGCATGCACTAAAGCCTGTAGTCACTCCTTCATTATCACTCCACATAGCCCATGTCCCTAAATTTGAAGAGTCTTCTAAAAGATGTTGGCTATGCTATAAAACAAAAGTAGCTTGTTGCGCACCAGAATGCGATGGCAAAAGGCTTTGCATGGTTCGTGATGGGAACTGTTTTCAGTCTTTGTACTCAGCTGAGTGTGACCAGTTTCATGAAGAGGCAGTGTTTGGGCTGTTTACCAGTGTTGTTGTCCTCCCCTCATTTCTCCCTCTCTTCTCTCCACAGGTATTACAGTTGAGTATTTATGAATTTATATATATTCTGTACCTGCACTGTTTATTAAAAATGTATTTACTGTAGACAGTTCGAAAATTTGATTTTGTATGTTTTGCTGTGAATTAAAATGTTCAAATTAAATAAAGTGTGTGTTTTATTGAACACATAAAATTTATATTTCAGTGTTTGGGTCCTTCGATTTCAAATACAATCTCAATTTATTATTACAGGTGCTCAACAGGAGTAATTGAGGAGTGGTCATGTGAAATGTATCTTAACATTCTAAATGTTTGTTTTATTCAGTTTTCCCACTAATTACTAGAATGGTCATAAATTTTCAACAACAGATTCTATTTTTAATCTGTCTGCTATTCTACATTGCCCACAAAATTATGTGTATTTCATACACTCTAAGTTTCCTTCTAGCTTGTAATTAGAATGGCTTAAAATGCAGTTGGCTGATTTTTGTAAAAATTGCTGTCTGAGATCTTATTGATAAAGGATGATTAGCCTTCAATAATAATAATATATATATTTATATAATTTGAAAGCCCTAATTCTTTTCAATATGGTATATACAGTTCAGGTGTGTGATGTTATAAGAATATGAATATAATATGAATTTGGATATGAATATCATATTCTGGAATAGGCAGGAAAGGGATGATAAATGAGAATCATTAATTAATTAGATGTATGATTGGCTGAAAAAAGTATTCTTTAGTCTAGACTTTGAGTGTCTTCATCCCGAACCATGTTTGGAAGGCTATTCCAAATAGGAAAATGATCTACCTCTTTTTGTGGATTTTGATATTCTAAGTATTGTTAACAGTCCAGAATTTGTGATTGTAGTGAAAGTGATTGAGTATAACATGATAGAATGTCACTGAAGTACTGTGGAGCTAGACTATTCAAAGATTCGTAAATAGTTAACAGGATTTTAAAATTAATCTGAAATTAATACAATAAACAAGGAAGAAATAACAAACATAATTTAGTTCTGTTATATTTAGGGCTACTGATTTAATGCCTAAATTCAGTGCAATTTAATTGTATACAAAAAGAATGCATTAAATTATGTAATTAATAATTTCTCCAGACTGTAATAAGGAATATTCATACAATCGAACAATTCTTGCTTGAAGTACCTCCTGATTTCAGCAGGAGGCAGTAAGCAAAACTCCAGCTATATAGGCAACTTTGTTGCCTATTTTGGAATTTGTTGCAAAATTAAGATATTTTCTTGTGGTTGCTGCAACTTTTACTGTATGATGTTTTGCAGAAAATGAGCTATTTTGGCCAAATTTAAATATATTACGCGTTTTCTGGCAAATTTAGGCAATAAATTATTAAACACATACATGCAAAGACATGCTCTGTTAAAAGAACATTTACAAAAAATCTAGAGTTCTGGAAAACTCGCCACTTGCCACACATTTGCCACTCATTGTTTGCCAGAAGTTTTCAACTGTTCAATGGTGAACCTGCAGCAAACCTAAGATAACAATTTGCCACAAGTTTGTCCCAAAGCTCATTTCCATGTGAAAATAATCAGTGGCGAATTTGCCATCTCTCGTTTTGTGTAAGGGATTTAATCGAACACAATTTGCATGGGCCACCAAGCACATAGCAAGTCCAAAACCCTTTTCCGTTCAGAGTCAGGTGTGTGTATATGGACTCATTTGCATCACCTTGGAATTTGTCTGTTGCTGAAACTGAATGTACCTTAGCCTTTACATTGCTGAACATGGATCAATCAATTTACCTCTATGTAAAGCCCATTTTAAAGATGCTGCTACCATCAAACTATTTCCCTTTGTGAAATCGTGTAATCCAGCCTCAAAATGGTTACAGCACTTTTCACAGTTTTTGGATGTATTTGATTCATGTTACATTTGCACAGGAAAAGGGAAATTTCCGCTGGCGTAATTCTCAATCAACCCCCTTATGCGAAGACAAGAAAAAAAAGAGATTGAAACTGTAATTATAATACAAATTAAGAGGGTAATAATGGGGTCATTTTTTTATTTTTTATTTTCCCTCACCCAGCTGAGAGTGGCACCTCATTGTAAGGACCTTAATTGAAACCCAGCATGAAACTTTAAATTAAAAATACATTACAACTGTCAATGTGCCCTCTATTAGTTAAATCAGCAGTGTTGGTTCATTCGGCACACAGCAGTAATGCATAGAGCAAGCTGCACCTGGTCATACACCTTAAGGTTGTAACAGACATAAGAGAGACTGTGAGAACGAGAAAGGGTTATTTACTGTCAATTCTCACCGTAACCTTGTATTGCTGGGGACTAATCAATTAGCAAATTGTGTGGCACTGTAATAATAATATCCAGAATACATAAAGCAGCTTAAATAAAAATGCTGTTCATCATACTCATGCTATTTGATCTCTTTGCTGTAATTAGTTCTGCTCACAGTTCTTGTCCTGTGCTGGTGTGAGGGGGGGATTTCCATCAAACATGCCTTAGCTTTGACCACAGCCACACAGCTTTGATTTGTATGCGACGACAGAGCCTTTGGTGTCACTGAAACAGATGCTATATAGAGAATCAGCACAGAGACTGTGAAGAGATCACACATAGAAACAACACAGTGGCTCCAGGCAATCTGCAATGCGTTCAAAAAGACATTATCTTTTCATCAATTAGAAAGGCTTTCTGGATATCAGGCAGTTTTTTTTATTTTCTCTTGTCTCTCTTTTCTCTAGTCTGCGGATTCATCTTACAATTTTTCCAAAAATTAAAACATGACAAACTCATCAATGTAATACATATATAAAAACATCTTTGACTATTGTATATAAAGGTGATGTGTATAACTTTTTCAATGTTAAAATACTTTCTCCTGTCCTAGTTTAATATGCAACTATAGTTAATGAGACAACTATAATTAAATTCTTTTTAGGTTGATTTCCCAGAAAATTGTAAACACTGTGGCACTATCAAAACACTCCTCAGTTTATTTGAACATCCCGACCAGCCTGAAACAGCAATATTAGCTTAAACAATGGCATGAGTTGGTGGTGAGACAGTCTGTTTGTCCGACAAATGACAGATGGGAATGCAATCTGGGAAGCTGTTTGTAAAACAGTAATTATTTTTGCAGTCCTGTTTTGGTATGCTACTTCTGCAGAAATTGTGCCTTTATATGTAAATCATACATAATGCTTCTATTGTACATATAGAACCAGATGCAATAGTGGTGGTGTGACTAAACTGAACTAAAATTGAAATATACACTTTAAATATGCATTCTCTCTAATATGATAATAAAAGCCACATATTTGCAGCAGCATAGGGATTTCTATGTTTTTGCATTGTGCACAGTCTGGAGGGTACAACAATAAAATTGCAAAGGCTGGTTGTTCTTATAGGGCATCATAACAAAACACAATGTTGTTCCTGCATAATGCAATAATGAGTAGCATTTCTTAAAGTATCAGCATAGCAAGCTGTAGGCTGTAAATGTGACGTTTCATCTTTCATAAAACAGATGTAAAAGTAAATGCCAGAAGGCTATCTTTCTCTCTCTCTCTCTTTCATCTGCTCCAAAAAAAAGCTTCTCAGAATCTAAAAATAATGCTTTGTGAAACAATGGTGATATCACACATGAAGTAATAGGAAAAAATTTAAATGTGAAAATGAGTGTCTACCACTCACATAGGCAGTAACCACATCAATCTCTGGCGATCTAACTATTTTAAGAAATTTGCCTGCTAATTTGATGCATAAATAGACACACAAGCTGAACCATGTTATTGATTTGTTGTTCTTTTGAACCAAAGTGGTATTAACTGTTTTAGTTTCCAGTTTATAGTTATATGCTCGAAGTGATTTGATACTGTATTATGCTTGATTTACCTTCTTAGAAATTAGGCCAAACATGAGTGAATAATGACTAAGGAAATCACATTGGTAAGGAATAGGAAGAAAAGACAAGATACAGTACCAGATGAATCTAGGATTTCACTCTTAAAGGGGCAGAGTCTTTCACAAGATTGGGGAAATATTGGTCTAGAGCAGGGCTACTCAACTTTGGTAAGCAATGCTGGATCCGTTTAGCCTCAAGGGCAGCACTCTGCCGCCCGTAACGGCTGCCCGTAAACACACTCTCTCTGTTGCACCACCGTCCGCAGTCGGCCTTCATCCCTCTCGAAGGCTTGATTAGCCTGATAAGGGGCTGGGTGTGTAGAATTATGACCCGGCCCCGCACTCTGCCCTGTCACATTATTTAATTGATATAATTGACTGAATGGGAAGCATACCACTATTAAAGAGTGACGAAACTGCACTTGTCAACAACAGATCAGCGCAGTGTGTGCAAACCATTCCCAATTCATGAGCTGCTAATATCATCACTCTTCACCATTATTTTTCCTGCAAGTAAACATGCCCCCTATGAGTAGGTCACATAGAGCGAATGACAGCCAATATATATATTTTTTTGCTTTATTTGTTCTGTTTTTTTCCATTTTCCAACACATGATGTAAATAAGAAAACACTGATATCAATGTAAAGGATGTTAATCCAAACAAACCTGCTCCTTAAACCACAATGATGGTAACTTTCAATCTACATAATTAAGAGAAAAGGGCAAACACACAAAACACACGGTGGGGTTCAAAAGTCTGTCTGATTCAAAATTTCAAATAAACCAGGTATTAACTGGAAACTTAACTTTTATACAAAATGTCAGATTTTCTTGCTTCCATAGAAGCACACAAGATGATCATTGGAATATTCTCAATTAATGCTAAATAACATGATCATCAGGTTTTGTTCATGCCAGTTCAGCGCACTCTGTCAAAGCCAAAGGAGGACATACTGTAAAGAAACTCTGGTTTTCATATTAATTGTTCAAATACATTTTTCACACAAAATGTTATGCTGATAATACAAAACAAAAGCATTTTCACAAGAGAACTTTGAATTTTGAAACACAAGTTATGTTATACATACATATAGTCTACTAACATTCATATATTGGACAGTGATTAACAAGGAAAATTAAAACTGAAACTTTGTCAAAAAGTCTTCCACCCTGTGGTGTAGACTGAGAGATTGAATAAACAGATAATAAAGGAAATTTATGATATGCCTATATTTTCCAAGCATTTGTGGTATTTTGATAGGTTTTTTGTTTGTATACTTGAACGGTTCTGTATTTGTCATTGACCCTGTAATTTGCTTTAGGCTGAATATCATGATGCCTCATTCTATGAATGGAATCCAAATGAATAAATAAGTATAAGAATCTGTTATAACCCCTTTATGATAATTGAAAGTAAGTGTGGCAGGGCGGAGGGCGGGGCCGGGTGGTGATTCTACACACCCGGTCCCTTATCAGGCTAATCATGCCTCCGAGAGGGATAAAGGCCGACTGCGGAAGATGGTGCGGGAGAGAGAGATTGTTTACGGGCATGTCTGTGTGTGTTTGTGTCTTTTGTTTAAGTTTCTCATTAATCTATTATTTATATTGTCAAGCTGGTTCTCGCCTCCTCCTTGCCCGTCTAAATCCCTTTACACTAATATTTATGCAGTAGATAATGTGTAATTTTATATTCTGCATTCATGGCGGCGACTAACCTTGGCCATAGTATGCACCAGTTACCCTCTTTTATTGTATTTCTTTATGTAATTTGTGAAAATAGTCCTCTTCGGATCTTGAAAACATTTTTTTATACTTGTTTTTAAATAAAGACATTTGATGCTCCTGCAAAGATGGGTGATATGGGTGTTACTATAGCAGACGGATGATAGTCAATGGGCAGAATACATACAAAAATAATAATAATAATTACTGTAGATGCACATCAATGTCTCAGAGGTGTGAATGGCTTACAGACAGCTGATCAAAAAAATTAAAAATGTCTAACATTTGCCATGATATCAAATAGTGGTGACGTTGTTGCTATCATTCTTCTCTGGTTAGAGTTGTGTTAGAGCATGCGCATAATGCAGAGGCCAGTTGCGGTCTGATAACTTGTATATATGATGGATGAAGCCTAGCTACAATCACATGATCTAGGTCTGTTAGTTTGATTTTGCAAATCAAACTAACTGGTACAAACTGGTACAAACTGGTACAAACTGGTTTTGGACTGGTACAATTTCAGTCAGACTAAATCATTTACATTACATATAACAAAGATGAATTATTGCTTTAGTCCCACTGAATCTAACTTATAAAGTGTATGTAAACACTCTCAGTGTGGCCCTCCATTTTGTCTAAGTGTGGACCTCATTTGTATAGTCTAAAGTTCACAAAAAAGTGAGTTTAAAGTTGTACCAATGCAATGTTCACTTTGCACACCACTTCCAAAGTACTCTTGGACATGTGTTAAATTTAAAGTGTCCAACAATGATGCTAAAAAGCTGAACTATAACCCATGCATTCATATATACCTTAATTTTTTACATTTGACTGAACTGCTGTCACAAATAGTTGAGCTAAGCATATGCCATTCTTTGAATGGATATGGAGTTGATATTATGTAGTTATGTGTCCATTTGAGGAGTAAAAGTGTGTATGTGAAGATATGTCTTTTGTCCTTTGTTTCTTCTTTGCCACGTTGCAAGTTGGGTTCACCTTGTTCTCCTGGAAGTCCAAGGGAGTTAAAGAAATTTCTCATTTGGTCTTAGGATTGAGAGTCAGGAAAGGAATGCAGTGATCAGATAGGTCACCTTCTCTGCAAGCCCATTTGTCTCCCAAAAGGTGCCTGAAAATTGTATTTTCAGTCTTATCTTATGGCAAAAGGCAAGACCATAGAATCCTGATTGCATCAATGTGATCACATCAACGTGAAGCTTCATCCTCTGTAGCTGATTAAAAAGCTTTGGAATGATTTGCTTCTTGCTGTCTGCTACACAAGTTCACAAATCTAAAAAAGAAATAGACAATATCACAGAAAAGAAGGTTACACTATTTCACCAGATTTGTAGTAAGTGGATTCAAGCCGGCATCTCCAGCATGGGAGGCTAAAGACTACAGCAGGAGTTGGCAACCTTTTTGACATGGAGTGCCATTTTTATTTTCATTGATCATCTTAAATGATTTAATGAAAGAAAACCTGTCCTTTTTTACAAAATGAGTTAAAGTTAATGTCACAAAGGTGCTTATTTGATTACTGATCATGAAATTTAGTGCAATCTTAAATATTTCTTATATTATGTCATACTGCTTTTTTCAAAATCACACAGAGGGGTAATTACTAGCATGCAATCAACAGCGAGAGTGGAGCAGGCTATTTTATATGTATGAAGTTTTTTGCACCTGCATTCCAATCTACATCTTGATGTAACCCTTCCTCATGATCACGCAGCGTGTTTTCATCAGCTGAATGGAGAATGATGAGACTCGCGCTGCGCGTGCTATCCATTGGCGCATCAGAAGCTGATCAACTATTTAGCCATTTTCAGTGAATCTTTATTTCCAGCAGCTGGGTTGGAAATCACAAGGATTATTAGTGGTCTTTTCCTTATTACATCACATGCTGTTCAGAAAGCAAAAAAAGAAACAAATGAAACACGGAATGTAGCCTGTCATCCTCGTAGCCTGACCGAAGCAACGGACTGAAGTCTGTTGGGTATACTGCAGTCTCGTCACATTTTTACATTTTGTTTAGTCCACAATTCAGCTCATGAAAACATGCTGCGTGATCATGAGGAAGGATTACATCAAGATGTAGATTGGAATGCAGGTGGTATTATAATCCACAATTGGATGACCAGTCAAAATCTTTGAAGCCATTTTCTCAATTTCAGTGTTGGTGTATTCATTGGATGTTGGATTTGTGGGCAGAATACTTATAAACTATAATGAAATGTGAAGTGTTTTAATGATTAGTTAGGGGAGGATTCATAGTAAAACAACCTATAATATAGCTTCTGCAGCTGTGATTTTCTGTAAACACTAAGAGAGATCACATAATTACAGACTTTTAGATAGAGTGAGAGATAAACAGGTTAGCTGAAGTGCCCCTAAATAGGATCTAGAATCGCTCGTGCAACATACTAATGAGAAAGAGAGAGAGAGAGAGAGAGAGAGAGAGAGAGAGAGAGAGAGAGAGAGAGAGAGAGAGAGAGAGAGAGAGAGAAACACACTAGAGAGTTAATTCAACATTCTGACATACCCAATTGACCTTTTCACAACATTGGGTCTGGCCATAGCACAAGCATTTTACACCATAGACAGAGAGGTGTGCTGCCATTACAACAAGTGTCTGGATGAGAAAGGGATATGACAGAAAGCTCATGAATGAATACCAAGCAGGGCGGGACAGATGGTGCCCTCTCGGCTAAAGGAACCCTATGGCCCGAACTTAGAGTGCCAGTGGGCCTTGGCAGCCAGGGAAGGTTTTAAAAGGGTCACAGGGGCTTCTGGAGTTAGGGTTGTGCTGGGGGGATCTCGATTTATAATCTCTCTGGAAACTGTGGGGCTTTGGGCAAAGCCTGGCAGCACAGCAAGACATCCCGTTTGGCAGTGTCCTTTAAACCTCTCAGGTGCTGGTGGAGAAAGAGAAAGATGGGGAAATGGAAGTTAGAGTCAAGGCTCTGGTTTCAATCTCTGTCTGGACTTTAGCTTTCTTAATGTGTGTGTGTGTATGGCTGAGGGGAGGGGGTGTTTGTCTGAGATGAGGTCATTCTCCTGTGTATTACTCAGAGTTTAGGTTACTGATTGCACACAGGGATAAGTTCATATATTTTTTCCAGACAGGGATTACATTTGAACTAAAAGTCTAAGATTATTTGTTCATTCGTAACTAACTATATGCATCTACTTGTTTGCGCAGTCAAGGTTTTTTCAAATATTTATTTTTTTTTTACATGATATGACCTGGATGAAAATGTCTTGTAGTACTGCATTTAAAAGTGTGCGAAAATACTTTTTTCTATCCCGGAATAATATGCAGATTCAACTGTAAGTAAGCCATTCCGTTGGTTGATTACCTAAAAAAATTAAACACTTTTAAACTTTGTGTTGTTATCAAAACATGGCCCTGTTTGAGCATCCCAACCAGCTCAACACTTCACCAAAAGTGTGAGTTTGGGGTGGGACAGTTCGGCAGACAATGGGTGGATTTTAAAACAGTCAATCATTTTTCAATTCCATTTAGTGACATTAATGGGGGCAATATTACACACTTTACCATTAATGGCAGGCTGTTTTAATTAAAATTACGTGACTGCCACATTTTTGCTAAATTATATAACATTGTTCATTATATGTATTGCGGCAGTTCCGAGTTCCATGTTCTATAGAGTACTGTACATATAGACTCGTTGTATACTGTAGTAGGGGAATACAGCTTGAGCCATTAGAGAGACTAGTATGAACAATGAAGACCAGGAGTCGAAGATGAGTTTCAATCAGTTAAGAGTGAGAGTTTACTGAAGTCAAAGTTCTCCACATTTCCCAAGGCAAAGGCACCCAGTTCCTTTGACTATCACATGACTCTCAAATCTCCAAACAATCCCTGCAATGACATCATTAGACAGAACAAAACAGGGGGCTGTCTTTCCCACAAGGTTGAGTCAGGCCCCACTGGAACATAGGCCTTGTCCAGCTGGAACAAACATGACAATATCATTATGTTCAAACGCAATAGAGCAAAGTATGACTAAAATATACACTTGATTAACACTTTATTAGGAACACTATGGTCCTAATAAATCGCCCGACGTGGTCCTCTGCTGTTGGAGCCCATCCTCAAGGTTCGACGTGATGTGCATTCTGAGATGCTATTCTGCTGACTACAATTGTACTGAGTGGTTATCTGAGATATCGTAGACTTTGTCAGTTCCAACCATTCTGGCCATTCTCTGTTGACCTCTCCCATCAACAAGGCATTTCCTTCCACAGAACTGTCGCTCCATGTATGTTTTTTTGTTTTTGGCAAAATTCTTTATAAACTCTAGAGCAGGCCTATTCAACTGGCAGCCCGCAGGCCAAATCGGGTCCTTTTGAAAATTTCAGTGGCCCACTTGAGGTTGTCAGCTGTCTTAGGGACTGTTCAGACTGAATGCATTTTGTGTCTGTTCACATTGTTTTTAAATTGTTCTCCTATGCCGACTTGCGCTAGAAGGACATCATGCCACGTCTTGATATTTTTACAGTGTCTCATGCAGGAGCACTGTGTTTTTAGTTGCATTTAGAGGTTGTACTACAAATAATCATTATCTGTCATTTTGACAGAAGGGGAAGATTAAAGATCTAAAATAATGGAAGTCTGATAAGTGTGATTTCGGAGCAACGTAAAAGGTCTATTCATTAATTTGGTCAAGAAATTTGAAAAGTCACAAGTTTAAATCATTGCATCTATAATAATCTTCATTGTTATTGTTCAATACAATTTGCAGAATCAGTTTCATTTACTTTCTCTGTAATGGACCAATTTTAAAAGCACTTTTTAGATTATTTTTATTTAAATGTTTTTGTCTCGAGTTATCTGTATTTTTATTTTATTTATTTTCCCCCACAGTTTTCTGCTAGGTGGAAATACATCTTCCTAGGTTTTTGATAATAAAATGTCCTGGCTTGGCCCACGTACCCCGAAGATTTTTTTTTCTCCATCTGGCCCACTTGTCGATGAAGTTCAATAGCCCTGCTCTAGAGACTGTTCTGCATGAAAATCCCAAAGGAGTAGTTACAGAAATCCTCAATCCAGCCCATCTGGCACAAACAATCATGCAGAGGTCGAAATCTCTAAGATTACATTTTTCTCCATTCTGATGGTTGAAGAGAACATTAAAAATAACTGGCCTAAATCTGCTTGATATTATGCTTTTCACTGCTGCCACACAATTGGTTGATTAGATAATTGCATGAATAAGTAGATGTACAGGTGTGCCTCATAAAGTGCTCAGTGAGTGTACTTTTAGTTATAAATGCTAAGGATGCATTTATGGCAGTAAATACATGTGGTACATTAATGACCCAAAACTTACACACACACACACACACACACACACACACACACACACACACACACACACATACAAAACCTCTTGCTTAATTTGACCAATGATCAATTAATTCCTTACAACTCAGATGTACTGTTTTTTTTTTATATCAGAGATAAATGGGGGGCTAAATGAGCAACACTGTTATTGCATTTCTTACATGGGTCAGACACTCATTCCCCCATCAGAGGTCAAATGCACAAATTACCTGTCACATTCATGATTATTTGACAACCTGAATAAATGCACATGGTAAGAAGACAATGATTACCTTCAGATTATAACAATTGCTAGTGAATATATTCAATTCATCAATAGGCAGAAGAGACAGGGGTAAACCCGCCCCTTCAATACTGTCAATAAGTACAATAAATATACCATTATATCATAACCAAATAATAATAATAATAATCATAGCGCAGTAAAAAAAAAAACACAAAAACAGGCAAATAGGATTCGTTGGATAACGTCTTAGAATCTTCACTGAAAATGACTATTCTTTCTCACAGATCTGTTAGATCATCAATCCTGCTGATTAAATGTTAAGTCATCCATCCTGACCTAGAATAGTGATAATTATAATAATTATAATTAAATTCCGATACTGCTTTTCTCACAAAGCATCACTAAGGGCTTCCTTCAAATTTTCCCATCTTAAACCATCTTTCAGAAAACCTCTTCCAGAGCTTCCAATCCACTCCTATAATTCCCTTCTTGCTTTGACCATTCATACCATCCACCTAGAACTTTCAACTCTTTAACAAAACACAAACTTTACCTTACTTTCTCAACATTATCACTACATTCAATACAACTTACTTTACCATTCTGGTCAAATAATCTTTCAATTATTTAGCCCCTTCAGCTAATCAGTATGTCTCTTTATCGATTGTTTGTATTTTTGCCCATTCTATTCTAATGTCACCAAGTTCCTAGAGACCACCTTTCCGCACTTTGATCTTAAAGTTCCTTTATGCTCAACTATCTCTCAACAATTACTGCCACTTATTTTACTGATCTAACAGTAAAACATTCTGCTAACTGATCTTAAAAGTCTTTAATTATTCATTTAACTTACTCAACCTCTGAAATACTATAAACTGATGGATGGTTAGTAGCCATGCCACTTAAGATAGAATACGTTCTATAAAACCCCAACCAACATGGTATCGTATGATTTTTGCTTCTTTAAATGGAGATGACAAACATCCAACTCAAATTGCCTGTTTGCAGCGGCTTGATGAGGGAAAGACTTGCAGTATTTCTCTGTGTCCTCATGTCTGTGCCCTGGAGTCTGATTCAGTCTGTGTTTCCATCTTATCCTGACTGCGACAAGAATGTTAGATCATCCATCCTGCCGAATGAATGTTAAAGCTGAAGTATGTAATTTCTGCGACACTAGCGCCACTGAACGAAATTGCAAAAATAAACAATGTTTTCAAGACAGCTTTCCAAATATGCCCCTCATCGTCTGTTGTTCAAACAGTCAGGTTGTCCCAGCCCCAACTCACAGCATTGTTTGAGTGATGTTGTTGGGTGGGGTCTTAGCAGGTCTTTTAAAACAAAGAGGAATTTTTGTAGCTCCAAAGAGATACAGTGATCCCAGTTTTTGAGACAATTAACCTCTGAATGGCTTACTCATTGTCTCTGCATATTAAGCTGGGATAGAACAATGTATTTGAACACAAAAAGTTACATACTTCAGCTTTAAATCATCCATCCTGACCAACAACACAAGGGGTGTTAGATCCTGTCTCCCACAAGACCCCTCTCTCTGTCAGAGTTTTGTCTGATATCAAAATCCCAGTCAACAGCTTGTTATTTTAACTCTTCTATCAGTCCAAGAGCTAGGCATAGTCAGTAGGGGAATATAGCAGAAGACAGGAGACAAAGTGATGATAAAAATTGGCAGAGTTTATTAAATAATCTTAGTTTGGTCATAACAACTCTCTGAACGATTTAGCATGTTAATGTGGTTATGGCATATTGATAGGATATGGTCTTAGTGGACTAGATCTGCCATGCAGCAGCTGTTGCTGCTGCTGCAGAGCAAGTATGGAGACTTGCTACAGCTAGAACATATACAGACATACTAACTTAAAAATGCACACATGCTGCTGTACAATAAAAAAGACACATTACATGCTGCATCAAGCATGAATGACATACTGCTCACAATTAGATGTGCATACAATCACCCATTTGCAGATCTAGACAGTTGAAGCAGGAGAGGTAGATGGTTTTAGAGAAAAATCACAATGCCCTGCAGTTAAACCTGCTTACTTTCAAACTGAGAAAATGTAAATGTTAAGCAAAGAGAGAGCACGCAAGGTGATAGGCTACCTGATTACATGTCAAATGACCTATCAGCTTACACCATCAGAGCCAATGGGCTTGGCATATATGTGAGTGAGCTAAATGGCTAACAGATAACAAGTTCAAAGAAACATCAGCTTGCACCATTCAGAGTTTCATGCTTGAACTTAGCAATTTCACTCATGACAACTCTCTGAAAGATTTTAGCATGTTAATGTGGATATGACATATTGATAGGATATTGGTCTTGGTGGACTACATCTGCTACGTTGCTGCTGTGGCTGCTGCAGAGCAAGTACGTAGACTTGATATTGCTAGAACATACACAGACATACTGAGTTAAGCATGTGAACATGCTACTGCTTCTGCACAATTAAAAAATGCACAAGACATGCTGTATCAAGCATTAATGACATGCGGCTGAACTAATAAACATAAATACAATCCCCAATCAAAGCAGGAAAGCTGCACAAATGCATAACATAAAACACAACCCCCCTAACAAGCAGATCCTACACCAATAATTTTTACTGCTGCTGATCCCAAGAGCCATGTGCACCAAATGTATGCTAGCTAGGTGCATGCTGGCTGCATGGCCAAATGGCATAACGCTAATGAACTAAATCTCTATGTGTTCCATTGCCTGCTAGGTCGAATAGCTTAAACAGCTAGTGACCTTACTCATAATGTTTACCTAGAACTGGAAAGCCCAGAGGTTTTTTAACTAGTGACTTAGCAATACTATACATGGATTTATTTAAACTAATGACCTAATATAGCGATGTGTGCCAGTGCCTGATTTGGATATGGCTACTCCTTGATAAAGGCATGCTTCTATGCATCATGGATAAAAGCAGACATTACCAGGTGAAGTGGTATAGAAGAAAAAGCCCAAGCAACCAAATAGCATTTTTAGAGAAAACTGTTGTAGCGCACTACAATGTAACCGGCTTACTTGCAAACTGAGCAAATATAAATGTTAGGCATATAGAGAGTACACAATGAATAAATTACATTTAATTAATGATTTAAGCAGATGCTTTTATCCAAAGCAATAAAATGAGGACGTCTACGACACATGCGATTCATCTTATGGAGACAGTAATACGAAAAGTGCTGCATTACAAAGTTTCAATTGCATCAGAAAAGTACTAGCCAAGACAGAGTTTAAGAGTTTGAAGTGCAACAATAATTATATATATATATATATATATATATATATATATATATATATATATATATATATATATATATGTATGTATGTATATGTGGAGTTGTGGTCGTTCCACCTTTGAGGTACAGTGAAGCCGTAGGTCCAGGAAAGTGATTTGGTACCACAAGGTGCCACTCATTTGCAGACCACAGTCTTCTGGTGGGAATGTAGCTTTTCAGGAATTATTTTAAGTAAGCTAGAGTGGACCCAGTGACTGTTCTGTGTGCCTGCATCAGAGCCTTCAACTTGATACAGTACGTGCAACAAACAGCAGCCAGTGCAGAGAGACAAGGAGGGAAGTAACATGCACTCTCTTGGGTTTGAAGCTGCTGCTGCATTCTGGATCAATTGTGCATGCAGGAAGAGCATGACAGTCTTCCAGTCTAGATATGACAAGAGTCTGAACAAGGAGTTGTACGGCATGATCAGTGAGGAAGGGTCTTATCTTCCTGTGATAGAGAGATTGCAGAGTGTAAATCTACATGATCTGGCTATTTTTGAAATTGAGTTGGTTGTCGATGGTTACCCCTATTTCAGAACATTTTGATGGTGTTATTGTAGATGAACCCAGTTGAATGGTGATGTTGTGCTCAACAGCAGGGTTGATTAGATAGAAATCATAATGCATAGCAAGAGCAGGAAAGTAATAAGGAAAATTTAATATATACAAATTTATATAAAACATTAGTAATTTAGGAATGTAATTTGAATGAATTAATGAACTACATAAATAAAGTACAACACAGATGTATGTTTGCCTTCTTGAAGATGCAGACAAACTCAGGTTGCTTTTAAAAATTAAATTAGATCATTAGATCCATCAGCTCACAGGATGAATTCACTGTCAATAAGTGATATTTTCCCAGTATTATCAGCCAGACTGCCACACTATTATTATGTAGTTATATTTTAATATATGATTTAGTTTCAATGCTATAATCTGAATCAATGTTATATAAACTCTCAACAAAACAGCAGAAAACAGTAGAGTACTTTTATCAAATTTATTCTGAACATAAAGTTTTGTGTCTGATGTAAATTATTGGGGTGGAAGGGGTTTTAATGTATCTTAATCAGAGTGCCATTTTATGTACTGAACAGCTGTGGGAGAGACCGATGGCTGTCTTTGATTCATTAGTAATTTCAAATTCAATCAATGATGTTCTAAACTTAATTAACAGAAGATCAATTGTGTTTACACTGTAAAATGGTGCAGGCTAATTTTAATTAGAATATCCATACATTATTAATTGCATTACAGTAACAAGATCTGAAATTAGGAACAGAGTACAGACTGTTTCAATTAAAAAATAAAACAGGAAATTAGAGAGAGAGGGATATCTAATTTACCAGAATCAAACTGAATTCATAATTACTTTGAAATGATTGGTTGACTGCAGTAAGATTGATGTTTTTGATGAAACTGTGAATAAGAGTGATTAATGTTGATGTATGTCCCCAAATTATGCTAAATCTGATTTATTGTTCTTGACAAGCTGACCATCTTTACACTGGCTTATTTCACAGATCCTTAATTTGATTAGTATAAGTAATTGGAAGTTGCACATTTGCTTTATAATAATGAGGGCACTAACAGTAACTAAATGTTTTCACGCAGAACTCTTGTCAAAAACCATTAGATCAAACAGATCCTCTGACAAATAAAAAGAGCGCTGTATTTCATATTTAATATGTAATATGTTGAGTATGTTTGTGTACCTTTTACTCTGATCCCTTCAAATTTCCTCAACTTTATTTCTGTCCTGCCGTTTAATGCTAATTTAAGTATATTATCAGAAGAGATGCTTTTTAAAAGCCTCTGTTATAGAGAAGCAGTCCACAGGGTGAATCAGCCATATAATGTAGCTAGTTCGAGGGCAATACATGTGCAAAATGAGTTTTATGCATTAAAATTTCACAAAAATAAATGAAATATATATATATACACACACACATACACACACACACACACATATATATATATATATATATATATATATATATATATATATATATATATATATATATATATATATTCAACTGTGCATGAGACAGAACGGAACACACAAATTGACCTATACATGGGACTTTAACCTACCCCTAAACCTGACCCTCACAAAAAACTTTCTGCATTTTTACATTTTCAAAAAATCTATGTTTTGTATGTTTTTTTAAGCATACTAAATTAAAGGGACACTAGAAATGTCCTCATAAACCACATTTATAGCATAATGCCCTTGTAATTACAAGTTTGTAACCTAAAATATTTCACACAAACCCTTCATATCATTAATAATATAATTTTTTTAATCAGGTGCAGGTAGCTGTCAAAACCTTACTGCCTGCAGCACCTCCGCCACTGTATTTAGTTCAGCCGTGGGCAGGGTTGGGGAGTAACAAAATATATGTAACGGGATTACATATTTAAAATATAAAATATAAGTAACTGTATTCCACTACAGTTACAATTTAAATCATTGGTATTTAGAATACAGTTACATTCAAAAAGTATTTTGATTACTGAAGAGATTACTTTGCATTTTATTGTAATTTATTTCATTTAATATTTAGTCCTTTCAGATGGAAAAATGTATACATATAAATGATGTGATCCAAAGAGCGTTTGAACAGCGGTGAAACACTTTCTTATGATGTGTTACATTCATACAAGCAGACAGAGAAATAAGTTTGAAGTAAGTTTGGAGCAGAATAAATTGAAATAAACTTTTACACTAAGCTTAAATGTTATTTCTAGCCATTTTACATGCACATGTTACTAGACTCGATCATATTTTTTTATCAAGGAAATTCGCGTTGGATTTTTAATAAAAACAATTCTAGTAAGACCTTTGATATTAGGGCAAAAATCATATCCTTGTTAATAATGTTTATATTTTTTTCCTGTAAAAATATCTAAAAATCCTTAAAACAAGATCAGTTTGATTGATCTTGTTTTACAAACAACACTGCATAAGATATTTAGGTTTTTCAGAGAATGTGTTTTTAACATGTATATTTAGTCTTACTGTACTGGCAGAGCTTTTATAGTCAAAACAAGAAAAAATCTACCATAGCTGAAGAAGTAATCCAAAGTATTTAGAATATGTTACTGACCCTGAGTAATCTAACGAAATGCGTTAAAAATTACATTTTGCAGCATGTATTATGTAATCTGTAGTGGAATACATTTCAAAAGTAACCCTCCCAACCCTGGCTGTGGGGTCAGTTGGGAGTCACACATCATAGATCTTTAGCCCCATTACTCCCTAAACATCTTCTTGTGGTGGGGCAGCGGTCAGGTACATCTCATGCTGCTACCTTTACCGTCCTTGTGCAAAGGAGGTGTTGCAACTAATCATATACCCTTCCTATTCCATTCTAGATACTTCTGTAAATACCATCACTTTCCTTTACTTTCTGGAGGCTGCTGATGACAGTTTGGGAGCCACAACCACATCCAAGGCCTGACCTTCCTGACTAGGATCTTCCAACAATCTCTAGATGTTTCAGCCTTGAAACCACCCAGTTTACAACCTCCTCCACCATCTTCAGACCTGGGCTTGACCAGCCTTCACAGACTGGTCTGATGATTCCCGTAACTCTAAGACCAGCTTGGTTTTCTCCTGCTTGTAGCCCAGGGTGATGGACTTTAATGGCAGCTGTTAGGGATGACTATCACATATTTAGCTGCCACATCAAATACATTGTAGATTGCTAACACCAGACTGTCTACCAACTGTCCATCAAGCACCTAATACACTCTGGTACATGGGACAACTTCAGTGCCTGGATGACGAGCTGGTGTGGAAACAATCCATAGGCATTTGCCAGGTCCAGCCAGACAATTTGTAGATCTTCTTGGCTGACTGGTTCTGCTCCCATAATTAATAGTTTATATATATATATATATTTACATTTAAATGACATGATTCAATTTGATGGATTTTTTTATGAAATTGAAATTTGTAAATCTTAAAAAAAGGCTAAAATATATATTTTTAGTGCAGCACTGGACAAGGGGAAATGTAAACATAAGAAACAGCAGCATTCTGTTTGTTACCATCCTCACTTTCTTCCTCATCATCTCTCCCTTACTCACACACACACACACACACACACACACACACACACACACACACACACACACACATATCAATTTTATAAAAACTAGAACTTTTTCTCATTGGAGGGTGTAAAATGTCACAGTTAAAAAGCAGAACTCATTATTTACAGAGATATTCTATACAGAGATATCCACCTTCATGCTTTTACCATTGTCGAGAACGTAACAGTCAACTTGGATCATGTGAATCTTTTCTGGCCAATAATATGATGACTGACATCAATGGACTACATTCAGATTTGTATGACAATTTTCATTGTACTTTTTCTTGTGGTAGATTTTGAGATATATCTATGTTAGTTGACGTGTTTTGGTAATGAAATGATTGTGGAATACTTTTCAGTGAGCGGGAAAAAGAGCACGCATTTGCAGCAGCAGATTTCGGCATGAGAGTCTATATAGAGAAGGAAGAAGGAAGACAGGGTCATGGGCTGTTCTTTCAGACACTCACTCCAGGTCAGCGTTAGAGTCTGCTACTTCAATCTTAACTAAGTTTCTAGACTGAAATTCCTGTCCACACAATGTGAAATATCAGTTTGTGTAGTCAAAGCATGAGTACAGTTCTTAATCTTGTAGTATCCAATAGGGCTGGGCAGAATGGCGATATATACCGTGGTGACAGAATAAAGTGTCAATCAGTAGAAATGTTTCTATATCGTGGTATGAAAATATCTGTGCATGCAATACTCCACTTGGCTGAAGGTGAGAGCCCTGTTTATGGCAAGAGTGGGGAGAAAGTGCGCACCTCAGCTCCTGTTAATTAATTACCATTGACACCTTCAAGCTTTCCAATCGACTGTTCTTCCACAAGCACGGAGAGAGAAGTGATCACAATTACATGAGGAATTAATAAATAACACCTTTGACAAAATTGTTTGAAACAATGTCCTTAAACTGGAACATTAACGGTGTACTAGCATTTGTTCATTACACATTTTAGGTACACAGACAAACAATAGAATAGAACATCACAGTTGGCACTTAACTTGAGATTTTGTAACCATAAGAATATTTTCAGTTTTGTTTCTATTTCTTTCTACCAGTCAATGATGAGAGAAAACGCGCCTGCAGCCTATTGTTGCTATATTAATGAACGCAACTTCCACGCATGTCTGAATGACAGGTAAAATTTCAGGTAATTTTATGGTTATTTTTCATTATTTCAGCTGACAGAATGCTTCATACATTAAGATCAATGGCATTAAGTTAAAGAGGATATACTTTATCATTCAACTGAACTGTGCATTTAGACACTTAATAGGCTGCGCTGTCCATGTACTGAATGAATGAATATGCGTCCATGAATGAGTGGGGTTTCCACGCATTTACTTGAACCGCTCACGCAATGGTATGGCCCATTTTAGAGGTTCCAAGATTAGTCAAGACTAGCGGATTCGTGATTTTTTCAAATGCCAAATCCAGAAATCACTTGGGTGGAATTAATCTAAATGGGTGGAATTAATCTAAATGTACAATGAATAAGTAGATAAATAAATAAAAACAAGCGGGGTAGAGGGCCAAATCAGTCGCCAGGGCACCGGAACTTCCCCCGCCACTCCCGACGGCCAGTCCAGGCCTGCATTTGAAAGTGGGTTTTTGAAACTATCTACATCCACACTTCCTTTATTTTTAAGAGTATATGAGTTTATTAAAAGGGGCTGTGTGTTGTGCAACATTGAATAAGCTATTTGAGATTGTTAATATGGGATGAATATAGTATCAATTATATAAAAATGCATAAACACATCCATCATTTCAATAAATCTCATACATGCATCTTACTAGCCACAAACAAATGCCCTTTAACTTGTGTCTGTTAAATTCCGAATTAAATGAATGTGCACCTATTTGTACAAATAGAGTCATATTTGTGAATACAAATGTTTAATATTTGTATAAATATTACACAATTTGCATGTCTAACCTAAGGAAGACGTTCCAAATTAAACACAAATTGACCTTGTGAACATTGGACATGCATATGTGGATCAAGTGACATGTGCATTAATTTACACACAGTATTTTTGTGTCTATTCTGTTTTATTTCTTTGAGTTTTGAATAGAAATGTTCCATTTTGAACAAATAAATCAGTTTGTGTATGCAACCAAATGAAGATGTTCCAATTTAAAAGCAAAATGGCCTTGTGAAGCATTGAATGTGCATTTGTGGATCAACTGACATGCATGCATTCCTTTACATGTTTTTGTGTCTTTTCTGTTTTATTTCTTTGAATTTTCAGAATTTTATTTAGCTATTTTCACCATGGACGATCCACACACACAAACAACTACCAGTGAATAAGTCATCAATTCATCCATATGTGTGCTTACGTCTACTCATCAATTTTATCAAGTGACATGCGTGCATTCATTGACATCTTTTTGCATGTTTTCTGTTTCATTCAATTGAATATTGAGACTTCCTTTCCGCTGGATGGCGGTTTTACAGATGTACCATCAGGCGGGGTGTGCTTTATTCACAATGTCATTTGGCATGCACAGTTTACAAGCGCCGCTTCAAACAAACAGCTTCTGAGACCAGCAGAATGAATCCAAGTTTTGTCAACATTTTTCTTATATACAAGCAAGGATAATGTCCCGTCACACGTCTATATCATTGTATGAAAATATCTGTGCATTCAATGATCCACTTGGCTGAAGGTGAGACTTATAGTAAGATGATATAGAGATAGATGATCAAACAGAATGCAGGATGACTTCAAAACAAGTTAAACGCTGGAGGAGGAATATATTTTTGCATTAAAAGTTGCAGTCTCATGTTATTGGACGAGAGCCCTGTTTATGACGCATGTGTACACAGTGCGCACCTCAGCTGTTAATTAATTACCATTGACACCTTCAAGCTTTCCTACCGACTGCTCTCCCACAAGCACGGAGAGAGAAGCAATCGCAGTTACATGAGGAATTAATAAATAACACCTTTGTCAACAGTGCATTTATATCAAGTAGACTATACAGTTACCAAAATGGTTTACAGTTTCTAATGGAAGACAAAATTCAAAACAAATCCGTGATTGAGGCTTTGCTTCAGAATCAAAGCAAATGCTTATATTCAAATATTTGTGCTTGTATTGAAAAGTGATGCAGAGTAGATAAAGCATGTCAAATATTATTTTTAATATTATTTACTGATACATTTTTCATTGTTATGGACCTGACAAGTTAGGTTAGGTTACACAGGGCATCATTTTAAATAAAAAGGAACTTGTAATTTTTTGAATCACTTCAATGAAAATGTTTAGACTATATTTCATATCATATATATCATTATTGACCAAAAATGTAAATACTGTAACCATGTACTTTATTGTTTATATCACCCACCCCTATCACATTATTATTTAACTTTTTTTTTTCCCATCCAGGAAAAAATATTATTTTCTGCTATATTCTGTTACCGTGATATAGAATTTTGGTCATATTGTCCACCCCTACCCAAACACCTGTCACTGTTGCATCCTGTCTCACAGTCAGAAGCTCTTACTTCTTGGGCTCATATAACACAATAAGATTATCCAAACCTTACTGCATTATTTAGATTTTTTTATTCATTAATGCAGAAGAAGAGCAGCACAGCTAGAAGTGAAGTGACATGATAACATACTTACCATAAATATCTTTATATTAAGGTTTGTACAAAATCTGCTGTTGTAAAAATTACAAATAAATTAATTTTATGTAAATATATTAAATACAAAAATAAAAAAATTCCAATAAGACTACAAATATGAATTTCAAAAGCATTATTTAACACTTTTGTGTTGTTATGGCAGACTGGCTCAGTGTTATTCATTAGAAATACACATTTTATTTGAACCATGTAATAAATGTGTATTCACTCATGGGGTATGTTGCTGTGAGTTACAGGAAGACCAAAGATCTGAGAAATTGTGGTCTCTGCATCACAAAAAGATGGACACAGCTGCAGGGATTTGTGCAACTAGTAAAACATAAGGCTTCATGGCAACACTCTTGTTTAATTGTATTATACTTTATACAGGAATGTATGTACTTATTTTAATCTGTCCAGATTGCTCTCACCCTGACTACAGGTATCAGTCCCAGACAACTGACACTACACCATGCAGTAGCAATGAGGAAGAGTAAGCACTGTTTTATCATTGTAAATTTCAATTAGGCCCATAACAGAGCAGTGGTGGCTCAGCGTTTAAGGCTCTGGGTTACTGACCAGAAGGTCAGGGGTTCAAGCCCCAACACCACCAAGACACCACTGTTGGGCCCTTGAGCAAGGCCCTTGAGCCTATCTGCTTCAGGGGTGCTGTATCATTTCTGACCCCAGCTTAGCTGGGATATGTGAAAATAAATAATTTCACCATGTATAGGCAGAAATGTGTGACAATTTATTTTATAACAATAGCAAATTATTGCAAAATGAGTGATGCATACAAATAAATATATCCTTCCTTTTGTTCTGAGATTTCACCAATGAAAACAAAATGAATCAGAGAAAGAGAACAAAGATGACAGGCATTTACTATTCTGTGAACAAAAGTTGGTTTAGGAGTAGTTGAGAATATTTACATATTGGGTAATCTATCCATGGAGTCTTTGTCTTTGTTTGATTGCTTTTCATAAAATGTACCGGTAGCACGCTGAAATAAGGTTGTGTCCATTAATTTTACACAATGGACTAACATAAAACATGAATAATAATTTTACAGCATTTGTAATCTTGGTTTATGCTAATTTATACATGTACTAAGACAGTTTAACAAATTAAAATTGGTAATGTAACATCATTATAAACTAACAATGAAAAATATATATAAATGTACATGGACTAAAATGAACAAATGCATTAAAGTAATATTCATTGTTATGTCTTTATACCTAATTTGAATGTTACGTGTTCATATGTTAATGTATTCAACCTTAGTGTAAAGTGTATTGTTAAATCATTATCCCCAACATCAGCTGTGGTTTTAATTTGTTGTGGGTTAATTGGGTGGCCTGTATGAGTGTGAGACTCCCGGCCTGAAATTATGTCACAGTCTGGCCCTGTTTATATGTATCGAGATTAATGTGAATGAAGCTGTGGTTAAGAAGCCTGCACACCAGCATCCAAAACTTAATATAAGCTGGTGACCAACTATGGAGAGTTTTTTACTGAGCCTACATTAATACAAAGAACCATTTAACAACCTCATTCAACAAGTCTGTTGTCTTCTGCCAACATGAGACAGCACGATCGCATGGGAAATTAACATGTTGCTTCCGAATGCTTATGTACTCTGAAATCGAAGTTACTGACAACACCAGCAGAATCATTCTCATAAATGACATTTCTAACTCTACTATTCAATATCATTCTAATACCTAAGGGATTAATATTCAACTCAACATCTAAACAATAATATCATAAATGCAATGTAAATAGAAGCATAATCAATAAATACATTTTTCCCTCACAAGTGACATCCCCATCACACATTTTTGTATCAACTCAAATGCGGTCACTTCTCCAACTGGTGCTATTGATAGTGTGTTCCGAAACATGAGTTCTGGTCCCATGGAAACAAGGAAGCAATTGTGTTAACATAAACAACAGTGATTTGAAGTTTGCATTTATGTTCTAAAATTAAATTTTTACTCCTCTGATGTATAGGTTTGGGAATGGAGTTTGGGTTGGGGGTTAGGTTTGATAAAATTAACTAAAAATACAACTGGCTTTTGGCGCCACTCTAGCTCACATGTGCCCATACTTTCAACAACATTTCTACCTTTGGCCACTGGGGGCCATACTTTGTAATTCAGTAAACGCAGCGGAACTTTTAACCTACTGTATAGTAAAATTCTTCTATGGCAGCATCATAACTGAAATGGAGCCTCAAGTGACTATTGGAGTGGAGTGGTGTGATGTAGTGGTCTAAAGCACATAACTGGTAAACAGAAGGTTTGATCCCCACAGTCACCACCATTGTGTCCTTGAGCAAGGCACTTAACTCCAAGTTGCTCCGGGGGATTGTCCCTGTAATAAGGGCTCTGTAAGTCACTTTGGATAAAAGCGTCTGCCAAATGCATAAATGTAAATGTAAGTGACAAATTTAGAATGTTCTTCAAAGGTAGCAACTCAGTGCGCCATTCAAATAGTGTACAATGTGCAAAGAATCATCACAGTGCATATCATAGAATTTTGTCAAAATGAGGTATCTTAGGAGACAGCATAATTAAGTTACTAACAGAACCTTCTAAAACAGCTATTGCGCTATAATACCCTTTAAATGCTGTGTCCGGAAGTAGCACACTAGCTTTTAGAAAAGAGTTTACATCATGTAGTTTCAAACAAAGTCAGACACAGCTTCTCACAAAGCTTCACAATCTCAAACATCCCATAACAATTTGCGAATTGACAGATTACAATTTTATACACCTGACATATACAAGCATCTATGGCCTGTAGCTCTCTCAGCATGAAAAAGCCACACACACACACACACACACACACACACACACACACACACACACATGTTGTGTTTCCATGTTTTATGGGGACTTTCCATAGACATAATGGTTTTTATACTGTACAAACTTTATATTCTATCCCCTAAACCTAACCCTACCCCTAAACCTAACCCTCACAGAAAACTTTCTGCATTTTTACATTTTCAAAAAACATAATTTAGTATGATTTATAAGCTGTTTTCCTCATGGGGACCGACAAAATGTCCCCACAAGGTCAAAAATTTCGGGTTTTACTATCCTTATGGGGACATTTGGTCCCCACAAAGTGATAAATACACGCACACACACACACACACACACACACACACACACACACACACACACTATAAATTAGTCATAAGGTTTACAAAGATGTAGGATACAATGGAGCTAAAGGCTTCATTGATTGTATTTTCTCCCAAAACACTAAACAGCAACAAAAACTACCTCAGCACTTTCCTAAACACCTATTTGTCACTATACACTATGACATTTTCCTGATCCATGAGATCTTTGCGTGAGGTGCCTAAAGGTTGATTTTGAGGCAATTTTTTCTCATTTTATATATATATATTTTTTAATTAGAAAATGTATGTAGCTAATGAACATCCCTGAAATGAACACATTTATTTTGAGACAAATTACTTATTTTTCATTTTAGTTTTGTTCAAGGTCCAGTACGTAAAATGATGGTGTTTTGGGTAAAAAGCTCCCTTGTTGCAGGGGCTAAAGGCTCCTATAAAATACATTGGGGTTTTTAAGTGGGGGAATAGATTTGTTCTGAAAAATGTTCAAAGTGGGCTCACATTTGACTCATCCAATCACAATGGAGATTCAATTGTTTATTGAAACTTGAGATTGAAATTAACAGGAAATTGTTTGCCCTTTTCTAAAGTAGCTATTTTGAGTAAGCAAATGTTAATTTGTTACTGAAAAAAATAAAAAATCTTGCTGTCTCAAAACTATTCGAATTAGTTGACAAATTTTTGCACTAAAACTATTGTCCCTATATCTACACGATATCGCTTTTTTTCACCTTTCATATCACCTTTTTTAAAAACTGCATTTTAATCAAAACAAACTTCATTTATTATTTATTTTAACACATATTATGTTGCTCCATCAAGATTCTTTACAAAAAATCAATTATTTAAATATTGATACATTTTGTGACCAGAAAAAAAATCTAATTTTCCTTAAAGTGTGCCTTTAGCACTTAGCCTGGTAGTATATATGTATATAGCAACACAGTGTTATTTGGAATAAAGTATAATATCTACCATGTTATTATGTTTCATGTAGTTTGTTAATCTTAAATATATTTTCTCTCCTTTTAGACCTCACACACCTTCAGGTTTGTATGTATACCCCTTGTAAATACTTGAAGGACATTAAAGATTTAAGTCTGGATTTCAGCCTCTGTGTCCTTACCGACACTCCATGGCGATGACCACATTTGCCAAAGAACCAGTGTACCCTCACCTACAATTACCATTGTGTATAAAACGTGTTATATAAAAAACTTGCCTTGCCTTGCCTTATCTTATATTCCAGGCACACAACACTTAAGCAAAAAAGATGGTAACCCCCGGGAGGGCTCTCAATCGATCAAGTGTTTGCCTGGTAGGGAGTGATTGACATGGCTGATGTAGTCCTCACTGCATCTCTTAGGACCTCCATCACCGCTACACACTTAATTGGTTTCCGTACTGATCCGGCGGGTCAGAGATAATCGACTGGCCCTACAACCCTCCCGACCACACTCTCCCCACAAGGGTCTGCTTATTGCATTGAGTCATCAAGCACATATCGGTGCTTTGATGAGTAATATCAATGTCTAATTATAAAGCTATCAGATCTGCAGCTTTTGTCACGGGGCCAAGCGGAATGTTTAATAAGACAGGCTACATGACACCATCTGCAGTAATACTGAATGATAGGACAGAGACAGACTGTGGTCACTGAACTGCCTTAGTTCATTTTGAAAAAGCATTCCCACCATACAATGTAAAAAATGATTCTTAGAAGTATTTAATGCAGAAAAAACAACAAAAAATTTACCTGATTAATGTAGGATTTTAGTTTGCTTACTATGTCTAAGTTCTAACAACTTACAGGAACAAAAGTAACAATGTAAGCCCTTTCGGCATTTACAGTAATCATGTGCAGGATATGGTTTATAGATATCAACAATTCAATTGTCACTAGTTAAAAATTCTAATTCTTGATATCAGCAATGGAGTTACTTCTAGTTAAGTTTATTCCTATTATCAATAAATAGGTTTGCACTAAAACGTTAAATCTTGATCTGAATCATGATGTAATTACTTGCAGAAAAACCCATTCTTGATATAAAAAAATTTAATTTCAACTTGAGAAAGTTAATTATTAATATCTGTAACTGAATTTTCACTAGTAAAATTTCACAATGGCCTATCATTCACTCAAAGCAATAACAGTTGTCTATTAACTGTTAATTTCTTACCAGTTGAAATTCCAATACATATATCAGCTATGAACTTCTTGATGATAATAATTTGTATTGTTACTGGTGCCATTAGAATTACAACTGGGAAAAAGTCAAATTTGTACTAGTTGTAATGCAACTGTTGATATCATGAATGGAAATATTAAAGAAATATGGCTGATCTGAAATTGTCTACATTTATTTGCATTTAGTCTGATAGACATTTTCATTAAACATTGCATCAAGGAATAAACAGAGAGTATACAGTATATTGGTGCATAAAATCACATTTTGAACAGACTGGACTGGCAAGCTTTATGGCCCAACTTTGAGCTGAAGGGGTGTTCTTGAGAGTGTTGTCAAATTCAATAGCATGTCTGTATATCAGGGTTGATCGTTCAAGCAAAGACTCCAATCCATGATGCATTTTATTAACCTTCAACATGGTGAATGTTTTTTTGGATGTGTGCAGTCTTGTCATATTTCCCATGTGGCCAGGGGTGCAATTTCCTGCTCTTCACATTTTTCATCTCACACTCAATAATTTATTAAAGGGGGACAGTTGTTTAAAGCTAAGGAGCACTGTCAGACTCACTGACTAATCCGTTCTTTAATCTTCAAGACAATTCCATTTATCAAAGTCTATGCCACACTTATTGTAAAACACTGTGTAAATTAAACATGTCCATCTGCATTACCTGCAGAGTAAACACTATGTTGGGCTTTGACACTCTTAAGTATTGGAAAAGACAATATGATGTCCAGAGAGCATCACTGGCCCTCAGTTTAAAAAAGGTAGGGGAGAACAGGGCTAGTTGTCACTCTGTGAAGTTGTCACAAGCGCTATATCTCACTAAAAGGTTTTGAGTCAAAAGTCATACATGTGTATGTTTTCTCTAGCAGTTGTTTTGTATGTTGATTTAAAACGCCAAGTTCAAAATTATTTTAAATATTAACTGAAAGATAGAACTGTGTTCTCAAAACAAGAGTATCCATCCATCCATCCATCGTCAACCGCTTATCCTGTGTACAGGGTCGCAGGGGGCTGGAGCCTATCCCAGCTAAAACAAGAGTATTAGAGTATAAAAAAAGTCAGAGCAAGTTGCCACATTTTTATTGGGGCAAGGTGTCTTTAAAATGTAAAAAAAACTTGTACAATGTATTAACTGTAACATTTGTTGGCCAACTGTTTGAAATGTTTGCATATTGTCGGTTACATTTCTGCTGTTTTGCTAATTGTTTTGTGTTTTATAATTTTTATGCTGTTTATATTTAGCTGAAATGCCTATAATAGGTTGTTTAATGGCTCCATTATGACCAATGTTGGGGAAGCTACATTGAAACTATAGCTTCACAAGCTACTCATAACTTAAAGTCGTTAAACTACAGTCTTGCTACTTTTTACCAAAAGTAGTAAGCTACACTTCAAGTTACTAAACAAAAGGTAACTAACTTTTACATTAAAGCTATTTTCAGTTACAAGTATGTTTTTTGCGGTTTTACAGCTTGAATGAAATATATTCAAGGCTACATACAGAGAAATTTCTAAATAATTTGTAATCGTTCACTTTGCACAATTACACCAGTTTCATTCTCTTACCTCCAAACTCATAAATGTCACTTTGTTCATTCTTGAAGTAGTACAAAAACCTTCTTAAGATTTGTGTAAATGGTGACTAGATCCACAACTGCCACATACTGCATCGACACGTCCTGTGTGATAGTCGATGCGCCTTGTCCTACAGCTACTGGCTTCCCCCCCTCGTGGTCTGCCAAAGCTATTACGCCAGACAACATTAATCAAAAAGCCGAACTAAAAGAGTTGGAAAGCAGACAAAATGTGCTTCTAATTAACATTTTGGCTAATATTAATTTAGTATTTTTTTAAGTTAGTCGCTTCACTACTTTCAGTTAGTTACTCCCCATCACTGATTATGACAACTTACACCATAGTGTATCAACATGCCCCAGTAGGGGTCACAAAAGGTCAGTGAACTGTATTTTTTTACTGGGTAGTAATGGTAGAACAGTTCAATTGCCTTTAAAAAAATAAATAAACCAAGCCTAAGAAATATTCACTGCAGTTAAAAATGTGACAACTAGCAAAGGTAGTTACCTAATAGTTAACTAATCAAAGGTGCTCCCCCAGAATAGTCAGGGCCAAACAAGTGACCTTCCAGTTTCCATAGCGGCTTTCAGAGTCGAAACCAAATCTCCTAATATGACATTCCTCCAATATTTTCTCTGGTAGTGCTCAATAATTATGCCTCCATCATTGATTCGAGGGAACATTCTAGTTGAAACCTAACACACCACAGCAGCTTTTTAATGTGACCTGAGTGGGATCCGATTTCCCCTGGATGTGCAGAGCAGCACTTCCCTGCCTTGTATGGCCATTTAGAAATCAATCTGACTGTGCAGCTAATTCATTCTATTTGAATCACAATGATTTTATCTGCGGTGAGGAGAGCTACGTTAGGTCCCCACGCATAGGGCAGGACAGAGGCAAGGGCTGATAAAACAAGATAAACACATATCGAGCCTGAAAAGTCACTAGCTGAACGAGAAGACAGGAGGGATGGACGAGGCTAGAAAGCCAAGGTTGGGTAGATCACAAACAAGGGGCCATAGAGAGATCGGGTAACTGATACAGATAAACTAATTCCGGGTAGTGGATTGAGCTCTGTCTAAACTTCAAAGCAGCTCTTTCTTGAAACTTCATGTAAAGCAATGAAAAATAACGACGAGGAGTCTTATTACGAATAAATGAAACAGACCTATGCTGGCTCCAAGCATCCTACAAGAGCGGACAGATTTCAGATAAAGGAAGGCAGACCTTCTGGCACTGGCCATGTCAGAAGAGCCGTACTCTGTCTCAAGATCAATTTTTTATGTAATTTAGTTTGATATAAACATAAACGAACATTTCCAGGATGATAGCGAACATATGTGGATTGGATATGGCTCCAGCCAATACAGCAGATAAGAAAGGCCCATTTGTCAAGCTGGACTGAATGTGGTTCAACCCTTGACAAATGTTCTGTCGTTATAAGTAAGTGGCTCTCAAATTCAGAAAATCTACTGCCCGTTCACAACTAATCACACTGGCATCATAAGAATGTTGCTTGGAGTTCATGGGCAGTTTCTCTGTAAAATAGGGTTTAGGCTTAATATGTCATGACAGCTTTAAAATTGCATGAATAATCAAATGATCTAATTAAGCACACAACCTTAAATTGACTAGGAGAATGTAAACATGCAAGGCTTGACTGCTCACAAAGCAGATGTCTTCAATGATCTTATGCAGTGTAGATCCTTATTACATTACATTGTCGTATTCTGAATAGGCTTTCCCCCCCTTGAAACTTCAAAGTCAAAGCCATTTCTGAGAATCAGACTATAGTGTTATGAGAACTGGAGCTCTTTGAAGACAAAACAGCAGCCCTTGGATAATTTTACTTTGCATGCTTAAACCGAGTCACCCACATTACTGCTTTATTCATTCTTTATCACTGACAACTGAACCAAAGTCTTTTTGGCCTGTCTGGAATTATGGAATATTTGTGAGAGCCCTTTATGCTCTGGCTAACAGCAGACTTTGAACAATGGTGAGGCTGAACAACACTCCCCTGTACACAAAGCAGTGCATAGTGGGAATGCTGAGATATTCTTGACCAAAGCCATAACAGCTAATTTGATAAGATGTTGACTGTGAATCAAACAGACACTTGAAATTAATAGAATGAAATTACATGAAACCCTCTTGGCAATAGTTCCCCAAAAATGTAAATTTCTGCCATTACTTCTTCACTCTTTTGTTATTCCAAAACTATATGACTTTCTTTATTCTGTAGAACACAAAAGAGAACTTTGAAGAATCTTCGTGTAGGTCTTTTCCATACAAGGACAGTTTATGGTGACTACAGCTGATCGGCTCAAAAAAATTACAAAAAGAACCAATGAAGTAGTTCGAAAGTGGTCCAATTTTTTTAAACAGATCAAGCAGTTAATTTAAAAGAATTGGCATAAAGAATGATTTGTTCATGAGTCAGGCTGATCCCGTTCTACATAGTAGGTTAATTCACCAGCAGGGCTTGACATTAACACCAGTCAAATGTGGGTAGAAATCGGCAGTGGTGAAATTGGCTGAAGCAAAGTTAATTGTATTCATCTTTCTGGCAAAAAAGCTCTATATGGAGGGAGTCGAGCCTGACATTATGAACAGCACTGACGAAGTAAAGAGATGCCCCATCAATAAACATTGATTACAAGTTTTAAAAAATACACCTTATCAATGAATGTTTTACTGCAGTAACACTAACTGGTAACTGGTATAGATACATAATAAATCGATTAGGGTGTTTTATTATTTTATTATGAATAATTCTGTCATCATTCAGTCACCTTTATCTTGATCCAAACCCATTGGACTTAGTTCCATGAATGGAAAAATAAAGATTCAGGTATTTTTCCATTCATGGAAAAAGATACAATGAAAGTAAATAATGACTGAGTTTAATCATAACATCTCCATTTTATTATCCATTTTGCACTCCATTGAATTACTAACGGTGAAAGTTGTAGTTAAAGGTTTCTAAACATGTTTAGGCTCTTATTTTTTCATAACAAATACTATTGCTGATTATTTTAGGAAGACTATCTGTATTCAGTAATGTGGATCCATCCATGGTCGTCTTACCTGTGTCAATGGCCTTATCATTACAAATGCCATTGTTATGAAAAATGTTAAGCTTTCAGAAAGGAGAGTACAGTTTAGAATGGTTAAAGGGGTTAAAATCTGGACTTCCATATGTGACGCTCTTGATCTAGCTGCTCCATACAGGATTTGAACCAATGTCTCCTGCGTGGGAGACAGGTGCTCTAACAAGGAGGCTAAAGGCTACAGCTTCTATCAACAGTCGCTAGTGCACCTCTTGAGGTCAGGAGAGTGAGTTTTTACACACTGCACAACTATCTACCAGCTGGCTCCCATTACAGATAGACCAATGGACAAATTATTGACAACATTTTTGTCCAAAATTGTCCAAAGTCCAAAACAAATGCATGCAGTTACAGTCTCCAGTTAGTTTCATCACTTTTTTGTGGGACGGGGGATTTTGGCCAGTGAAAATACTGAGTCGCTAGTGACTTTGGATCACCACTAGTCACAGTGGTCGGTTAGCCAAAAAGTTAATGTTAAGCCCTGTTAACCAGCATTTGTAGCATAATGTTGAATACCACAGAAAATGATTTAGACTTGTACATTTAAAAGAAAAGAAAAAATCACACTGGAATTGACCAGGGACAGTGCACGAACACTAAATTACACACTGCTTCAAAAGTATAGCCACAAGACATAAACATTATACATGATACAATTATTTTAGAATGAGATTAGAAAAGAATGTACTAACCTTATTTGTGTAAAGTTATATCCAATATAACAACCTTTTTGATATATAAAAACCTCAGATATATAAAAACCTTTTTTTCTAACCTCAGAGGTTACCAAAGCGCTTTACACTGTGTCTCAATCACCCATTCACACACACACACACATTCATACACCAATGGCGGCACAGCTGCCATGCAAGGCACTAGCCTACCATTGGGAGCAACTTGAGGTTCAGTGTCTTGCCTAAGGACACTTCGGCACGTGGAGTCATGTGGGCCAGGATTCGAACCGCCAACCCTGCGATTAGCAGCCGACCCGCTCTACCACCTGAGCCACAGCCGCCTTACTGCTGTTTTTGCTTTTTCTTAAATAAAAAAAAATATATATTTTTTTGTAGTAATCAACATTATGCCACATACACTGTTGATTGAGTTTAACTGGAAAGTTCGTCTGTTCAAAACACAAAGCTACTGTTTTTTTGTTTTGTTCCACAAACAAAGGAACAACATGAGGGTGAGTAAAAGATGACTTGAGTTGACAAATGATAAAATAAAAATTAATAAACTATGTCACCAATGAAAAAAATAATGAATAGACCCCTCCCTGCCCCTCTTCATATGCACTCCAAGAAAGTGAATGCAGGAAACAGGAGAAGAAACTGTGGCTGTCTGAGTGATGTCAGCCAAATCTTCTGTAATACAATCTGGCTACCTAAACCAGTGTTTCCCAACCACTGAGCTCACTGGTGTGCTGTGAAAGATTGTCTGGTGTGCCATGGGAAATCATCAAATTCCTCAAAATATATAAATACTGTTTTTTTTTTCATCTATTTTAATGAAGGCATAGAGATGGTCGATGTGTTTTAAAGTTGTCAATTCAGTATATTTTCCATTACAAAGAATTGTATGCAACCACTTTAAATATTTTGTCAGACATAACGTTATTGTTCTAACAAACTCTAGTCCGCTGTCAAATGCAACTCATATGCCCACAAAATGATGAATAGAATACAACAGGTGTATTGTTTTAATCAAAGGCTAAAACTGTTTATTTGTGCACAGCATAGAGTTACTGATGTTATGAACAGATGTAGCTTACTTGTCGCGTTTCTCTCATGAAACATAAAAAGAATATGAGAAACTGTTACATACGATTACTAAAAAGCAAATTCTCCATGATATGATGTGTAGATTCTGAGGTAGGCTACTGTAATCTTCACAGAGTGCGTTTGCAGGGTTGGTGAGTAACGGAATACATGTAACAGGATTATGTATTTCAAATACAAAATATAAGTAGCTGTATTCCACTACAGTTACAATTTAAATAATTGGTATTTAGAATACAGTTACATTCAAAAAGTATTTTGATTACTGAAGAGATTACTTTGCAATTTATTGTCATTTGTTTAATTTAATATTTAGTCCTTTCAGATGGAAAAATTTAATTATAAAACATAAATGATGCAATCCAAAGAGCGTTTGAACAGCGGTGAAACACTTTCTTATGATGTGTTACATTCATACTAGCACACAGAGAAGTAAGTTTGAAGTAAGTTTTGAGCAGAAGAAATAGAAATAAACCTTGTGTAAATTGTCAGCTTTAAGCAAAAATGTTATTTCTAACCATTTTACATGCACGTTACCGGGCACAATCATATTTTTTTAATCAAGAAAATTCACGTTAGATCACAATTTCTTTTTTCTAGTAAGACCTTTGATATTAAGGCAAAATCACATTCTTGATTACTATTTTTGTAATGTTTTCCTGTAAAAATATCTATGGCATCTGTGACCTCATTATACAGCGTACCTATTACTTGCAGTTTTTTTTACATAGCCGAAATTCAAACATTACGAGTTCACGCTACTAAGACTATCATTGACAAGTTCTTGAAAAGGAAAACTATCAACAATGGTTATGTAGGATAGCGGTGTGTCATGGGATTTTGTAATTGTAAAAAGTGTGCCTTTGCAATTCTGCAATGCAAAGCTTACCGAGACGTCTGGGACCACATAAAACTTTTATCGGCACTTAGAAAGGAAGCATAAAGAAATGTAAGCTAAGTATAAGTGATGCTAGCAAAGCTTGCTAGCTAACGTTAGAAATCTGCCTCTTTCTGCATTCCATTCAACTTGGAAAGCCGGATTTTCCAACTTCCTCCTGGGAAAAGTGCAATGGAATGCCACTTGAAGTCATAATTACAGCTTGTTTAACTCCGATTTCAAGATGCAGGTATGTGACATCACACAATCTTCTCAGCACCCAGGAAGATGTACAAATTAAGTGATAAACATTCACTTTTATTGATTAATATCGATAAATTAGTCAGTTCCTACATTACATGATATTAAAGCTTGTTTAATGGACATTAGCAGAGCAGCAGGTGTTCAAAACATGGTAAATTATAGTTAGTAGACATCTCTGGTGGCACTCAAACACCTGCTAAGCTAAACATTGCAGTTTTGTTTCTTTTGCTCATCTTCCGAGCATCTGGCATTGGAATACCTTTAGTCGGAGATCGGAGATATCAAGAGGAATATCCCACATCCGATTTGAATGGAATGCAGAATCTGTACCTAAACTCATCTTCACCCCTAACCCAAAGAGATTTAGCGAGTAATAGCTAACCATATTAGCTAACTATGTATTTACTCTTTTTTTTAGGCTGCTAGTTTCAGTTGCTTGCCAGATATTTGCCCCCTAGCTAGGTGTGCAAACTACCTAATTTAGTTAACATATATTGAGGGATGTAGCTAATGGAGTCTTAACTTTGTGGGAGATTGAGGGGACAGGGCATGTAGGGACACATTGTTTCCAAGTTACGTTTTGCTTGTGATAAACAATGACGAGACAGGCCGCATAAAGTTATGTAGCTAATGTATATAAAGTTATGTTACATCAACATTAGCTAATGTCAGCTCTGATATAAATGCTATATGCTGCAGTAATACTCCCTCACTTGGGTGAGAGAGCTAGAGATGTGACATCAGAGAGTGGAGACCGAGTTAATGCCCAAACATACTTCACGCAAATACATGAACGCAAGCTCGATTCCACGCGTCGTCGCATAGTGAAATGTGTCAGCGCTCAATTCATAAACCAACACAAGTATGCGCTGCATTCTCTGCGTTGCAGCAAGGGGGCGCTAGTGTGGATTTCTGTTTTGGCGGAGCAGCATTTTGAGGAGAGTCTTGCCGAACAAGTTAAATTATACAAGCTTATTTACAACCCCTCGTCCCCTCTCCATTCGAATAAAACCGTGACTGAAAATGCTTTGCAAGAAACTGCAGCTTCCCTAAATTCTGATAATGACACTGTAAACAAAAAATGGAAACAACTTCGGGTCCGATTTGTCAGAGCCAGGAAGAAATGGAAAGGCATCTGCAGCGGAGATGCCACAACTAGCTATGGGTATCCATTCATTTTGGACATGTTGGGATGGCTTTTTGACTTCATAAAACACCAGACTGGGATTTGAATTATGGGGACGCTAGAAATATCCTCATAAACCACATTTATAGCATTATACCCTTGTAATTACCACATTGTAATCTAAAAAAATCCCTAACAAAATATATATATATATATATATATATATATATATATATATATATATATATATATATATATATATATATATATATATATAATGGCAATAACAGAGGTGAATGAAGAGGAATCTTCATTTATTTTCTGTGGGTTTTATGGGAATGTGGATCTTTTCATATCAATTTGAGGAGTTCCTATGGTTAGCATGTTCCACATTTAAACGTAAGTGTGTCATGCATTGTGGGACTCGCACTGTTCTGGTCTTGACTCGGTCTTGCCCTGTCTTGGTCTTGACATGGTCTCAACCCCTCAAAATCTTTGTCTTGTCTTGGTCTTGATACACTCTGGTCTTGGTCTTGGTTTAGATGGTCTTGACTACAACACTTTATGGTAAAAATGATTGTCATTATGTAGATACTCATAACAACAACACAGCTTATTTGCCCAGTGCTTTTAAATCACTCATATCCAAATCTTTAGGTTACATTTTTCATTATCTGATTGTCTAATTTCTTGAATAAATAATTTTTATATAAGAAATAAAAGGGAGAGAAAGACCATATGTCAGTGGTGAAAAAATAACGTATTCTTCTGAGGCACTTGGCTAATTCCCTGTACGAGTACACATGAGTTGAATTAGAAATGGGGTTGGTGGCTTTTTAATGGCAGACATCAGAGGTTAACACTTTATGACCTGCCTTCCTGGAAGGCACAGCTGTGGAGAAATAATGTGCCTTTCTGGGAGCTGCGAGTGCGTGGTTTCCTATCTGGCTCAGACGGCTGATTAGATCAATAAGAACACTGAGGAGGCATTTGGCAGATACAGGCAAAATTTTATTTTCATGTTTAATACAATATTTTGATGTCTGGAGGAAAACTGTGGCTATATAAACATATTTATAATGTAAATGCGGGTCAGTGTGTGTGTCTGCTCCAACAATTTTTATATTTTTATTTTTTCAGCTTAAATGCACAACATACCTGATATGCACAGTTCTTGTTTCCCACTGGAGTAGAACAGTAAAGTGTTTCAAGGGCATCTGATGCCATGGGAAACTCATGTATGCTGATTAAGATACAGAAACTTCCTATTTAAGGGCACTTGAAGGAAACATATAAAACTTGTGAGAGCGCAGTGCAATCAAAGGCGTAGATTTTGGGGGGGTGGGGGGGGCAGCATGAAGTTTCCATTGATCATGGTATAAATAAATGGGGGGAGGGAGTTTATACTTGCTTGTTTTGATTATTTGGGGTGAGAGGGGCATATCAAATTTAGATAAAAAATATTGAATAATTATAAAATATGACCAAATTTGGCAGTTCTCTTAACAAACAGATTAAACTAAGGAAAATTGTATTAAACTCCATCACTTTTAACAGTTATTCACTTGAGAAATCGCTTTTTGACATTATCAGACGTCAGCTCACAAGCCTTCTGTACTCAAAGCTCTGGTGTGTGAAGTGCTTTAACACAAAAAGAGCCTCAGTCAATAGATCTTGCCTTTGGCAACCCATTCCCAAAGTCCTTTATTTTCCTAAAGTCCATTATAGCATTCATTTCCATCCCACAAACAGAACTTAAAAGTCATGCATTCATTTCACACTGCTTCCCAGGGAAAGATATAATCTCTGCTGTTTGCTGCCCACCAGAATGCACTGGAAGTCCCCCACTTTCAGCATCAGAATCCCGTGAAGGGGCCCTTTCTCTGGGAGCTCTGAGAACGGTGCCTGAAAGAGACGCTTTGTAATTTTTCTCCAGCAATAACTTAAAAATGCTTTTTGCTTGGCAATGAGATAAAATTGTGTAATAGGCTGAGCAAATTGCTTATTTGAAATATTTCCTGGCAACAGACGATATGGGTGCTGTGCTGTGCTTAGCAGACGAACGCTTGAGAGTGAACATTTTTGCCCTTTGTATTAGCTTCAGTCAGAATCATTTGTGATGAAAAAAAGATAATCTCTTCCATTGCTGGATCCCCTGAAACCCCAACATGCAGAGGAGTAAATGTCAGGTGTAGCGCAATGATTTTATAAATAAATGCAATGATGTGAAGGTTGCCAGCACTAAATCTTCTGGTGAATGCTGTTTCATAGTGTTCCTAATAAGTAGACATTTTATAATTGGAATTCTCTGTCTAGTTATAGTGATTCTCAACTGGTGGGTCTGATTTTGTTTTCAGGGAAAATCAATGCTAAATCCAAATAATAAAATACAGTTAACCATATAATTGCAAATACACTGTAAAATGTAATTAGTTAACCTTAATTTAAAAAACATATAAACTGACTGCCTTAAAAAATCTAAGTAAATGTACTTAGTATTATGTATTATGTATATTTACTTGTTTTTTTAAGCCAATTGGTTTCCTCAAGTTTTATAGTCAAAATCAATGTATTACATTTTACAGTATAGTTAGGTTAGCAAAATAAATACGCTTATCAGCTTTTAAAAGCAAACTAGTCTCAGAATAAAATCACATCCAATCAAACTCTACTGTATTTTGGTACAAATTCATCTGTCTTATGGTAGAAGCTAGCCAAACTTGGCAGATACTAGAATGGACATGTTCTGTGACATGACCTCATCTTTGAAAACCACCTTTACAAAAATCGAGTTCACTGCAAATTTGCCACAAACTTACCGCAAATTTGCTACAGATAATTTTCACATGCAAATTAGCATTGCGGCAAAATTGCAGAAAATTGTCCATTAATGCAAAAGGTTTGCCAGAGGTTCACCACTACCGGTGAAGAGCCGCAAACTCCTGGTACACATTTTCGGCGAATCATAAGCTCATTTGCATGTGAAAATAACAAGCAGCAAATTTGTGACAAGATTTTGTGTAAGGGAATGAACAAAATTGAAAAAATAAAGGTTAAAAAAAAACACATATGGATTCACTTGTAACAATTATGAACATGGTTTATGAATACCCATGTTTTGCGCAGTGAATTATTGGCTGTCTAGAGCACTAAACTATCAAATTAAAATGTTATACGATAAACGATTTTGGCACTGAGTTGGGTCACCACTTGATGTTCAATGTCAAATCTAGGTCCTGAAGCAAAACGTGTTGAAAACCACTGGTCTATATACCAGTACATTTTTGAGTACTGTGTATACAATTGACACTTGTATACTGTTATTTCAGTCTGTTACAAAAACAAGTTAAATGTGTCCTATCTTTCCATATTACAGCTAGTCAATTTCAGTTGACAAATAGTGCATGAGGGTATTAGCTATTTATAAACCTTGTAAATTTAATTTAGTCTTTTGGACACAAACTGCACATTTTCATCAACATCTACAAACAAACAATAAAAGACAAAGGTCAGTTTTAACAAATTGCAGATACTGCCTGAGCAGTGAACCTGAACAAAACGCTAATGAGATTTATTTGTAAGTCAGTGCTTACTAAATAACAGCATGCTTATAGACTCGTGTAATTTAAAAAAGACTTTGATGTAAACAGAAAGATATTATACAGCACTTTAACTAATTGTCTGTTCCCTAAGGTGATGTCACATTTGCTTCAGTTTAAGGGCCTAATTGGGTTCACTTTTTGTCTCATAGTCTCCATACTTTTCTGAATAATTCAGGTGAGGGAGATGTCTTGCTTGACATTTTTCGCCTCAAGAGCTGTATTTTTCATGCGTACCAACCCGGGAGCAAAACAAACTTGGAGACTATGTACAAAGATGAAAAAATATAGAAAAGGGGAAGGAGTGGGAAAAACATAAGCAAAGGGGGGTAATGAATACTGAAATATCTCTGGCTTAAGAAGGCTGTTTTGGTTGGTGACAAACACATTCCTGACAGACTGAGGCAAACCAGAAAAGAATTACAAACATAAAAGACATAAAAGTAGAACAGGCAGATGTGAAGTGCAAACATTGTCAACTAGACTAACTGTATACATTTTCCCAAGTACCAGGTACCTAACACGTTAAAGTTATTTCCATTGTTGCACCTTATGCAGCATTGAAAGCATTGTTTTCCTGAATGATTTGCCAAAGCCTTAGAAAAAGAGTATTTTCCTGTATTTTGCACTATCCATTCTTCCTTCTGCTTTAACAAGGTCATTTTCTTATAAAAAGCATCTTTTTTGAATGATGCTACCATCACCATACTTCACAATACGCATGTACTGTATGGTGTTTTGAGGTGTACACAACTTACATATTTGGCCCAAAACCTCTGTTTTGGTCAAATCTGTCCACAAAGTCTTTTCCCACATCACAAATGGGTCACTATTCTGCCTTTCGATAAACAGCAGATGTGTTTTCACATGGTTCTCTTTGACTAGTGGTTTTCTTTGCTCCACCCAGGTGCACCATGTGCAGGTCAGTGTGCAGAGTTCTTGATTTGGTTGACTGGTGCAACATTACTATGTTCTCAGCTACTGAGATCTGAAGCTCCTTCAGAAAGATGTTTAGTCTCATCACAAGCTTCCATCACATCACCTTCTTGAGATTTTTGAGGAACAACCTTTTCAAGGCGGTTTTAAAAAAAAAAAAAGTAAAAATCGAGATTATAGTAAGGCACTTACATTGGAAGTAAATGGGCCCAGTTTTTGGAAGGTTTAAAGGAAGAAATGTGAAGATCGTCCTGTTCAAACATTAATAATTGCCACTAGTTTGATCTCATTCCGTTTCGCATGATTGTCCCTTTTCCTTTTTTATTTACATTTTTTCAGATTTACCATATTTACGACTTAACTCGTCATCCTGACCGTATAGGAAAGAGTGCCGTTGTTACTGGATCAATATTTGGTTTTTAATATGTGTACATTTTTTTCATGATTACTTGGTAAGTTTCAACAAATATTAAAATGATGTTGTTGTTGTTGTTGTTGATAATGATGATGATGATGATGATTTGGACATTTATGAATGCAAATCAACGCATCATTTGTTGAACTTCATCCAAAGCGAGTGCAGTTAGCTAACTGTCTGCCTACAGTTAACTACAGTATGTGGAGAGATTGTTTCTGGTGTGGCACTCTACTGTTGGCGTTAGCTGTTTGCCTCGCTTCTCTGTAATGGCATTTTTAATCTGAAATTGGTTGTTTTGTTAGACCTAATTAAATATTAAAGTAAGGGTCACACACATCATGTTCTGTGCAATGTTTAAATATATTTTGTTATTTGAATGTATTATGTTCTAACATTTGCCTATTATTATTGACATTCAATGAGATGGGGAGAGACAAAACAAACAATATTAATCATCTAAAAGTGTCTTGTATGTCTTCACAGCTAAGTTTCAGGTTTCCTTTGAGTCCGTATAAAATGGGATTTAAATCAATATAGTTTACTTGCATTTCATATTTCTTAAAAAAAGAGATTTGATTTAATTTATGCAGTTTACACACAACATTTAATTTTGGCCTTTTTTAAGTTTAATATAACATTAGACCAATAAGATATTGGTGATTAAAAAAATCGTTTGTTTTTTACTTTTATTTTATTTTATTTTTAGATGGGAAAATATGTATAGGCCTATTTATTTTCTTTAAATTATATTCTGTCTGCATCATTGCATGAGTTTACTTGAAGGGGTGCATCATTATTAACTCATTATTAACTATATAAGTGCTACACTTAGTATTCATGTCAGTTAAATCACATATATTTCATAATCTTTTGGTAGTTTGTCATGAAAATGTAGTCATAGCATGTATGTATATTGTGAGTTAAATGAGTTGTGGGACAAACAGTGGTAGGGTGAGGGAATTGGATGGGGAATCATGGAAAACCGTTTAAGATAAAACATTTTGTAGCAGTTTTTTTATATATATATTAATAAGTTTGATAAGGACTATCCATGTACATAATGGCAGAATAATCCTGTCATTTTATGTTTGTGGAGAAACTGCAGACAGCAAATGTTAGTGTAACATTATGAAATGTTAAATAATGCATTTTCTTTATGGTAATGCCTGTTTGATTTAACATGTAATGTAACAAACACTTGATGTAACAAAGGTTACAAAGGTTAATTAATGCAGCGTGCTAGGAGTGCACAGGGCTGTTAATCAGAGGGTCCCTGGTTCGAACCCCACTGCCACCACCATTGTGCCCTTGAGCAAGGCACTTAACTCCAGGTTGTTCCGGGGGGATTGTCCCTGTAATAATTGCACTGTAAGTCGCTTTGGATAAAAGCGTCTGCCAAATGCATAAATGTAAATGTAATGCATTAACTATCAAATATGTACTAACTTGTAATCAAGGTGGCCATAATTCATGCATGAATAACGCATGAATTATGCAATATGACGCCAGTCGTAGTTAAGGTTATCTCTTCATTAGTTCTTGATTTGTCCATGTGTTAACTCAACAATAATTCATGCTTAAGTAAGTATTAATTCAGGTATTAATTCATGATTATTACTGTGCCCAATGTTACCAATACACCTTTTAAGACAGACCTACCATGCAGCTCCAAAGTTGTTAATGGATGACATACGCTTCTTTTGAAGGCATCAGGTCATGTTATTTCTTCCATGTTATTAACTTGATTTTTTAGAAATCGTGTTTAATAGCAGAATTCCTGATAAAGAACTACACTACCCATGATCCTGAAGTCAACGTTCAACCAATCAGAGAATTGCTGCCAACAAAGCTCCAAACAAGCACTGCACTTTTTTTTAATCTGATTTTCAAATACTTTTTTGCTTAAAAATCGAAGATTGTAATATTGTGATTCACCTTGGAGCTGGTTTGGTTCATGGCTTAGTATTATTTTATGAAAGTGTGATGAGGAGGAGGGAGTTGCCGGTCCGTGAGGGTGCACGCCTGGTGCTGAGTTGCCCCAGTCAGCGGAAGAGAGAGATAAGGAGGAGACGGGGATGGCAGAGAGAGACAGAGAGAGAGAGAGAGAGAGAGAGAGAGAGAGAGAGCCTGTGTTTGTGTCTCTCAATCTCTCTCTCTCTCTCTCTCTCTCTCTCTCTGCCATCCCTGGCTCCACATAAGTGCAATACCAAAATGTGCTGGGAAACACACATTACCTTTCAGGCCACATCAACAACTAGTGCAAGCTACTTTGAAAAAGAGATCAACCAGCAGAAGCAGACTTGGCAAGCTTCAGTTCTGCAGGCTCTGGTACTGCCATGTCAAGGACCGCCCCCACCCACAACAAAATAGCTTACAATCATTCATCTCGATTAAACATGCATTGAGTACATTAGAACGGATGGGACAGGAGGTACAGAGCCAGCATAAATATGGCCCAGCTAGATACACTTGAGTCTCTCACTGACTGAAATAACCTTTGAGAATAAACTATATGGCTTTCTCAATTACTCTTGCCCTCCTGCCATATGCCAGAGCCACATACAAATGCATTTGCCATGCATTAACCACCTTTTTAAGGGACGAACTGGACTGGAAATGTATCAGTAATAACACACAACGTCCTGGAAAATTACACTAATCAGGGCTTTGTTGCAAAATGAATAGGAAATGAATTAGCTACAATTGGCTGCCAAGGGATTAAGGCAATATTTACTTATTGGGCTACATATCAGTGGAGTTTAAGAATAAGGACATGTCTTTATGCTGTAGGTATGCATTTAAGGTCTCCCTTACTACAGAATGTAGCACTAAGTCTGTGGCTATCCTCACACAATGGAATGTTAGGGGGGCTTGCATAATAATAACAACTTGTACTTGGCCTCAAAGTCCTTTCAGCTTCTTGGTTGACATCACATATCACAAATCTTCGCTGACCTGAAATTTCCTTTTAGCTTGACAGGATGGCTCCAGACTGTGAATGGATTGTGCCACATCACTCTGGATCAACGACGTTGCTTATGAAATGTGAAAGAATATTGCTGCCCACAGTAAGGTTGGTTTACAGTTTATTTCAGGAATAAAACATGTATGCTAAGGCAGATTAATTTGTTTTTGTGTTTTGACATTATTTGCAGTAAATTAAGCACACATTCCCTCCAAATTCTCAATAGTGTAATGCATCAAGGCATTTTACTTTTAAACATATTTGTAATTCGAACTATTCTCAATGGAGATTGTCATTAGATTCTCATTACTGTACAGTAGTTTTATACTTTATTACAAAAATATAAAAATACAATACTTGTATTGATCTAAATCAGCATAAATGAAATGTTGTTAAACAAATATTACAATGATGTATTAATTATAATTATAATGCATCATTATTTATTTTTCCATACAGTTTTGAGAGTGATGTGTATATATATATATATATATATATATATATATAATCCTGACTGACATTCATGAGATTCACCCTTTTAGAGTTTTACATTTTTACACATTTATTTACTTCAGTGGAAAGCTGCCTCTTGAAGAGATTCACCCATAAATGAAAATGATGTAATCATTTACTCACCTTCATGTTGTTCCGAACCTGTAAAAGTCAGCATTCAATTTCAATTATTGAAAAAAGGAGTAAAATAATTTTGTTTGTCCCTAACATTCTGCTAAACATCTCCCTTTGTGTTCCACAGAAGAAAAACAATTATATGGGGTTAGAACAACATGATTGTGAGTAAATGATGACAGAATTTTCATTTTTGGGTGAACTAAAATTCCACTTCATTTAATGCTAAATTAAAGACATTAGGATGCCATTATTTGGAAAATGTAGAGCACATTTGCTACCATATATAAGTAGGTATATAGTTTATAGATACACATAATGCTCATGAATTTAATTTGTTATGTTTTCACTGTTGAAACTAATAGATTGAATGATGATTGAGATAATAAGGCACTTTTGCAATGCACGGACATCTCAGTGGAGCTGTGCATTAGACTATGCTCTCTGTTTAGCCTATAGTGGAGGTTGAGTTGATTATTGGGGTTTCTCTTCCAATTGGCACCAATAAGCAGATTTGTGACAACAAAGCACTGGGTGATATAGAGCTGTTCACTTTGTAGTCCTAAAGCCTGGAATGTAATCTCTTGGATTGTATTGTGGGTAATCTAATCTGATTACTTTTGGATTATCTCTGACATGGCCTATATTTATTTGATGTTTTATGCATTTGTGCAAACTGCCTGTCCCTCAATACTATTCCCTCCCATCATCTCCTGGATATTTCTCCTTTTACCCTACCTGCAATCACACATTATTAACACTTGTCTCCTCACTGGTACCTTTCCCAGTGCATTAAAGCAGGCTCGAGTAACCCCACTGCTTAAGAAAATCACACTAAACCCTGCACTCTTAGAAATACAGACCTGCCACTCTTGTCTCCTTCACAGCAAAAATAACGAATTATGTTCAAACAGGTCTCTTCTTTTCTCTCTCAAAACAACCTGCAAGACAGCAACCAGTCTGGCTTCAAAAGTGGACACTCAACTGAAACTTCCTTGCTGTCTGTCACTGAAGCTCTGATGCTGGTAATAGCAGCATCCAAATCCTCTGTTCTCATTCTGCTTTATCTGCCTGTTGCTTTCGATACAGTTAACCACCAGATCCTCCTTTCCATGCTCTTGACAATAGGCATGACATGAACCACACTTTGCTGGTTTGAGTCTTTCCTCACAGGTAGGTCATTCTAGTCGGTGTTCAAGCGGTGTTCAAGTCACTCAGACTAGCTACTGGGGTACCTTTAGACTCAGTTCTTGGGCCCCTCCTCTTCTCCATATACTACATGGCATCACTGGGATCTGTAATTCAAGCACATGGATATTCCTATCATTGCAATGCGAATGAAACACAACTCTACCTCTCATTCCAGCCTGATGATTTTACAGTAGCTGCAGGGATCTCAGCCTGCCTGGTAGACTTGTGCTGGATGAAAAAACACAATCTCCCACTCAACCTAGGAAATACAGAACTTCTTGTTGTTCCAGCGAGCCCAGCTATACAACATAACTTTACCATTCAGCAAAACTTGTCAATGATTACACCATCCAGGAATGCCAGAAATCTTGGGGTTGTGTTTGATGATCAGTTGAACTTCATGTACCACATCGCAAAAACATGCAAAAATCATGCAGATTTGCACTTTACAACATTAGAAAGCTCATACCTTTCCTATCTGTGCATACTACACAACTTCTTGTCCAAGCTCTTGTCATATATAGTCTGGACTACTACAATGCTCTTCTGGCAGGTGTAGTATTATACATGCAGAAGAATTGCAGCAACATGATTTGTATCTGGGAAGAACCCAACCTTTAAACCCTGGAATTCTTCAACGTCATAAATTAAAGGCCAGGCAACAACATTGGTCAGAAAGGCCCCTCAGCATGACCTTCTGAACTTCCACACAGAATTAAAGCAGACTTTTCTTCAAAGGTTTCCAAAAGACCATCAGATTTGCAAGACTCTAATACTAAAACATTTCATGTTAATCCAGGAACATTTTAAACAAAGTCACAGTACTTTACTGATTCCACCTCCTAAAATGTACAGAATGCATGCATTAAAACCATGATTTATACAATACCTAGTCTTGCTAGGTAATTCTGACAATTGCTTTGAACTGTGGTAACTTGTATAACTGACAAATGAATGATTATAGCCTGATGTACCTCTTTAAAATGTGTGTAATGTTTTATCCATGTTGTATAACCAAGAAATTAACTCTTTCCACCCCTGCAACCCAGGGACAAGGAGACCTGCAGTAAGTTTGGAGGTGGTGGACAGACCACTTCATTTTGACGCACGGCCGAGGGCCTGTGGAACCCACATTTTCAAAGAAAGTGCAGTTTCCTCATTTCCTGGGTCACACAGCCAGTGTTTACTGCCATCGTTATCACGACCGCCGAACACCAAACGTGCACAGGGGCTTCCTAAATGAATGAATGTAAAAATGTAAATGCAATCAACCATGGTGTTACCAAAGTAATATTGTGTTATTATTTTTGTCATGTTTAGATGTGTGTTTTGTCTTGATTCCATGTCTTTTATTTTGAAAAGTTTAGTTCCTGTTCATGTCATGTATTCCCCTAGTCATATATTCCCCTAGTGTTTTGTTTTCATTGGTTTATTGTTTAATAATCTTGTTTAGAGTTCTGTTTTAACATTGGTTTATGTTCCCCCATGTCATGTATTTAAGCCCTCATGTTTGCCATTGTCCCTTGTCAAGTATTGTTAATATAACTTTGCTGTTTTATTCAAGTGAAGTTAAGTGAAATCAAGTTAAGCCAAGCCAAGCCAAGCCAAGCCAAGATTGATGTTTCGTTAATGTCAAGTGTAGTTTAGTCAAGTTCATGTTTACGTTTCACATTTCTAGTTAGGGTTTTTGGATCTCACTATTGTTTAATAAACTGCACTTGGGTTCTTGAACTAAGGGATCTCAAGATGTGTTTAAAGATTGAGTATTAAACTATATTTAACTTGACACAGTGATCTAAACATTTTATGTTTATGACACAACGCACCCAAGACGCTACACAAGCATGTCTGACGCAGGTGTAAATTGACGGGCTCTTAAACAAGCCCTCATAATAAATCTCCAACTGATTGACAAATTCACTTGTGTAATGGATTGCTGTGAACTGTATGCCAATGATTGACTTATGATCAATAATATGGAAGTAAACAATACATTGTATGCTAAAGCCACTTTTTGTATTGTCTTATCAATGATAACTCTTCTGCCACAAGAATGTAATGCATTTTAATTATCTGAATTTTTTTTATTACATATATATATCACTTTTAAATATTTAAAGATAACTATGTATAATTATATATTGTTATTAATATGTATAATCTTTATGTATTGAATTGTTATATTGTTATATGAGGGACTTTCTCAGCAAATATTTGTATATGCGATTAATTGTGATTAATTAATCGGGACACCATGTGATTAATTTGATTAAAAAAGTTTATCGATTGACAGCCCTAATAAAAAAAAACATTGGAAACACATGGTGAATTAGCTTTTCGGGTTGGCCTACAAATTTATTGGCTGATTGTTTAAGAGATCCTACTGTGAGATGACCATTTTTACCATTCAGTAAGACTCATTGCTGCCAGAAAATAAATGTTTCTTTTTCTGCCAGACAGTAAACACACAGGAAATGTAGCTTGGACTGCAGGGATACAGGCTTCAGATGCTTTGACTTGAGTCTGACTCTTTGTTTACACTTCTCTGTTTGTTCACAGACACCTCTCTGTGTTCACAAAAGCACCACTTTCCAGCTTCATGCCCTCAAGATTTTTGCTGTTTTTATGCATGAGCAAGAATATAATGTGTTACAGCTTACTTTGCCATTCAACCATGGCGAGAGTGCAAGTGGATGGTGTTGCTCAGTCTGCCAGGAAGGAGTGAGAGATGAACTGATGTGGGGTCCTCACTGGAGCAGACGGGTTCAGTCTCAGGTCATCCAGATCCGATACACTCTAACATATGGGAATGCAGAATAAGTTGTAAATACAGGGTGGTTTCGCTGAATTTGACATCTGTCAAAACAGAAGAATTAAAGCATAAATCCTAGGACCGAGTTAACGATAATTCACCAATGTAACAGGGTTATTAGCTACAGTTTTGCATTTTCTATTGAGTTCTATTATTTTCAATATACTTTCAATGTAGTTTAGTTTTCATTTATTTTTACTGCATTTACAATAAACTATATATATTTGACAGCATTTAATACTTTGATTATTGTTCATTTATCAAAATATTATTGTTCATTGTTTGTTTATTTTTACAGAGTACAGTGAAGCCATCAGATGGAAATTTGATGGTACTTTGATACAGACTGTGTGGTACATGTATTAGCACGGCACATGCCCCAAAAACCATCTTTTTTTTAGTAAAGAGTTTTGAGTAATAGAATGAATCTTTAAAAAAAAAAAATCCACAACTGAAGCAATTGTGGACACAAAAGCTGTGCATGAAATTGCCCACTCATTCACTCATGGCTGTGAGTGCACTATATTTTAGCATTGAGTGAACGAAATGAGTGAGCGATTTCAGACGCTGATGTAAATTCCATGCGTAAGAGAGCACTCTGTGAACATTTCACCTGTGTGGCTTCATTAATTGTATCATCTCTGTAATCTTTATATAGTTTGTTTATAAATATATATATATATATATATATATATATATATATATATATATATATATACATACACTTTTATAATAAATAAATAAATACTTTTTTACTGTGCATACCCCCGACATTCTGTTTTATTTTTGCCTTAATAAAAAATGACTCATAATTCAATGATCATAATACAATTAATCTTTTCACAACTGTTCATTTGTTATTCTTATTGTTACATTAATGATAGAGAAAATACTTCAACTTGTCATGCTTATATTTTATTTTTCATAAAAAGATAATAGAACTGTTTACTCTATATGTCATTAAAGATAAAAATAATTAAAACGCTGATATATATATATATATATATATATATATATATATATATATATATATATACACTCACCTAAAGGATTATTAGGAACACCATACTAATACTGTGTTTGACCCCTTTCAGCCTTCAGAACTGCCTTAATTCTACATGGCATTGATTCAACAAGGTGCTGAAAGCATTCTTTAGAAATGTTGGCCCATATTGATAGGATAGCATCTTGCAGTTGATGGAGATTTGTGGGATGCACATCCAGGGCACGAAGCTCCCGTTCCACCACATCCCAAAGATGCTCTATTGGGTTGAGATCTGGTGATGTGGGGGCCATTTTAGTACAGTGAACTCATTGTCATGTTCAAGAAACCAATTTGAAATGATTCGAGCTTTGTGACATGGTGCATTATCCTGCTAGAAGTAGCCATCAGAGGATGGGTACATGGTGAATGTCTCAACAGAAATCGAGACTCATCAGACCAGGCAACATTTTTCCAGTCTTCAACTGTCCAATTTTGGTGAGCTCTTGCAAATTGTAGCCTCTTTTTCCTATTTGTAGTGGAGATGAGTGGTACCCGGTGGGGTCTTCTGCTGTTGTAGCCCATCCGCCTCAAGGTTGTGCATGTTGTGGCTTCACAAATGCTTTGCTGCATACCTCGGTTGTAATGAGTGGTTATTTCAGGCAAAGTTGCTCTTCTATCAGCTTGAATCAGTCGGCCCATTCTCCTCTGACCTCTAGCATCAACAAGGCATTTTCGCCCACAGGACTGCCGCATACTGGATGTTTTTCCCTTTTCACACCATTCTTTGTAAACCCTAGAAATGGTTGAAATCCCAGTAACTGAGCAGATTGTGAAATACTTAGACCGGCCCGTCTGGCACCAACAAACATGCCACGCTCAAAATTGCTTAAATCGCCTTTCTATCCCATTCTGACATTCAGTTTGGAGTTCAGGAGATTGTCTTGACCAGGACCACACCCCTAAATGCATTGAAGCAACTACCATGTGATTGGTTGATTAGATAATTGCATTAATGAGAAATTGAACAGATGTTCCTAATAATCCTTTAGGTGAGTGTATATACTAAGCAATATCACACTTGCAATCTTGCTATATGGCCCTACATCAGCATTGCTGTGATTCGGCCACAGGCCGAGTGCCGTAGGTAATTACAGCAGTGCTGATGTAGGGCCATATAGCAAGATTGGAAGTGTGATATTGCTTAGTTACAACAGTTCAATGAACAAGAACATTTTAAAACATTAGGAAAAATTGAGAGAGAGAGAGAGAGAGAGATGGAGTGTGTGTGATCACCTGTTGCCACACCCAGTCAGAGATGCTTAAAGCTGTTATAAACCAAGATCAGTTATATATATATATATATATATATATATATATATATATATATATATATATATATATATATATATATTATTATTATTTTAATATTATTATAACAAATTGTAGAAAAGGAAACTACCAACAAAAACGAACACAAGTGCGCAAGCACACATCTTACAAGCACACAGGCAAACTTGATGCAAAAATGTACTCCAACTTGTTGGTCTTGTTTCTGGTGAATTTTATTTTCTTGAGGAGAAGACATGCACAAAGAGCAACAACTTTGAGGCATGCATCAGTAAGAAGTTATTAGGAAACTAAATAACTGAAGAAAAGATCCATTGAACTTAGACATCAGTTTTTAGTTTACAGTTTGATGTATTTTGTCTACATAGATAAACTAATAAAAGATTTAGACTGGCTAGACTGAGGGCTTGTAGGCCTGTTATAAGGCAGGTCCTTACCAGACATCACTGGCAACAACGTCGCTTAGGGGCACAAACCCACCTACGCAGGACAAAACAGACAGGACTGGCAAAAACTTCTCTTCACTGATGAGTCACGGTTTTGTCTCATCAGGGGTGATGGTGGGACTCGTGTTTATCATCGAAGGAATGAGTGTTACACCGTGGCCTGTACTCTGGAGTGGGATCGAGGGTCCGTCGTGGTCTGGGGGCGGTGTGTCACAGCATCATTGGACTTAGCTTGTTGTCATTTCAGGCAATCTCCATGCTGTGCTTTACAAGACATCCTTCTCCCTCATGTGGTACCTTCCTGCAGGCTCATCCTGACATGACCCTCCTGCATGATAATGCCACCAGCCATACAGTTCGTTCTGTGCATGACTTCCTGCAAGACAGAAATGTCTGAGAACTTGCAAGTGCCTGGTGAAGAGTGGAGTTACATCTCACAGCAAGAACTGGCAAATCTGATGCTGTCCATGAGGAGGGTGGGTGGCTTCCTTAGCTCCTAAAAATTACAGAGATACATGACATTTTCATATAAAAAGGCTCTGACAGCATAAAGTAATTCAGTATTGTTTTAAAGGAATGGCTCACCCAATAATTATAATTTACTCTTCATTTACTGTATGTAGTTTTCTCAAAAGTGTTCTCAAACTTGTATGACTTTCTTCCATGGATGGAAGAAAGTCATACATCTTGACATAAGCAGTCTCCTAGCCCTAGATTTCAAGCTCAGGTCTCCAAGATTTCAAGTTTGATTACACTACATGGCACCATCTAAAAATCTGGCATGCCTCAAGCACTATGAAGTGTAAATGAGCTTGAAATCATGATTGGCTAGGAGACTGCTGATGTCAAGATAAATAGCGAAAAAGGCGTTACAGTTTGCTCTGTTCTCAAAAAAACTGATTGGATCGCTTCAGAAGACATAGTTTTAATCATTGGAGTCATATGTATTACCTTAATGCTGCCTTTATGTCCTTTTTGTAGCTAAAATATTTGGTCACCATTCACCTGCATTGGATACACCATCATATTTCCAATAACATTTATTTGTTTGAATTCTGTAGAAGAAAGTCATAGGAGTTTAAGATGATATAAGGGTGAGGAAATTAGGAGAGAATTACTTAAGATGATCATTGTTGGGTGAACTAGTCCTGTAATTCTTTGCATGATAGTGAGTATACAACTATAGTCTAAAATGTATATTTCCAATTAAAACACTAAGCAGAATAAATTAACTTGTCTTAGGACAAATGTTTTTGTGAAGCACCTAATGTGCCTAAGGCTTTTGAACAGCACTGAATAAAAATACTGCATAGCTGTGCTCAGTTTTTCTTTAAAATTAGCAAAAATGTGTTTTGTTTTTTATTCAGTACTGTATAACAGATATTGAAGTACACTCCATTAGAAAATAATAATTAAAAACTTTAAAAAAAACTAAATATTAATATTTGCCTCTTTATACATAAATTATCATTTGTAGCCTTTTGTAGTAGTTGAGTATGACCCTCAATTATCCTAAGTGGAAAAGCTTGATCAGCCACTGTGGTTGAGAGATCAAATGAGAAGTGCCATGCACAAACATAACAAAAGGCTACAGTCATTGACCCTGAAGGTGGACACGTGATATTAAGAACCAAGGGCTTGTAAACTTTTTTAAAGTATCATTTGTAAATTTAGATATGATCTGGATTTGTGAAATGTATGTACATATCTGTAATATCAAATAGCGTCATTAATGCAGTAATAAAAAAAAGTTTATTTTATGCATCATTAAAAAAACATCTTGCAGATGCTGCAAATTATGTAAATTTACAAGCAGAACTTTATATATATTAGTAAGATGAATTTACCTTGTAAGTTTTCTTCAAATTGTCCCTCTTGTTGGCAGCGGTTACCACACCAAGCAAACCCATCTCTTTCAGTACAGTTCTGTAGTGCACATAACGTAATGATTAAAATATTACTAATTAGACATATCAAATGAAACTGAACTCTACTGATTTCTGAGTAAATGTAATCTACAAACTCACTCCCATCCAAGCTGGGCTGCGTTCCTGTGCCCAGAGAAGAGATGCCCATTGGCCATTCAGCTTATTATGAGACACGTTACGTCTTCATCCATCCCAAAAACATTAGAAAATCTTCGGTACATTATTTTCTAAGGTATATGCGAATACAGTACATTTAATTAAAATTACATTTATGCATTTTGGCAGATGCTTTTATCCAAAGTGACTTACAGTGCACTTATTACAGGGACAATTCCCCCGGAGCAACCTGGAGTCAAGTGCCTTGCTCAAGGACACAATGGTGGTGGCTGTGGGGATCGAACCAGCGACCTTCTGATTACCAGTTATGTGCTTTAGCCCACTACGTTACCACCACTCCTTTACATGTAGTTACATGTGCTAAATAATTTTCTTTGTATAATAATTATATAATAAAATTATAATTTGCTGCGTGAAATCTCGACCGTAAAAATTACCCTTTCGAGTCAAAAATTTGTGGCCAATCATAAATTAATCCATCAATATGTATAATTTTACTTCATTATATCTTGGTATAGATATATTTTTATTAATAAAATAGTTACTTACATTTGTAAAAGTTGCCGCCTCTGGTGTCTGGTGTTCAGATTGCATTGTGGGTAAGAATGAGTGAACAAATGTAGGGAACAAGATATAGGGAATGATTTTGGACACCACTACAAAATCGCCAACACCCGAAATAGTGCACTATTTAGTGGATTGGGGCGGTTTCGGACACAGCTATAGACAGAGTATGACAAGCTCAAAGCCTAGCTTGACATTCCTCCAAACAGGCTGATATCTCAGCAGGTTATATTTCCCAACAGGTTTTAGTTTAACAACTTCTCATTGCATTCCGTTGCACCAGCATTGACCAGGTCTGCCTTTAAATGCAGACAGACAGCACAGTGAAGCATTGAGGCACCGTTTAGTCAGAGCTTGAACAAGAAGCATTAAAAATGAATCACCATCCCCTGAAACTTTAATTGAAATGGTTTGACTCAATCTGACCTCAAGATAAACTCTCACATCTGATCAAATAAATAACAGTAGTAAGAGCATTATTAAACTGTTGTGGATGATACATTTTACATGCCTTAATTGCAGTGTATTCCATAAAGATCTTTCCACTTAAGCAGTCTGAAAAGTGAGCATGAATGGGGGTGGGGGGTGGGGTATATCAAAGAAACTCTGAATTATAGGATTACCATAAGATTTAAATGTAAACAAATTGTGTATTATTTTCTACAGGGTGCCATTCTCTGAGAAATCTAATACATTTCAGCTCGGTCTGTTGGGCTTATCCAGCACACAGAAATATTGAGATGGCATTTTGCCTGAGCAGCACTGAACTATAAGATATATCACCTGCACAACTGGTTTCCAGAGCAGGTACCACATATCATTGTATCAAACCACTGTGCAGTAAAACTGCATCTGGGCTAAATCAAGCCAAATGTTTTATTGAGCTGTGGCATCCATTATTCATAATGTCATTAACAGCTTAAGCAACTACAACATAGAGCAGCATACCAATGAACCACATGAGAGGAGGTCAAAATGAGGGAGAGAAGAATATTAATTCTTGACACTTGATGACCATAAAAGGTGACTTAAGTCTCATTAATTCTCTTGGCCAATCATTAAGAAGGAACTTTGCAGTGTTGGTTCTCAGAGCAGCTGTGGTGAGGTGGTGTAATTTTAGATTTTGAGCTGCATGTCTCTCTGGTACAAGCATGAATGGAGTCCAAGTGAAGTTACTACTCCACTGAGAGTATTTGTTTATTCAGAATAACCAGAGACAGTGCAGGAGAAGACAGGCCACTCAATGGAATTAATGGGAAAAATTATAGCACTCAACGTGATAGCTGTAGAAAAGGAAGTCACGTCTTTCTACTACAACATCCAATAACCTGGGCCTTATGTAAGTCCTTAGTCTAGAACATGCAATTTTTGCAATTACATTTATCTTTTGCAATAATTATAATATTACTAGCAATATTCAAAAAATGGGTCTTGGTCCAACAGAAAGGAAGTAATCACGTTCACATAAACAATTGTGAGAGCGATTCGGAGGTTGCATTTTCGCTATTAAATGACATTTTTATTTCACTGACGGTTAGGTTTAGTGTTGGGGTTTAGGTTAGGGGCTAGAGTAATTCAAATCTGCATTCCTGTTGACTGTTTTACATCATTTACAACTAAAAATGCTAAAAACTTGCTTTTGGCAGTACTCTGGAAACTAGAGCACACACGTGCCCATATGTTCAACTCTTCCAGCTTCGGCCATATCGGTGATTTGAATATCAGTAAGCACAGACATATTTCAGCAGCAGAAACTACTGCTGCCAAATTCAGTCTGGTAGTTTTGTAGATTTTAGTTTTTCCCCATTCAATTAGAAGATAGCTGTACTTGTTTGACTGGAAAAACAATTGCCAAGATGGCTGCTGTGTGGACTGTCTTGCTGTAAAAAACAACTTTGTCTGTTTCACAATGTGCGTTCTTATGTGTTCTTACGTTCTTGTGGACTTGTTCAACATCATCATCTACTTCCGAATTTCAATTAAAATACTCAAGAACGCAAGTACAGAGAATGCATAAAATTACCCAGATGTGTTCTTGATCAGGCTGAATATCGAGGATTCAGTAGATGGTGACTTGTGGGCAAGAAACCATTTTAAGTCCCAGAAGTCATAGCAGTACAACGGTGGCAAACAAAAGACATTTATCATTGTGTTTCTCTTCAAATGTTTCCCGCTGTAAGCTTGTGAAAGTCTGACAGCTTGTAAGAGTCCTCATACTCCGTCAGCATTTGTTGTTTAATAAACACTTTCAAAAAGATTGTTTACAAATTTTGTTCTTTTAACATATCACCTGTCAAACCTTACTGGTGTAATGATAATAATGCTGTCTATGTTGTGTAATATTGCCAGTAGTTCTCTCACTGGCTTCAAATGTGCTAGAACATTCAATTGCGCAACAGGAAGATCGCAGCACATCTCTAAGTTCACAATAGATGTGTTCCAAGTCCTCCTGTCATTCTAAGTTCGTTCTTCCAAGGTTGACAAGACTTGTCTTCTGAAGAACGCAAGTCCGTTCTCTGTATTCTTAGCATTGAGAAACACCCTTTGGGGTAACTGATTAGAAATTTAAAAGGTGAAGTGTGCACTCTGCACTTACGCAAACAAACTGAATTGTAATCTGTTTAGGTGGCCTGGCTTAGCCCACGTAAACAAGTTCTTTCATATATATAAGCACAATGGAATAAGTGCTACAGTACGTAACAAAGGATACATATCCCTTGAAAAGAAGTCTTTGATGTAAGTACATCCAACAAGCTTTATAATAGAGCTGGGGTACTCGAGTTCGGACTCAAGTCCGAGTCCCAAGTTTTCAATTTTAAATGCATTTTTACTCGGAATTGACTCAGACTCGAGCCTCTGAGTCCAGCCGAGTCCATGGCATTTGTGATGCAATGAAATAATACTAATAATTCAAAAATTATTAAAAAACAGAAATAAATGAACACATCTCTGTCTGCATGCAGCTGTAACAACCCCTGATGTCGTAGACATAGCCAAAGTTTGTTTCACCATGTTTAAGCAAGCACACACACATTTAAGCGTGCACATAGTCACACTCATCAGTCTAATGATGCTTGAATGTTCCTTCAGAGACTACTGTATTACATTGATTACCGAGGTGGTTGGCACTAAGAAAACATCACGACAGGTATGTAGCCAATATACTAGAAACCAAACAAGGCAGTTTTGCACTTCACGGTAAGCGATCGACAACTAGTAAAATTGCATGCACCATTTGTGCAGCCAAGACGTTGCTCGCATCATGGTTTCATCGTGGTTAAAAACAATGAATCAAGATCTTCACTGTGTCAAGTCACCCACATCATGTCTTTCACAGTTTACTAAAAACAACATATCGAAATATAAAATAAGAAAAATAGTTTTAAATTGGGCTATTAAGTCTTTTTAGGCGTAATGCATCCACACATGTAGTCTCTCGTGGTCCACTCAGTGTTGTCAGCTTGAACTGGTCCAAAGTAGCTTGATGAATTAAGTCTGTAACATTTTAAGTAGTCAAATTTCTAAAGCATACAGCAACTCTATACAGATAAACAGCACCTATTTATTATTGATTTACTATTTTCAAAGCATTGATGAGCTACTTAAAATATGTTCTTTTACAGCATTTGTCCACCATTCATATTATCCAACTACTGTATGCACAATAAAATATTTGGGTATTTGAAAATGTTTTGTTTATAATTTAATTATAGACTATAAAATCAATTATTCGATGGCAGAGTTTGTGTGTGAAGCTAAACTTCATGTAAAGAGTTGAATTTAGTTTTTATTGTAAAGTTTTTATTTGTATTGTAAACCACCTGGTAACTTATGCACATAATTTTTAAGCCTATATCTCTGACACTTTTGAAGGACAATTCTGTTAAATGTATGACTCAGTGTTATGATTCTCCATATTTTTGTGTTTACTGAAGAGCCCAGTGAAATGTTCTTTGTTATTTAAAGATATCATAATGATTGCAGACCAATGCGGCTGCTGCTCAGGCAATTATCAAATATTTTTTTATATTTGGCATCAGCTGTTGCTCGACCTTGAGTCCGACGTGGCTCATTTTGGACTCAGACTCGACTCGGACTCTAATGTTTAAGGACTCGAACTTGACTCAGACACGACCAAGGTGGACTCGATCCCAACAATACTTTATAAGGTGCAGCTATGACAACAAGACACATTCCCCTTGCCAGTCAGATTCTGAATACCTTCTTTTAACAGATCTCATCCAGTTTCCCCTTTTCATTATGTGGCAGGAAAAAACAAGATTTGCCTGAGATTTAGCAGGTGGCTTTGGCTGGCCCTCTGTCTCCTCTATCACTGCATCCAGCAGAGACAGTCTCACGGGAAGGCAGGGCTGTCAGACAGGGTCAGAGTGCACAGAGAACAGGAACATTGTAATTAGCATTGGCGTGGAGCAATAACAAAAGTGTTTACAAGGATATTCCCCACTGAAATTCCTTTTCATATCTTGGACAGCATGTACCTCTGGTAAGCTAATAAAAATCACAGAAATAAGCACATAAAAGCAGACCTGAAAACACATGCTCTCAGTCAACTCAAACAAATCCACAAACATTGTGGGTATGTGTGTTTGCAAGAAACAGGCAACCACACACACACACACACAAATGATGGAAATACTATAGGAGTTGATATAGCCCAACATTTTATGATAGTCATATTCATATACCATGGTATTACATTTCTACATCTCCAAAAAAGACATGGTGTTACCATTGAATATACATGGTACTCCAAGGTACTTCAAAGAATACCATGGTATTACCATGGTACATGGCCAAAAAGCAGTTTTACCATTGTACATGTCCAAAATATTATGGTGTTATTATATTTATAAACTGTTCCATGGTATTAACATGCCAAGGTATTTCAAATTATTCCATGGTACATTTCCAAAAGGACATCCTGTTACCATATTCATATTGTATATTCTCCAATTCACTTCAAAGAATAGATTGGCATTACAATGGTACATGTCCAGAAACGTGGTTTTACCGTGGTACATGTCCACAGTAACGCTTCACAAAATGGATCTATTTGTTAACATTAGTAAACTACATTAGTTATAAATGTATCAAACAATGAACAATACTTTTTAAAATCTTGGTTACAGTTCATTTTAACCTATACTAATACATTTTTTAAATTAGAATGTATTCTAATATACAATTTAAATTGTATTTGTTAGCATAAGTTAATGCATTATCAACTAACAATAACTAAAATTAACAATGGTAATTTATAAATTAACATTACAAAAAGTTAGTTCATGATACCTAATGCATTTACTATGTTAACAAATATAACCTTATTGTAAAGTCATACCATTATATTTACATGGTTCTCCAATGTACTTCAAAGAATATCATGTATAACCATAGTATATGTCCAAAACCATGGTGTTATCAAGGTATAGTTCCTGTCCAAAAAGCATGATATTAACATATTCATATGTTATAACCATAGTACATAGTTAATACCATATGGTTTAACCATAGTACATGATGTTACCATATTAATATAACATGGTATTTACATCCTCCTACAAGGTACTTCAAATAATACCATAATATGACCATATCAATTCATCATATATTTGTCACAATATTTACATTCTCCAAGGTACTTCAAAAAACACTGTATTAACATGGTATTTTTTTTGTAAGTGATGCGTCTTGAGTAAGAGAATGTGCATTAACAAAATTCCTGTAGTTCCTTGTAGACACAAAGATATGGCAAGCTCAAAGCACAGTTTGACAGGAACCACCCCACCCCCACACACACACCTATGATATAGAAAATGTAGTTTCCTCTGTAAGCATGAAATATAGTAACTTCAGGAATCATAGGCTGTACTCATAATGTTCTATCAAATATATAGTCTCTGGTCCACAGTAAAATTCCAGCAGTGGGTTAGCAAGTTCCCTGTGGAACCATAAATTTGCAGGTTATCCGAGAGGCCCCCCATTCCGCTCCCTTTTTAATGAACCATAGGCTTTAGCTTGAACATCCATCTTCCTTGTTGGCAGTGAGAAATGACAATGACCAGGGGATGTTGAGGTCACCCAAGGTCAAAGCCATGTCAGTCAATGCTGTTCTCTTAAAGTGACCCTGCTTTTAAAGTCCCAACTGTAATTTCCCATGAAATATTCCGCTACACACCCTTTCATTCTACCCTAAGCAAGTCTATAAAACCCCTGCAAAAATCAAGGTCATTTCTTATCAACAATAAATCCCAGTATAATGCAATGCCTGACTCCACGGAACCTTAATAGTTAAACACTTTATGGTAAATACAGGGTTCCTACAGTCATGAAAATCCTGAAAATATCAGTGAATTTTAAAACTGTGTTTTCCAGGACTGATAATGTTCGGCCACAGGCACGAGGCCGCAGGTAATCACAGCAGTGCTGATGTAGGGCCATATTGTAATCTTGCTCAGACTGATTAAATAAACTGATTAATTGCACAAACTCAAGGTGCTTACCGGACTTTCCACACTGGAGAAAATGGCAGAGGAGACTGCAGATTCTATAGTGAATGACTCTTGCGCTCCAGCTACCGCGAAATAGGGAGAAATACCCCTGTGTGGACGGCTATTTTTCCACTGAGAAAGCTGATCTTCAGAAAGCTGACAGCATCTCTGCTTGGAATGGCAACATGTGATAGCACATGCTCCATCCCTCTCTCTCTCTCTCTCTCTCTCTCTCTCTCTCTCTCTCTCTCTTGCACACACACACACACACACACACACACACACACACACACACACACACACACACACACACACCACAACCATCCATCCTTGTTTATCCAATAACTTGGGAGAAACAGCACAAGCCATGATACTATTTCTGAAGTGACATTTTTTCATTATTAACGAAGGCTTGGTTGCATCATTTGGTTTGAACAAGCAACAGCAGATTCAGGTCCATGGCATGAGAAAATAGTTCCATGCACAAATGCGTTTTTATGACCGTACTCAGTTTTTCCAACAAAAAAAAAATTATTTACTTGTTTGTTGAACTGTTGTATATAAGCAATATCACACAAGCAAGACTGCTTTATGGCCCTAAATTAGTACTGCTGTGCTTACCTAAGGCACTCGGTCTATGGCCTTGTGCCTGCAGCTGATTCACAGCAGTGAATGATGTAGGGTCATATTGCACTCTTGCTCATGTGATAATGCTTAAATATATATATATATATATATATATATATATATATATATATATATATATATATATATATTAAAGTCATGAATATTTGTATAGTCAATATACAATTTTCCAATTACAGATCTGCTCTAAGATGTTAAATCAGCTGGATATTCCTCTTGTGTAGAGAACAACTTTAGTAGCTTGCAAGCTATAATGATGTCTAAGTTGTGAGAAAAATATTATTTAGAGTTATTTTCAAAGAATGGGTTCACAAGTTTGTGTGAATGATTCAATAGTGAATGTCTCTGAATCTAAATGATTTAAAAATCCTTGTCCATTAATCACAAATGGTCATGAAAAATCTTTCGAAAAGAGTGGCAGTCCTGTAAATAACATGGGTAAGAACTCACGGACAGATGGGAGAGGTTAGATAATGGTGTAGATTGATTCCTAATGCTTTTTTCCCAATTTTGCTGTCTGAACCCCTTTAGCCAATCAATCTGAGCAGTGTCAGCAGGAGGTTAAATCAGCTAATGTGGCAGGATGGAAACAGATGCTCAGGTTTCAGCAGGCCAACTTTTAATATAAGGTGAATATAGCAGGAGGGTGGAATAGGTGATAGAGGATGACACAGGCATCATGAGCCATTTTTTTAAGACATGATGGAATGATCCTGATAAGGAGTGAAGTGAGGGGAACGTGAGCCTGGAGGTTAGTGTTGACATGCTGCTACAGAAAGGCCACATACCTGTACATACACACACACACACACACATGCACTGTGTGATGTGGTGTCCGTATTGTAACATCCACTCACGTTTGCAGAGCATGTACCAATTTAAAGGGATCGTTAACCCATTTACTGTATGAAAATTCTGTCATCATATAATTTCTTTGCTTATGACACTCTTTTTTCTGTGAAAACAAAATCAGGGCCATTTATAGCTATAAGTGATTTAAACTGATTAAATAAAAAGTACCTTGTATGCATTGTAAGTCTCTTTGTATAAAAGCATCTGCCAAATGCATAAATATGATTAATATTCAATATTAAAGTGGTATAATCGGTATAAAAAATATCTGCTTTTATTTTATAAATATGATAACTATGCTCAGATACAGCTCTGCAAAAAATTTATATTTTAGCAGAATGTTCTTGCAAAATGTTCTTTTCCATACAATGAAAGTGAATGGTGCCCAGAACCAGCCAAGCTTAAAACGTTATAAAAAATCACCATAAAATGTGTCCATTCTACTACTTATGATAGCTTTGTATGAGGACAGATGTTAAAGTTGTTATTCACTGGTAATCTTCTCTATCGCAGCCTTTTTCTATTTACTCTCAGTGGAAAAGAGCAGCGTGAACATTCTCTATTTGTGTTCAAGAGAAAAGAGAAAATCATACAGATTTGGAATGACATTATTGTGAGTAAATGACAGAATTTTCCTTTTTGGGTGAACTAATCCTTTAATGGCCCTCATTCATCTTGCAGCAAGCTTTCGCTCTGGTTCTTCCTTTAAACAACATCAAGAATTTTAGTCATTAATCACAAACTTACAAGCAAAGCAATCATCTATAAAAAGAGAGTTAAGAGAGTCACTCATTTAAACAAATCATGGGCTTTTTTTTTTATCTGAAGTTTCTCACATTAGTGTAACTGTAATTTAAGATTTCACTAAGAAAGCACTTGACCAGCAGCAGTCTTTTCCTTAAAAATGCACAGAACAAACTAAAGTTTAATGCATATGAAAGTTTACCATTTCACTTTCAGACTTCAAATGCAATCAGAGAAATGTTCACCCCATATCGAGTCTCTCAGAATACTTTAATTATAAGTCCCCATTGTCCTTATTACCATCCCCTATCAAATCATCAAAAAATGAGGTTATCGTTTGTGAAACTTCCAAATAGAATTTAAAGTGTAGAGCAGTAGCTATTGTTAGAAGCAGTTGGAATAGCTCAAATAAAACATGTAATTTAATTAGATCCAGTGTTTTTGTTGATTTCTCTACATCTGAGATATGATATATACATTTTTTATATATATGTTATTTTAGATATATATAGATATAACTATAGTCAAGTGAGTTAATACAACCAGATCCAAACACAGATGGAGACCAAGGTTTGCCTTAGTTAGAAATTCTAGAAGCAGCATTGTAGATGAGACCAGCTCATCCGAGTATGAATCCAGGCCGAGACCAGAGAAGGTTGAGTCTGTGTCTTAGACCAAAGACCAAAGAGGGTCAAATCTGAGTCAAGACCAAAAGAGGCTCAGTATGGGACAAGACTCATAGACCTAATGCAATCTCAATTAATGTGTTAAATGTACATTGTAAACAACTAAATTGTTTCTAAGCTCATCATTTATCAAATATAGCTCATATATTATTTGCTTATACTTACACCAATCAGCCACAACCTTAAAACAACCTGCCTAATATTGTGTAGGTCCCCCTGGTGCTGCCAATACAGCACCTACCCGCATCTCATAACCACATTCTGAGATTATGTTCCATTATTATATTTATTATATTCCGAATTACCGTAGTCTGGCCATTCTCTGTTGACCTCTCTCATCAAAAAGGCATTTCTGTCCACAGAACTGCCGCTCACTGGATGTTTTTGGTTTTTGGCAGCATTCGGAGTAAACTCTAGAGACTGTTGTGTGTGAAAATCCCAGGAGATCAGCGGTTACAGAAATACTCAAATCAGCCCATCTGGCACCAACAATCATGCCATGGTCCAAATCACTGAGATCAAATTTTTTCCACATTCTGATGGTTGATGTGAACATTAACTGAAGCTCCTGACCCATATCTGAATGCTTTTATGCACTGCACTGCTGACACATGATTGGCTGATTAGATAATCGCATGGATCAATGTTGGTGCCAGATGGGATGATTTGAGTATTTCTGTAACCACTGATCGCCTGGGATTTTCACACACAACAGTCTCTACAATTTACTCCGAATGCTGCCAAAAACAAAAAATATCCAGTGAGCGGCAGATCTGTGGACAGAAATGGAAGTGAATGGGGCCAATTTTTGGAGGGTTTAATAACACAAATGTAAAGCTTATAATTATATAAAAGCACTTGCATGAATTATTTGTTAAAACTCATTAAGTATTTGAGTTGTAAAGTTTTTAAATATTGTCATTTTTACAGTCGTTTTAGGGTTTGTTGACATTACATTATAATAGCAATGAAGTTGTAAAGTTGGATATAACTTTACACAGAAATTTTTAGTAAGTTAATTTATCTAACCAAAATCAGTTTCATATTGTTTACGTCTTGTGACTATACTTTTAAGACAGTGAGTAGCCCTATTCACTTCCATTGTAAGTGCCTCACTGTAACCCAATTCTTTATTTTTTTTTTATTTTTAAGAAAAAAAGGGGCAAGTCAAAATGTATTTTTGTTGTAATCAATATTATGCCACAAATGCTGTTGATTGAGCTTAATTTGTGTTGAACCTGGAATGTTCCATCCATGGTGCAAGATTTTTGGCTTAGCATAGCAATACACTAGCTCCTGGGTTCTATTATATTCCATTCATTTTAAGACAAGCAAACATTAAAATATGGTCTTGAGACCAATTCCAAGACCGAGACTAGCCTCGATTACTACATCACTGCTTAGAAGGAACATTAATCCCCAAATAAAAACCATCATTTAACACAAAACAGCATTGCTACCATTAAACAGAACTGTAAACACAAATATAACCCTTGTTAATTACATTGCCCCGGATGACATAATTAAATACGCAAAAGCCTATGTCCACTCCAACAAGCTTATTTTTATTGACTTTAAATATGACATAAAATCATTCAAAATATAGATTATACATTTAAAAAACTACATATTATTATTTTGTAAAATTAAAAACATTTAATAACATACAGTTTACTAAAGTCAACAATTTTGTAAATGTGGTTTATTAATGATCTTTTAAGCAATATAGAAAGGTCTAATATTTACTAATGTCATTAATGAAAGTTATTCGTAAGTGTTTCTGAGAAAATATAGCTATTTTATATTTGGGGTCCCTGGGTTGGCTGAGAGTGTAAAATTAGGTCCTTGGGTCTTACCTAGATTATTCAAATTAGCCCATTTTCTTTTACATTTTTCATAAATTAAGCACAATTTAAGGGATTTTTTTCATTTAGAGATTCATTTTCCTACCATAAATACAAATGCATAAATGCCATTAATTATATGTTTGACATTTAATGACTGCCCACAGCATTGAATTCCACTGCCCCATTATTTACTTTATGCATTCATTCAGCATTAGCATCTTATTTACTGAGAGTTGGCGTCATTAATTATTAATCCTTGTTGTAAAATATCACCAGTGCATTGTGTTATTTTTTTGTTTTTTCATTTTTCATTTCCCCTGCCTGTATGAAGTTCATAAATCTTCCTCTTATTCATGGCCGACTTCCTGCCCTTTTCCATGGGGTAAAACAACACACCAACAAAGCCTCTCTTCCTCTCCCAGAGCACAAGCTGAAAGTCATGCCCACCAGACCATATACAGCACATGATGAGAAAGTCCCACTGCTTGGGGAAGCAGACCAGGGCTGCAGTCCATAAGTGAAAAGGGAGCTGGAGGGAAGAATTTGGCGGGGGAGGGGAGGTTGCTGAACCTGGCACATAGTGCTGCACCACTGGAATAGCTCAGACTAGCTTCCATAAATGTTTCAAAATATTTATATGGGTGAAGATCCAGGTATAAGGATAGCCAAGACTAAAAAATGAACAGTGTTTCTTATTTGAGGTGCATTATTGTTTTCATTTTAGCTCCTTACTTCCAATTGACTTCCAGGAGTCAGATGCTGACATCAGTGTTTTTTTGTTTTGTTTTTTTTATCCTCTTGGTGTCTTCCAACCACCTTAGTACCCATAAAAAGGAAAGCTTAAAACTGCCCTCTTCCTATATAAAGGACCTGCACTGCAAATGTTTAGATTCAGGGGCTGTTCGTGTCAATTTTTGCTGTTTTTTAAATGTTTATGTAAACATGCACTAGATGGATGTTATTATTTTTCATGTTTTTAAGATGTGGACTTTTAAGAAAGAAGATTTTTCACATTTCCGCGAAAAAACACTTTAGCGGAGGCAACTTCCATAGCTGTAAATGGAATGCTATAACAGTAAAATAAAAAATCCACTGTTATGTTTCCACAACTTTCCAAAAGAGAAAAAAAAATAGAGAGAGATAAATTATGACAGTCAGAAGAGGGAACGATGTGAAATGTAAAAATGAGCCCTTCTCAGACTTCCTAGGTTGCCTATTAAAGCCTGTAGACTAATTTTCATGCGAAGGGCGAGGGTAAGCCAAAAAAACAAAAAACAAAAAAACAAAAAAAAATTATCTACTGAATCCCTGAGTGAACATCGGCAGGGCATTTGATTCCTGGAGCAACCTTCTTTCTGTTTTAGGGATTCAAAACTGACCCTGAATTGGTATTCTTCATATTGGACAGGTAAGCAGGGCAGCCACTGGCCAAATTGATGCCCTAAGCAGAGTTTGCGTGATATGAGCACAAAGCAATGATCTGTGTTACACAACCGCTTTCAGGTCCTTGAATAACATAAAGCGTGTAAGTAAGGGCAGCCGGTGGACTCTGGTGCCCTCCTAGGGTAAGATGGTGCCCCCCTAAGGAGTTGGTGCCCTACGCAGACTGCGTAATCTGCTTATTGGGAGCGGCGGTACAGCAGGTAAGCTTACACAACTGCAAAGCATGTGAAATATATTGCCAAAAGGATTGATCTGTGCAATTTTAGCTAACTTGATCTTGCCTGCTAAAGCTGACGAATCGCAAGCTACCTTGCTTCATAACTTTCAAATAATTTCAATGATCTTCTCTTTATACTATAAGTCAGGTATGCTGATTCACAGTAACTGACATAAACAATGTTAATCTGTAATTATTCTGCCAGGTAAACTACAATAACACATGGAATGATTGCTAGACAATGATCAAGATTATTCAAAATGCGCCATTCATTAGTGTAACATAACTTGGTTATACAGAAAATATATCCATTCTATTATTATAAAACAATAGCGCATTGATATATCAAAATGACAGTTGTGATGGAATCACATCAATACAGAATTGTGTCAACATATTTATAATGTACAGTCTATTTTATAAACAGCTACTGTCATCATCCACCAAATTTAGCTAACAGCTATTGATAAAGCTGGCTAGTTAGCTAATGCGGCATAGGTATAAATGCAGTATAAATGCAGTCAATGTATCATGCAAAGAAAAGTGATTACTTCAAACTACAGTCTTGCATAGTCAGACGTATACCTACACTGGAGAGTCAAATATAATATGCAGTCTCAAAGTTTGTAGTAACTGTGTTACATAACTGTGTAATTTTAATTATGCTACCTCATCTGTCAGCATGATGTCAGTGAATCACGTTCAGTCTCTTTGTACGATACATCATTGTTTTGGTCGATGCTCGCATCCCTATGCAGTGTGTGCGCGAGTACGAGCAACAGGTAGCTGGCTGCAGTTCACTTAACGGCCACATGTGTAATTAATAACAAGGGTTTCTGAATCTTACATACTGCACCTTTAAATAAAGCATCTCAAAATTGTTATTGCATGCATCATGTATTCACCATCTATCACATCGACCTATCTATCTGTCCGTCCGTCTGTCTGTCTGTATGTCTGTCATTTTGTCTATCTATCTATCTATCTATCTATCTATCTATCTATCTATCTATCTATCTATCTATCTATCTATGAACCATTTATGCAAAAGGAGAGCCATGTATTAAAGTTGGCATAAGCTTGCTGCAGGCCTGCATATTTAGATTGATGATAGCGGAGTAAAGGTTGGGATTTGTTTAGCTCCGTGGCAGTCCACTCCGCCGACTGATTTCTATTAATGACCTTATTATGGAACCAGAGCATTCAGACAAGCTGTTTACCTGCCTGGGGCACACGCCACTGCTAGAACTGATTGCACACATTCATCAATAAGAACTAGAATCCAATAATCCAATACTGACTCCTGCTCGGCGCGCACCACAGATTGTTCAGCAGCCTTCTCCCAATGAGTTTATGAGGATAAAAATGAGGCACTTAATCCAGAGCGGGCACACATCACGGCATGCAGACAGCAAAATCCCTCTGCATCATCATCATCATACCGGAAAGGAGAAAAGAGAGAGAGAGGTACAGGGTGATGCGAGAGCGAGATTGGAGCTGTTTGAACCACTGGCACCTCTGAGGTAAAGTAATAGTTCACCCAAAATTGAAAATTCTGTCATTTACTCTACCTTATGTTGTACCAAGCTTGTTTGACTCTTTCTTCCATGGAACACAAAAGGAAGTGTTAGGCAGAGAGACAGCCTCTGTCATCATTCAGTTGCATTGTTAAGAAAAAAGATGCAATGAAATTGAACAGTGACTGAGAATAACATTCTGCCTAACTTCTCCTTTTGTCTTCCACAGAAAAAAGAAAGTCATGTTGGTTTGGAACAACATGAGGGTAGCTCATGAAAAGTGTCCAATCCATACCAACATAGAGCCAGTCCTGCAAGTTTGCAATTTTGACCAGGAGGTGAACGCTAAAGGTCAGCTTCACCCTAAAGAGCATCTCGAGAATCTCCGGATATTAACGCTCAGAGGCGGCATTTGGGAGGGGCTTGTGTGTGCTTCAGCCTCCCCCAAAAATTCCATAGCACCCCAGCACCCCCAGCAAATGTTTGTAACAGCCAACAGAGTATCCTCTGTATGAAGAATGTATGAAGAAACATTTTCCCTGACAATATTTTAGCAATAATTTAGTGTGTCCTGTATTTCTGTCTCCTGTTTAGTAGTTCTAGGATCTTAGAACTAGTGATGCACGATTTACGAATTAATTACTAATTTGAGTCGATTCCTTGAAAGAATAAGTCAAACGGTTTAGCAAAATGGTCAGAATCCTTCAGACAGCTCACGCACTGTATCGTTCAGAGCGTTTCTCACTCCGTAAAAACATAAATGAAATAAAAGAACAGAACAGAAAACATTCAAGTGGAATATTTACTGTCATGATACACAGAGTAGATGAGGAGGTAAACTTAACTGTTGAAACTTTATTAAGCACACTCACTGCATGTCTCACAACAACTCATACTCTCAGTAATGGTGGAGCAACCCTTGTAACATCAAGAGCCCTTCTACCCAGGTGAACCTGCAAAGTTAGCAAAAAGAGCATAACGCAACGGCCCCATAGGCATTCTTATGGCAGTTCACTGTCGAAGAGACAATAATAATGAACTGCTTTTGTGAAGAAACAGTGCATAACTTGAAATGGCCACCTTTCCAGTAATCTTCAACATGTGTTACACTCAACAATCCTGTTGGAGTGAACAATTTGTGGCATTTATTATAATAAAAAATGGCTGTTTTTAAAGAGAAGTCACGAACGATTTTGCAACATATTACATTATATGTTGCAAAAGCTGTGTTTGCAGCCTTTAAACAACTCCAGGTAAAGCCATTTTTCCAACCAAACAGTTATAAAAAGTATCATGTTTTGTTTTTTACATGTATATATTGTAAATACCATGGAGTAAATTAATGTACCGCAATATTACCATCTGATATCATCACAATACCATGGTCCTGCCACAGCAGGCAAATTATAGTCATTTGGTTTTTTTTGGGAAAGGTAGCTGATTTTGAGAAACTTTAACTAGTGCCAGATGTAGCCTACTGTGTGAATTAATCTTTTATCAATGCTTTGTAGCCCGTAGAGAGTTCATTTCTGTTGTCACCATGTGCAAACTGATCTTAATGAAATCGCTTGGCAATGCCGGGTTTTGCACATATTTAGTGACCAAAGCTCTGCTCCACCTGTCATTGATTTAGCATCTCTTCAGCACCAGCAATCAAAATACGCTGGTGCTGCACCTGCTAATGCTTCATTTTCAAATACAGTATATTGTTATTTGATATTATTGCTAAAATCTTGTGACGAGGTGGAGGGCTTGGCTGGGCCATGAGGATGGACTGGTGCTGAATTACACCAATCAGCTGGGAGAGAGGGAGCCGGAGACACCAGTTCGAGAGAGAGAGAGCGAGAGAGAGCTACACACAGCTTGCAAACATGTGCATTCTGCATTGGGCTGGGAAGGCCAGTGTGGCAGTGTGGTCCCTAACGAAGGAGGAAGTGGGAACTGGGTGTACACATAGACTTTAACAGTTCTCTCCGACACAACATACAAAGTGCTATCTAGCAGACACACCTCTGTGTGACACTCACACTGTTGACCTTCCTGGCACAATGCAGAATTCACACGTTTGCGAGCTGTGTGCAACTCTCTCGAACTCGAACTCATGTCTCCGGCTACTCTCTATCCCTCTCCCGGCTGATTGTGGTAATTCAGTGCCAGGCAACCATCCTCACGGCCCGGGCATGCCCTCCTTCTTGTCACAAACCTTTCTTACATTAACGTCAACCATTAAATTGGCTAGATTTTTGCAAGGCTGCACTTCCTACAGTGTCTAAATAGCTATTTGGCTAATGGTAAACATAATTTTTCCTACTCATGCAGCCTAGGATGTCCGCCAAAAAGTAAAGTCATTTCAGAAGTGAAGAAAGTTATTATATTTTTCGATGAAAGTTTATGAAGACAAACATTTCTTCTTAAGAATAACATGCAATGACGAACCATGCACAAAAAGACCAGGAACATACTACAGGCTTCAGCAGTTCTTAGCACAATTGGAGCTGTCCAATGATGAAATGGTGACTCATTTACTGTAGTGTATTTTAAATATCACTCAAGATTAAATGTATTGTAATGCATTAAATGTTTTAGAATGTTAATTTAAAATAGTTACATAGTAACAGTACTCCCTCGATTCCTTGATCTTATGCCATTTATAGTACGACATGACATGACCCACACTGCATCTTTTTCACATTTTCTGTATTGATTGTATGTATTAAACAACAGATGCAACATTAATTCCAAATAGTGGTGATCAAAAGATTAGAGGGAGTGGGGGTTGAATTTTAATTGACAGCTAATTTTGCCTAAACTGCAGAGTTAGCACCACATGAATTAAACAGCGAAAGTGGTATTTCATCAGCGGAGTGGAGGCGTGCATCGTTCTATTGTTCCATAATTAATGGTGCCAGTTTATGCACTAAACTAAAAGACAAGGGGGGCTTTTTGCCATGACCTAATTGGAGCCTCCTGTCTAAACTTACATGTTATCAATTAGAGATTGGGAAATAACTACAATTGGGTCATCAAGGAGCCTGTGAAAGTTACCCCAAAAGTGTGGGATGACTTTACCACTTCACCTCAAATGGGCAGTGCATAAGACATCTTTCTAATTTCACATAAGAAATGTCCTTGCTCTCTATTCAATACCTTTCTTTGCTAGTTCAAATATGCACAGTGGAGCAGAAATGGACCTGTTTAAACAATCTACAATGCCCCGTCTTAATCATACCTTTAGGGAGACGAAATCATCATAATATACATATTTAATGTATAAAGTCTGGAGATGCAGTCATAACAATGTCAGCTTTTTCATCACACTATTGTAGTTGCACACTGTCAACAAAAAAGGATTTATATGAATCCGACTAGATACAAGCCACTATGCAAGGTTTTTGGATATTTATAGTCAATAATATTATGTAATGGCAAACATATTTTATGTAATGTTATGCATAAAGATGTCCTGCTGAAAGTTTGGGCTAGTCCACTTTTTATGTAAGCCAGTCGGCTTTAGTGATGTCACAGCCATGACCCATGATTTGCTACTTGCTAGTCATTTTGTAAGTGGCATTATGGAGAAAACAGTCTCATTTTGGAAAGCATTTGATTGGACAAATATCTGTGTTGTGCAAGATGCGTTATCATTATTTCAACACAGTTATATGCACTCCATTAGTTTGGTGGAAACATACTAATTGAATACAACCTGCACCCCCAGTGTTGCTGCAGTTGCATGGGGTGTAACCAGGGGTGTAAAGAAATGAATTACAAATACTCACGTTACTGTAATTAACTACTTTTTCCCAAGAATTTCACTTTTTTTAGTAGTTTAAAATTGTTTATACTTTTACTTGAGTACATTTTAAGTGCTTTAACTGTATTTTACTGATTAGATTTTTATCTATCAACGTGATTGGCTAGGGAGAGTCTCTGTCCAATCAAATCACAGGCAAAAAACTTGAACGGCAGCTGCAGATTTGGCACCATCTTTTATGGACGCTTCAAGTTGTTCACACCTGAACATCTCGGCCGCACCTGGAAGGGCTTTTTGCAGTGAAAAAGGCCAACAGCATGAATCCTGCCTCTAATTTGAAGAAACATATCGAGGTAAATTTCATATTTCTGCTTAATAGATAATAGCCTGTAATTTAACTATCTATCACTGAGATTATTGGGTTGCTGTGAGAGATGAATGAACTTTTATCAATGGGGCTGGGCAATAAAATGATCTAGATGTTTATCTGAAAACAGAGAGAGGTCCTCTATCAAAATTTTGAGTAGTTTTAAATATTTAGCCTATGATCTACATCTAGAACAGGAATGCTCATTACATCAATCGCGATAGCTAGAGCACCACTGGTTGGTTGATCTAGATTAAATATAAAAGATTTACTTTTTAATTTGATTTACTTCCTGATGTCTGTAGCTGCGTGTTATTTGATTGACAGGCGGCTAATGATTGAGGGCTTAGCCTTTATAAAGATAGAAAAGTATCAACATTTGTAGAGCAGTACTTCAGAGCAGAACATTGCACCAGTCTCAAACTTCAGAAAATCGTGCATCATGCATTAGAATGAGAACACGACTATTTCTGTGCTTAAAGATATAACAACTAAATACATTTTGAACATTGTATCTCAAAAGGAGGACAACGTTTCCCACCTTGTGCTACTTAAAGAAATAGTTAACTCAAAAATGTAAATTCTCTTATCATTTACTCACCCTCATGCCATCTAAGATGTGTATGATTTACTTTCTTGAGAACACAAATGAAGATTTTCAGAAAAATATTTCAGCTCTGTAGGTCCATACAATGTAAGTGAATGGTGACCAGAACTTTGAAGCTCAAAAAAGCACATAAAATCAGCATAAAAGTAATCCATAAGACTCCAGTGGTTTAATCCATAACTTCAGAATTGATATGACAGGTGTGGGTGAGAAACAGATCAATATATAAGTGCATTTTTGCTAGAAATTCATCTCTCTCTTCCCAGTAGATGGCAATATGCATGAAGAATGTGAATCATCAAAAACACAAGAAGAAATTTCGGCTGCCAAAAAGTTTTGGCCAAAAAAGGCACTTTTGGTTTTTGGCCGAAAGAGAAAAAAGGCTGAAAATATATACCTCCTCGCCCCACCCCTCAGTGCACAGATTTCACTCTGGATCGATCTAGCCCTTATCACAGCGCTACCCAATAAAGGCCGATCATGTCAGCGGTGTGGAAATTCTTCAAAGTTTCTGATAAGGACATTCAATTTGCGATCTGCAGTGTTTTTTCAGAAGAAATTTCAAGAGGGGGTACGGTGCCAAAGAACTTTTCCACGACAGGTTTGATACACCACCTAAAAACACAACATCCAATTCAATATACAGAGTACAGCAAGAGATTCTACAGGAAAGTGCCCCGATCCACAGCAGTGCCACAACTAGCGCAGCTACACCACAACTTGAGGCGTATCTAGCTGAACTACCCATTGCCAGAAGTGACAATCCCCTTGACTACTGGTGCATAAACAAAGACCGCTTCCCTTTGCTTGCGCGGATTGCACACAGGTATTTATCTGTCCAAGCACCAGCACAGAGAGAGAGAGAGACTGTTCAGTGCAGCATCTCATGTTCTTGATAAGCTTTCAGACAGGAGAGACTGTCAGAAAGTATAGCAACTTTTGTTCTTGAAGAGAAACCTGTCACTTGTACTTAAATAGAAAGCGGTCCAATATGATGTGTATAGCAATTACATAAAAATTTGTGTAGCCCTGCAACTTGTTCTTCACTTGAGGCTACATCTGTTTACAGTTTGAGGTTGGATTTAGTTCTGTTACTGCTGTTATGCACTGTTGTTTTGCACAATCATTTTCACTTAAAGTAGACATACGTTTACATAAACACAATAGAGGCCGTCTGCCATTCTGTGTTTGCCTGTTGTTTTGTCAAATTTGATTGTTACAGAACTGAATGAAGAATAATATTTAATATTGTTTTAATATATTTTCTGTCCAATTTTGGTGTTACTTTCAATAAAATTTGATTATTTTATTGGTTTGTAGTTTTTCAATTCAGATTTTCAGATTTCGGCCAAGTGCATCCTGGAGTTTCGGTTTTGGCCCAGAATATTAATTTTGGTGCATCCCTACTTCTACTTGAGTATTATTTTTCAGTACTCTTTCCACCCCTGGGTGTAACGACGGTGAGTGTGTGCTTTGTTGCGTGGGAGACCTGAGTTCGATTGTGCCTTTTCCTGAAGGTCAGAAAATGTAAAGGGTTAATCGAGGTAAGATTAACCTTATTTTTACTTAAGTAATATTGTAGTAAATGTTTGTAAATGAAGGTAAAGTTTAGGGACAGTGGTTGGTGTAGGGTGCCTGTGGGACCCATAATGTATGTTAGTTTTAATTAGGCCTGCAAAAAGTTTCTGCCACTAACCAATTTACACAGGGGTACAAATAGCATCTAACAATTTTTGCACTTATTGGAAATAAGATGCTTTTGCTTGCTATGTACACTTATTGTAAATAGCAAACACTTAGTGTAAATAGCATAAATCACTATTTGCTCCATGTACATAGTGTTATAGTGAAATGTCAGTTACACATGGCCCAACTATTCAGTTTCCATGGTCAAAATAAATTCAAAGGCCAAACAATGTAATTTTAAAGCAGCATCAACCAAATGCACATTGCTAACCATCAGTGCTGAGTTCTGCCAATAAAGCTTAATCTTCCCACATTCCCACAATTACCATGGCAGTAATGATGGAGGTTTTGTTTTTGTAAGGTGGCTGATGGATCTGTAAAACTGAAATGAGGTTGATATGCAGGCAGATCCATTACTGAGCCATTAGACACACTTATAATGAGCGAGTCATCAGAAATGATCAGGGCCTTGGCTTGACATGTGTTTCTGTCTCAGACAATAAAAAGATATTGCTTTGTTAAGAAACAGCAAATCATTTCACTGACAAATTGCATTTATTACAGATTGCAAGTTCTTTGATTTCAATTTGTCCTTGCTTTGCATTTGAAAATGTGTTCATGATTAATTTGATATAAGTTACTGAATACTCAGGGTTTATGGTTCCTCAGTTTCAATGGTCAAAATAACCAAGTAATTATTTCATACATTTTTTCTTAATTAAAAATAAGTACGTTTTTGCCAGAAACAAATAATTAAATTATTTTTGTTGGGTGGTTTTCCCCCCCAAGAACTAGTTCACCCAAAAAACATTTAGTGTTTGTTTTGTTTTTAGTTTTTTACTCACCCTCACATAATTTCAACCCAATATGCTGTTATTAATTTTGTGGGACATAAAAGGAGAAATTTTGAAGAATGTCTACACAGTTCTTCTTCCTACAATGACATAAAAATGTTCCATACGACCCATGCACTATATTTCAAATCTTCCATACAATAGATTTGTTTGAGGAACAGTCTAAAATTCTAGTTATTCTCTGATAATCTTCATCTCCACCAAAGTTTACTAATCTCATTCATGCTTGTGTTCAATTCAAATACCTTATATGTGTTGTGCCAGGTTTGACTTAAGGTGGGTGCATACTGTGCGATTTATAATATTCCTTTACGATTGTTGCTTGTCAGACTCTACGATATGAACGCATTGATATCGCCATGGCACACTGCGACATTGTGTCAGACTGCACGATATACATCGTAGCCGACTGTGTTCCCAATTGTCCTGATCAGTGAACAAGACTCATGTTACGGGAGTGTTGTGGAATAGAAGCGAAACTGAGAAATTTGGCCACCACGAATGAGCATGTTTTTTTCTCTCTCTCTGAAAGTCTGGACATCAGCATTTCCATTGCTCCGATACCACACCACGAGCATAGGCTAACATTTACAAGAAAGCTGGATTTTGTCAAATAGGCCCATAAAAAGACAGAAATTTACAGATGTTGAGAATGAACGGGAGTGCAGGATGTAGCCTAATAATGCGCTTCCACAAGCAAATATTAATTGTGGAAATAAAAAGACTTGCGGCACGAAAAATTGCATACAAGTTTAAAACGACATGGAGAGCAAATAATGACAAAAATAGCATTTAATTCTCAGTTTAACATACATTCCGATGGGCATTCCGGTTCTTTTGGCACCCAAACTGCTCTTTAAAAACAATTGGTTTTATATGTTTTCAAGTCAAACAGTTTGTGATAGTTTGACTATGATTGGTGTTAAAACAATTCTAATGAAATTATTAGGGTGCACAGTTCGCATATGCCGGTGCAGGTTGTGTGTAGAACTTGCTTTATATGTGATTTTGTTATGGCAGATTTTATACTGTGCTCTAACATTGTCTACATTATTAAAATGCATCCAAATACTACTGTGCTTCTGACTCATTTTCCACTTTCCAACTGTTGTTTTCACAGCTGTCCTTCCTCTCTCCTCGGCTGCTAAGTGTGTGACTGTGTCTGTGGGTGAGTTGGCCCTGCCCTCCTTCACGCATCCTTGGTTCATTGGTTGACACTGCGTGTCTGATTGACAGGAACAACAGGTGAGGCTTTTAGTCTGAGCAGACAGTCCGAATGAATGTGTGTGTGCTTGAGCATATAGGCCTATATTATTTTATTTATTTTTTTCATTCTTTGAATTATTTAATTCTATTCATTAAAATCTTTTGATTATTCATATCTTATTTTTTTAATATTTTTATAAATAGATTCAGCTCTTCTGATATGCGAGCTGGCTCCCAACATTCACCTACAAGGGCCGGCTCTTAGAGCAGACTAGTTTGTGAACGACCCATCACTATAACATACATAGTATATCAAAAAACACAAAATAATACTGAGCTGAAATACAATAAAGACAAAGAATTGATTTGTTTGTGTGGAACAAACATAGAAAGAAAGAAATGGAAGACAAAGACAGATCCTTCCGCATGTTGCACAGCATTTTCTGGTCCTTTGCTTTTAGTCAGTGTACATTAGTAACAAACATTATTTGTTCATGGCAAAGAAAAGGCCTCTATGGGTCACCTCATGTCGTGATTGAAGTTATTCGCCCGAGTGACTCTCTGAATGAAGCAAGCGTACTGTCTGCCTCTTTTCCCTTTTATTCTCATCTGTCATTCCTCCATCCGTCAAGATATTGTCTTCACTCTCCTATCCTTGAACCTCGGAAGAAATATACTGTACACATAATGTGAGAGTCATTTAGATTTTATTTATCATCAAGAATTTGTCTTTTGTTGATGGTGCATTGAAAGTCTTTGTTTAACCTTTGTGTCTCTTTTTTTTTCACCTGCAAATTGAAAGACACATTCATCACCTCTGTATTTTCTTAGCAATTGTCTTTGCTGTCAGGGAACAGATGCAGTTTAAAGGGGAGAACACAACATATCGCAGAGACAAAGTGAACAGAAAGTCTTGCAATTTGAGGTGGCATAAGTGACAGACCATAGAGTCTTTGGAAAGATGTTTTTTCTAAAGTTTAGCAATGTCAAGCACAAACACAACACATTAGAGAGATTTGATGAAATCAAATTTATTTATTTATTTATTTATTTAAGTGACTGAATCTGGTCGGGATGAGGGACGCCGACAAAGCCCGCTTTCTCAACGCGGCCATCTCCCAGATCAGACTTTTCAGCATCACCCTTGAGGACTTCTCCCAGCAGTTTCTGGTGGTGATGCTGAGGCAACGAAAGCCCAGGCGGCTCTGCCTCAACCCGAGTCTTCGGCCTCAGCAAAGAGCCAACCCGCAGGAAGATGACGCCCCCATCTCAAGGGCCAGCACAAGGATCTGGTAGGCTACTAAGCTGCCCTGATACGGAAGACCAAGGGAGCGAGACGTCTGCTACGGAGCTGGTATCCAGACCACTCCATCCCCCGCTGGAAGGCCGGGAGGTAAATCCGAGCAGGCTGCAGTACCCACATTGTCAAAAAGTGAGCGGTTACCTCACTCCTTGGGTCACATAACCGGTTTTCATGACCGGCGTTGTCACAGCATTTGGTGCTCAGGCACTTCAGCAGACTAGGGCTTTCAGGTCAACTGGACAAAGAGCAAGCTCTCCCCAGTTAAGAGTATCTCGCCATGGAGTTAGACTCAGTCTCAATGATAGCACGCCTTCAAGTGAGCACATGCAGTCGGTGTTGAACTGCCTGAAGTCATTCAGGTGGAGGACAGCCGTTCCACTGAAACACTTTCAGAGGCTCCTGGGGCATATGGCTTCCTCAACGACAGTCATGCCGCTCGGGTTGATGCATATGAGCCCGCTTCAGCATTGGCTTCAGACTCGAGTCCTGAGATGGACTCTTATTTAGCCCTTGGACAGACCTTGCATTTCTATGGGCAGGAGTTCCCCTACAGAAAGTGTCCAGACGTGTCGTGTTGACCACAGATGCATCCAAACTGGGCTGGTGTACCGTGTGTAAACTGGGACTGGGTTGGCATATTAACTGCCTAGAGTTGCTGGCTGTAATACTCGCCCTGTGGAGGCGATTGCCGTTGATTCAGGGCAAGCATGTGATAGTCCGGTCCGACAACACGTTGCATATGGCAACTCTCCTGCCATCTCCTTCTCTGGAGTCAGCAGCGGCTGCGAGCTTCTCATATCCTGGGACGCCTCAATACCATAGCGGACACACTGTCGCAGCAGGTAACGTTCAGCAGAGAGCGGAGACTCCACCCCCAGGTGGTCCAGCTGATTTAGAGTTGATACGGCAAAGTACAGGTAGACCTCTTTGCTTCCCGGGAATCCTCCCACTGCCCGCTCTGGTATTCCCTGACGGAGCCCCCCTCGGGACAGACGCACTGGAACACAGCTGGCCTTGGGAGCTGCACAAATACGCATTTCCCCAGTGAGCCTTCTTGCATGGACCCTGAACAAGTCACCCTAGTGGCCCTATACTGGCCCAACCAGACTTGGTTCTCAGACTTCACGCTCCTCGTGAGCGTGAAAAGTAGAGAACAAGGTGTTTTTGCAGCTTTGTTTCAAAATGTGCTTTTATTGCATTGGGGATTAAGTTTTGAGTTTACAGTATGTTTTTATAGTAGAATGACATATTTTATGTAGAAATATCAAGGAAAATGTTATTCCTCATGACATGACCCCTTTAATATAACTTGTTAATTCTCATGAACCCCGTCAAGAAAATGTCCCCAAATTATTTTCTAAATGAAATCAGCAAAAACGAACTACGATGTAGAAATATATATATTTTTTAATTCAATCTAATTCTAAATTGTTGCGTTAATGATTGAGCATCTCTTTTTGCATTGCGGTAGTTAGAATTGGGGGGTAAAATATGCTTAATGCAAAAAATCTTAAGGGCCCTATAAATAAGCAAAATAAAAATTACAAAAATAATAATTTGTATATGTTTCTTTTGATTTTGGAGTAAAACCGAACATTTTCTTTACAGGCTTTGTGACAATCACCCAACCTAACTCATACAGTACCTGAAAAAGAAAACTATAATTTGGAACATATGCTAATTTAGTCATTCACCAGGTTGTTAAGGTTCTATCAAGAGCATCAATATGGTTAGAGTGAGCTGACATTATGCACATAAGTGACAGGCATCATTACATTGGTAATGAGGGAATAGGTAATAAATTATAAATAGCTTTGCATGGTCCAGCAGTATCCTACATGCTGTAATTGAAACACATGCTTTCAAGATATTCTTTTAAAGGTGGAGTGGAAAAAATCAGAGGCAACTTCTCCTTATAAATGTCTATATTGACCAAGGATTCACAGTTCTAAACTAATTTCTAAAATATCTTGAAATGTGAGACAAGCACATATTGAATGCAGAATATACATTATTTGACCCTTAAGGCCAAGCATAGCAATCTAGCTTCCCTCTTTTCTCATGGATGAAAAAATATTACTGAAGAAAAGTATAATAATTTAATACACAACCTGTAATTGGGGTTTGACTAATAAATTGACATCTTGAGTATCATCTCTTAGGTGTAAAACACTAGACTATATTCAGCAGTGTGAAAAGTTAGCCTACATCATCCTTAGGGGCTTTTAAAGAATTAGCTCTTCCTTGTTTTCTTTGTAGACTCACCTATTCAGTGTCCCATGTCACCAATTATTACTCATGCTTCTAAAAGTTACACTCGCTTCGCTATCTCATAATAGTGTGAGTGCAGGTAGCTCAATAGACCAATAAAGGAAAAGAAGATGATTAGGTTACAAGACAGCAATTTGTTGACAACATAGGGTAATAAATGCTGAGTGAATAACAAATCAGGGCATTGTGCCAAAAATAGAAAAAGAAAGGCAGTACCAAGGGAGTACTTCTTTGGTACCCTCAAGGGAATTTAGGTGTAAAAATATTTAAAGGAATATTCTGGGTTTAATACAAGTTAAGCTCAATCTAGAGCATTTGTGGCATAATGTTGATTAACACAAAAAATTATTTTGACTCTTCCCACCTTTCCTTTAAAAACGCAAACATTGTTACACTTAATGCTCCACCCAAATTGGACACTATCCACAGCGTGCACAATGGTTGGTCTTGCTAGGACGAGCATCTTTTGAAAGTTCAGGGTTGGTAGATGGGGAGTAGAGAGTGTTGTGAAGAGTGCTTGTGTACAGAACATATTTGAGTTGTTGATAATTTAAAATAGTTGATGATTGCATTTCTTTTCCTGTGTACCCTTTTCCCTGTTTGTACTTCCTTTATTACAGTAGTTATTTGTCTTGTTCTTTTTTAAGACCTTATTCTCAGCAGTGCCATCTTTGATTCTTGATGGGAATGACAACAATGCTGTGAGGGATAGACGTACAGTCTTCAATGCACCACACTGCAGTTTTAAGTGTATATGGATCATTCCATGGACAAAAAATGTAAAAAAAATTCCAAGAATATGGGGAAAATCACACGTGATCTTGGAGCTATTTACAGCTTTATACCATGTGTCCCATTGAAGAGATGTAAAGGTGCTTTTACACTAGCACTTTTGGTGTGCATCCCGGAGTCGAATGATGTCAAAGTTCGGTTTGTTTGGATAATGTGAACACTGTTTTCCCGAACTGAAGTTCACATGAACCGAACCCCAGACCACATTTTCTGCCATAAATCCAAGGAGTAAACTTTAATATTTCACAGTGACGTCTTTTTGAGTTGTAACCTTTTTACAGTGGTAAACAGCTGCCACTTGTCCTCATGTTGATGAGGTTATTGGACCATGGTTCGGACAATATAATGTGAACAGAGACCAGCTCAGGCAGCGTGAGGGGGAGGAAACAAACTCTGGTTCGGTCCAAGCAATCAAACCAAGTTTAGGTTTGATTGAGCCCTTAGTCTATCCCTCACAGCCTTGTTGTCATTCCCATTAAAAATCAAAGATGGCGCTACCGTAAATAAGGTACATAATTGTAAATAGTGTATATTGTATATTGGGAATGTGGTGACGTAGTGGCTAAAGCACAGGGCTGTTAATCAGAAGGTCGCTGGTTCGAACCCCATGGCCACCACCATTGTGCGCTTGAGCAAGGCACTTAACTCCAGGTTGCCCCTGTAATAATGGCACTGTAAGTCACTTTGGATAAAAGCATCTGCCAATGCATAAATGTAAATGTAATAAATGTATATTAGATCAGTTTCTTCACCATGGAAGCCATAGGGGTTGGGTGCCACTTATTATCTTTGTATATATCTTTTTTCTTCTTTTTATTGGAATAGTTAAGTGGAAAGGTAAGACCTTTTTTGTTTTGAGAGAATATTAAGTTGTTTTTAGGTACTGTACATATAGTTGGTATTTTGTTTGTTATCTTGGTCTGACCGAATCCTGTCGTCACCGATCTTGCATATCTAGCTACCAGCTTACTTCAACAGATCAACAGAGAATAGTGAATCATCAGTACTGGTCAGAAGACAAAATCAGGGCTCTTCTGTATATTTGGGTTGATGAAAATGTGCAATTGATTCAACCGAAACGAAGATGTGGGGGTGCAGACACAGTTTGGCTCTCTTCCATAGTCTGATACCTCATGCTTCCCTCTTGCTTGTGAAATGGACAGCGTGTGAGACATTGGCATCAGGTACTTTATACACAAAAGGTTAGTAAGCGATTTTATCAAAATCATCTGACCCTGTATACTGTGTTTAAGTTTTGTGGGTACACTTTTCAAAAGTGAGTATTTTTACTTTTACGGATTGGTCTCATTCACTTCCATTGTAAGTACCTCACCGTAACCCAGATTTTTATTTTTTTTATTTTTTGTTTTTAGAAAGAAAAGGAGGGACTAGACTAAATTATTTTTTTTTATCAAATTATGCCACAAATGCTGTCGATTGAGCTTAACTTGTATTAAACTCGGAAAATTCCTTTAAAGTGGAAGCGCATAATTTCAGCAGCAATTCCATCAAAAGGAATTCAAAACTAAAAATGTGTGTTTTTAGACAGGTTTCCCCAAACACTACCCCATCTACCATTGACCAGTTCCATTTTTTACAAAAATTTCAGCTAATCATTCATAAATTCACAAATATTCTTAGCTTTAAAATTATTATGGTGATATGAGTTAATAACATTTCTATAATTGTGTTCGCTATAAATCCATAAGTTGAAATGATCTCCTCCGTTCAATGACTCCAATCAGATCTGCTGATGGCTTGAAGCCATACCTGTCTACAAGAGCCCTCTAAATAATTTTTCAACAACAGAATCCGATAAAAGTATACTGTTTGCACACTATTTTTATTGCCTCTTCCATGTGTCACATAAGTGTTAAAGGATTGGTCTATTGGTTGAGCCAATGTTGCTGTGTCATGTTGGTCAGGATGCTCAAATAAACAGAGCAATGTTTTGATACTGTCACAGTGCCACAGTTTTATACTTGTTTAGGGTAATCAACCTACAAAATGACTTACTTATAGTACTCGCTTCATATTAAGTAGGGATAGGAGAAAGTATTTAATAGAACAAATTACACTCCTCATCTTTAACACAAAAATCTAAGTTGTTTTATGGTATTCAGCAGTATAATGGTCATTGGTGCAACTCTGTCTAAATATACATTATTTCTTGAAATTGGAGATAATTAATTTCCATACAGTTTAGGTGGTTTAATCCATGTATACTTGGCTGACCTTGTCTGCATGGTTTATGATAATGAAAAAAGGCAGACAGTCATTCACTGGAGGAAAGCACACTTTATCTGAGCTAAAGAGATAAATGAGCTTCTTTCCTGCGTGAATTAGCATCCTCTGTGAAAGTTGTTTTCTTTGTGTTCATTTATCAAGAACAACTTATGTGGAGGAAGTACCACAAAGCCAGGCATACTCAGAGGGTCATACTTCATTCTTTTATACAGCACACACACACACACACACACACACACACACACACACACACACACACAGTCACCATAGCAACAGATGTAGTTCTGCAGTCCTAAGTCAACAAACTGCATTGCAACGAATTAAGTGCAGGATGCTGACATTATAAACATTTTAACTAATTAACAAAAATTGTGGTTAAAGGTATAATTGTTTGTACACAAAAACAAAAGGCATAGCTTTTATGGCTGCTGAATTATGTGCAGTTGCTACCTTAATGGGTTATTTCCAACTGATTTAACCTTAGAAATTATATTCATTTTAACCTAATATATTCAGGTTGATTCTGTAATATGAAAATATTTATGATTGGAAAAAGTCCATTTCATTTAGATGCTACTAAACCAGACAGAGCGCATTTTATGTTACCAAACGTTTTTTTAACAATGTTTATTTCAACATGGATTTGGTTTATTTGTGTTTGATATTTAGTCAAGGGCCCTGAAGTTTCTTTAGGCCTAAATATCACGAAACAAATGGTGCAGATGAAACTTTCAAATATGTCTTTGCTGTTGACTTTATACTGCATTATTTATTTAAAGTCTATTAAAAGTGGAGCCAATCACACAAATGATAAAATGTTAAAATGAAAATAAACAAAGCTAAATATATGAATATTTACGCATATATTCAGGACAGACCGATGTAAAGTCACTGCCACCATAAGTATTAATTTAACATACTTTTCTCTGCATAGCTCTTAAAGGAATATATCAGCCAAAACATAAAATTCAGTCATAGTTTCCTCACACTCATGTTGTTCTAAATCTGTATGATGTTCTTTCTTGCATCCAGGCTGTTTATTTCCTACAATGTGTCAATGGTAACAGGATGTCAAGCTCGAAAAAGGACAAAAAAATCACCATGAAATTACCATAAACATGGTTCATATGACAATGACCATCATATACCAAGTCATGAAGCCATACAATAACTGTGCGAGGAACAGACTGAAATGTATGCTATATTATCCACATACGGGCAAATATGGGCCACATATGTCCTCACCTGAAGAGGTCTGCTCCAGGGCTGTGCACAGACATTTTGAGGGGCAGTGGCTTAAACTGAAAAAAGGGCATCATATTATAAACAGTGTGCAACACATAATTTGAACATATACAGTATGCATAATGTGATCCCTGATATGCAGTCCTGGTGTTATTTAACATTATGCAGTTTAATTCCATTCCATGGCTACTTAATTGATATTATCTCATCTCTGTGTTCTCTGTAACCTATATTTATAGGACTGACATAACATAATATGTTCAAGTAAACTGTAGCAACCAGCTTGCTTCATATATTCAGTTCAGCAACAGTTCAAGGGCTCACTATATCTTTATAATTCTTTATAATTTATATTATAACATTAAGATGTAGCTGTGCAGCAGTTGTAGCAATTGGACAGCATACATTTAATCTGAAATAACAATAAATTTAATAAAAAGTTAATTTTCTGTTCACCTTATGAACTAATGCACGTTTTTAATGCACCTGAGCCCGTTCAAAATACTAATCAAAAGCCAAGTGTTTGACCCACTCAGGGCCCTTCTCCCCCTCCTCCTTTCACTCCTTATCCACTGCCTGCAAAACAGAGAACCAGCGCAACAGCCAAAGTCAGCCATCCAGCGCATGTTTTCATAGACCAACAATAACAAAATCACGCAGACAGTATTGCACCAATCATTATAAAAAAAAAATCATTTTTTTGATTTTGTTGATAAAAAGTGTCTGCAAAATGAATTTATGCAAAATCATTTTCCAGAGGGGCACCTCAGCCCAGTTGGACAAATGAGCAGTGGCTTGGGCCACTGTTGCCACCCCAATGTGCACATCCATGGCCTGCTCTGACTTCAATCTGTTTGTTTGGTTCCCTTTATCTTTTATCCAGATATATTAAGACAGACAAGTGGCTTTATTTGTAATTTAGGTGTCACAAGTACATCAGTATACCACAGTATAATTTCAAGTTTCTATCTTTAAATCCAAAAGTAAAACAACAGAAGCGCATTTACATAGGAGGCATACAGCAAGCGTGTATATGTAATTCACACTATCTCAGAAATCCACCTGTGTTTAAGACAATCAATGTTGCAGGAGTCTCATAATTCATAGACAGATTTGTATTAGTGTATTCATTTAACAGTTCAAACATTTAATTGATTAATGCTGATAAACATGTTACTGTTATTGCTATTGCAGTTCATTATATTATCATCTATTAAATTAAAAAAATGGATGTGAAACATGACCATATTTTATTCATTATTAGATTTATGAATACATTAAATGTAATAAATGTTTAAATAATTGAGAATTCTTATATATTTAATTAGACAAGTGATTAGATATTGTACTGTGCATTTCAAGTAGACTGACTACAGCAAATCAGACTCAGAATTAATTCTGTTGTTGTTGATTGAGCTTGGAAGATTTTACTGTTTACTTGCACTGTTTTTTGCCACTAATCTATTATCAGATCCCAAACTAACAGCCGAGTGTGGAAGTCAATTCCACTGAGACACAACTGAGATGAATTTCACCATCCACAAAGCTGTCAATTACAAGAGATTTTCAGCTTCTGTCACTGCCTTCTGTGATGCATCCTCTCACATTCTCTTTGGATATGACCAATCCATTCACTGTACAGACTCAAGGCCTATGCAGATCATCTCAAAAAAGCAGATTCTTTAAACAGTAAGTCCTTACTTCATCTAATGATTTGAAAGTCATGTGTTTATTGTGTGAAATTCAGAGTTATCCAACTTCTTTGTGTTGAAACATGTTGTATATAAAAACGATCTGAATTATGTAGCATCTAAAAATCGTTTCTTCTATAAGATATTACACCTAGTGAGCTGCCTTGTTGTCTTGTGTCAACAGGCAGCTACCTTCTAAGGTACCTCATTAGTAACTGATTCTGAATGCTTTTGGTGGCAACTCAAAAATGATTTCAATAGAGATTGACATAAGCATGTTGCTAACACAATACTATAATATTTAGTGTTTTCCGTATGAGAAAAGCACATTAAAAATGGATTTTATTTGTATTAAATAAAATGACCATACCCTTCAAAGCGCAGGTGGTTCACGTTCTGACCTTCTTCCCTCCTCTATTTAATTCAGATGAGGAACAATCATTGCATTAGTTACACACATACGTTGAGTGCACCCTCCAGTTCAGACTGTCTGATCAGCTCTTTATATGCTATAGAGGATGCACAAAAGGAATGTCCATCTCCAAGCAAAGACTTGTCGATGCAATTACCCTGGCTTATGAGTCACAGGGTCAGACTTGGCCAATTGGTGTTAAAGCACACTCTAGAGACATGGCCTATTCATGGGCATGGATGAATTATGTGTACTTACAAGACATATGTTTTGCAGCAGGATGGTCCTCTGAAAACACATTCGCAAGGTTTTACAATCTAGACGTAACGTCTTTTCTTCACAAGTCCAATGACTTGCTATTCATTGGCCATGTAAATATATACTTATGCCCTTCCCTTTAAGTACAGGCTCCCCATCATTTACACAACCACCTGCATTCAGGACATTATAATTACCATAAAGTCACAAGCACTTTCATTTTAAATAAACTCCCGGGTTCATAAGGAGTTAATTAAGCTATATGACTATAGTTCATGTATTCGTTGTGAGCGCTCTCCTCCTGGCCATCACGAGGATCACTCACTGCGGCATGGTCATGTCGGTCATCATCCCATAAGACTACACCATCATGTTTCCTCTCTGGGAAGTTATGTCGTGTAGTGCGGCGTGATGGGATTCTGTTCCCCATATGCGTTAATATGCAATGTCATATGGGAACGTCTCTGTTTTGTATGTAACCTCAGTTCCTGAGACAAGTGAGACATTGCGAACGCTAGCCGCACTTCAAGGCTCTTGAGGCATGAGCGATGTGCTCCTTGTTCTCAGTCAGAAATTCTGAGGAAATTAGTCTGTGTACCTGTTTTTATAGCGGTCAGTTTCGCGGCAAAACAGGCGGGGCTCAAACACCATAGCCAATATTAAAATATTTGCGTAATTATAGAGAGGTTTTAAATAGGTTGTGTATGAAGGCAATCCCCATATGTGTTAATACACAATGTCTCGTTCCCTTCGTCTCAGGGAACCGAGGTTACGTACATAACCGAGACGTTAGATGTAACCTACTCTTGATTTTGCTACAGATGAGAAAGATAGATTTCACATGAATCCACATTTTTCCAAAATTTTCCCTAGAAACTGTTCAAAGCAGAGGTGACTGCCTGCAGTTTAAGCCTCGCTTATTCTTATTTCCCAGTTACTCTGAGCCAAAGCAGTGACTGATTTCTGATATCCAGCTGTGACCGCTAACTTGTGGTTCTGAGCCCACGCAGTCTTCAGAGGGGTTACCAGGATATCATGTTTGGGGGGGCATTTGGCTTGTTTGGGGGTGCAACATAAACAATTGAAAAAATCGGCGCAAAATTAAGCTATACTACACACAATCTATTTTAGTGCATATCTTTTTCTAAGCCAGGAACCCAGAGATAGGCACAGGGCCCCTATTAGACTATAGGGCTTAAACTGGATTTTTGTTGTGTCAGACCTCACTCATCTGCTAGCGATGGAAAAATATGCACAAAACAATCCACTTTTAAATTGTAATTTATCATCAGATGCAGAGGCTGATTCCAGCATTGAAGGACATCCGGGCTTAGCCCAGACAATTTTATTTTCACACTAGCAACCACTTCCCTGTAGTCCAAAGCTGGTGAGAGGGTATTCTTTGAGTTTTGCTCTGGCTGGGCCTGTTTCTACAGTTCCCAAAACTTCCACTCTAGTACTATCCTCAACATCCTCTCTCCTCCCTGAATCATCTGTGATGCAAAAGAACAGATACAGCACATAACTTATTGCAAATCAGCTTCAAACAACTAATTCATCAAGTGCTACATATGTCAAATTGTGGACCAATACCATTGAAGAAAATGTATTGGGAAGAGCAGATCAGTGGGATTGCCCTAATATCTATCATGATTCTTGAATTTTCATGTACATTAACATAAAGTCATCACAAAAGAGTAATATTATAGTGAGTAAAGTGAGGTAAAAAAAATATTGAATATAAATAATTTATATTTTTTGACATAAATAGTCAAAATGATGTATAAGATCCTAAGTTAAAGCAATACATGAATGACTTTAGTCTAAGTCTTTGCTACACTCTACAAAACCATTTAATCAAATCAAAGTGTATATTTCCTACAAACTAATATCACAAAACAAGTCACACATACATTTTATGTTAATGCTTATTGGTTATCCTTAGCGAAAACAACACCTGATAAACAAGAAAAGTATGCTCCGAACAGGGCTCAAACCGCGGTCTCCGGAGTGAGAGGCGACTGCGTTAACTCGGAGCTACCAAGCTGCGTCAAGCTAAACAAGGAGGTAAGAGGCTACAACACTTGAGGTTTAGCCTACTGTGGGTGAAAGCCAGCTAGATGATGATCTTAAGACTTTAAGGACAAAAACAAATGTGAATTCTTACCCACTGACTTCTTTCGGAAAAATTCCCAAAGCCTCATTTGCTTAATTTTTGCTGTCTTTCCTGCTAATTGCCGTTAACTCGCCACTAATAACGTTAGTTGATGTCAACGACTGTGCAAGCTCCTCCTCTACCTGCTGCATATTCAACAGAGAGGAAGAAACGGAGTCGCCCATAGGCTACCGACAGCAAAGGAACTTATTCTATAGGCTAGATTATGCCTATGTCTATTTTTACAGGCTGTATGCAGTATGTGCAAAACCAAAGCACAATGAAATAAGGCAACTTATGATTTCGGGGGTTTACATAGGCTTTTGTCCAGTTTCATATTTGTCAGTCAACTATTCAAAATACATTTGGGGCTACACTCAAAACATTCGGGGCTGAAGCCCCGGCAAAATCGGCTGCCGCCACCTCTGATCAGATGGACAGATTATTTCTCAAATTCTCAGGGGAGGCAGAGCTTATCCTAGAGGAGGCACTGCCTCCCCCAGCCTCCCCCTAGACACGCCCCTGGCAGTCTTCATGATCTGCTTACATTTGTTTCTACACCACCAACCTGCTCTGCTGCATGAATTACATGCACACAGGACAAAAGAAGCACAGTTGAGAGGTTGTATAGCCTACTTTTAAGTCAACATAAAACTGCTTTTGCAAACCAGCTCACTTGCATAATTTGACATACCCTCTTGAGACCTGAGCATGACTCCTGTGTGCATTTTTTACATTTCCCTATATGATATGTAACTAGTATCACCAAATAAGCATGTTAAAAAATAAAAATTATTCTGGACCAGATTGTTTTCTTAAGAAATGGTGGCAACACATGTGGACAGCGAGACTAAGTTGTGAATTTTTTTTATAATAACAAGCTATAGAAAATATTTAAAATGGCATATCGGATGAAACTTGAGACTCTAATCTTTTGACTCAAACAGGTTTCAATGTAAAAACATAATTAGGTTTCTTACTAGATGTAGTTTTGTTGTTATTTCTCCTAAAGACAAACTCTGCTGGGCTTGGTGCCATGTTGTTTTGTGCCCTTTAGTGACACAGAGTCTCCTGAACTGAGATCAGTTGGTTAAAATGAAATGAAATTATATGCTGCATATAGCAAAGCACAACTACAACGTTCATGCATGTGTATGTGGGTTCACATGAGGGTATATTCAGAAATTTGAGGAAACAAATGGACAGGACTTCATTTTCGCCATTGTGAATTGATTAGATTGTGAAAAATGGATGTTATTCAGTATCCCCGAATGGATCATCATAGTAACCTGGGCATGTTCTCCATATGACAGGTGATGACTTGGTGGTAACAGGGCTTGGTGACATCAGCCAAAAATGCAAAGCAGGTGTTTTTCTTTGGAAAAACATGCACCAATAACTCATGCACAATAACACCAGAAACATGTATTATGGAAGTAAATAGGGTACAATTTTTGTTAAATTCTTAAAGACACTCTAGAAGTTCCCTACAGTACCCTTTGCTCCTTTAGACCAGGAAAAGAGGAAGATCAATGTGCAAGCATTAATTCACTTGGTTGACTGACAAGCACTAAGCTGTTGTCGGGGAGACTGTTAGGGAACATCCATTCAGTTGTACGTCTGAAGTGAGCAAAGGACAGAAAAGAGCAAACAAACAGTGCCATCAATGTCAAGAGGGGGCAGATATTAAGTGGATGTGGACACTGAAGGGACAGCAGGTACTGTCCAGTAATTTTATTAGTTACTTTCGTTAGGAGTAACACAATTATTAACCCTCTGGGGTCTGAGGGTGTTTTTGGCCCTTTAGAAGTTTTGACATGCCTTGACATTTGTGCTTTTTTCAGTTGCTTAAAAACATATTAATGGCTAACGTCTGATAACGCTGTATTCAGCATAAATTGGGCTACAATAATATGTGAGCAACATGTATGTACATGTATGTATTTTTGAGAAAATAACATTTATGCATGGTTTTTGAAAAAACAAACATTTTAAGTCATTGAAATAAATCCAAATAACACATACTAAACATTTGTCCACAATACTTTTGAGAACTTGATCTTGTAGCCTAGATTTTTGCTAAAAAATTATGTGAACCATCCTGATCACTCATTCATACCGTGAATGTGTAATGTAACTTTTGTAAGACACTTTTAGTGTTAGAAAGGTCATATGCGAGGATGCGTGAATTATCACGAATATTGATGTGATTCACACCTGAGGAGACAAAGACCCCTCCCCTGGGCCTATAACTGAGGAATGTGACATGATCTTAGAATGAGAATGAATGTGAGGAGACTTAAAGATCAAAATCAAGTTTTAAGTTAAAAGAAGTAATCTGACTTTAAATTGTGCTGATTTTCTAATATGGGCATAATTACATCACATTTGACACATTTACACCCTTAACACATATTTGCAAGCACAAGCTTCGTTGATGATAATGAGGCAGCATAAACACTAGTAAAAATATAATCTAAACATTCATATTATTTTTATACCATATTACATATCATATTTATATTATACAGCATACAATTTAAATGCCAGCTTTAGCCGAAAAAACATTTAAATGTAACTAAAACTTGCTTATTAGGAGTCATATTTCTAGTTTCAAAACTCTAAATCCTGGCTGGCAAGTCTGGAAACACACCCATTAGTAAAATATGTACATGTTTATATAAAATAAGCATGTCAACTAATATAAGTAAAACTAAATTAGTCTCTCTTCAAAATGCAAACCTTCATCGGAGTCCCGCTCTTCTTCTGAGGAAAATGTTAACTCTTCGTCACTATCCAGGAGTTTCCTCACCTGTGTATCATGCCATCTTCCAAATGTGCAGAAAAGTGAATGAACTTTATGTTTTTAAGGCACAGTCGGGGGCGTTTACCATTTGCATTGATCGCCTGAGCACATTACCTTATGAATAGCGCCCTCTGCCCGTGGCTGTGATCACATTAGGGATAATTAGCTGTGACAGGAGAAACTGTTCTTCACTTTGTTTCATACAGATTGAATTGCAGGAGAATATTTGTTTTAAATTTGAATTGATTTATTTAAAAGTAGACATTTTAAGCTTTCTTTAGACATATGTTTCATGTTTGTGTCATAAGTATTCGCAGAGTTTCACTTCATTTTTGTGACTTGTTTCAGAAATATGCTCGTGCACACAGAGACAGCTGAAAGCGCACCCTTTTAATTTTCTTTATTTTACAAAAGCACAAGGTTTTGTTATTGTGAGTGTACACAAATAAAATTAGACCCTTTATAGTCTCTAATAATGTCTTACACTTATCCGTATGCCCTAAAATGACAGAGAATTTTAAGTTGTTTCCGCTGTAATGATGACAACCGCAACATTGTACACGAAAAGAACCAGACAAAATCTGCTGACTTTTTTTGTTGTTGCTTTTTTTCACATTCTCTGCATTGATTTTAAGTGGAAATCTGTTGAATTCTGCAGGATGAATTGAAAATATTGAAAACTATGTTAAACAAAACTGATTAGTAGCTGAATGGATAGCCAAAAGTAGCCCAAATATTATATAAACAAACACACAAGGGGTGTTGAATGTGTAGAAATTTGTAAACGATGGGCACTCAAATTCTGCATGCGCAAATTTCGTGTGGGCCTGACGATGTCTAACAATATTAGGCAAATGTTCATCATTAAGATCTGAGTCTCCTCCTCTGCTTCAGATGGCTTTGAGCTTTCAAAGGAACTGATCAAAACACTCACGCCTGCATGTTCTCAAGTGCGTACGAACAAAAGTGCCTCTGTGATCATTCAGATAGCCCTTTAAACAGACACGCTCATTGAAAAATCCCTCTGTGCTCGACAGGGAAGGGCCAGGGGTCGAAACTCTGGACAAATAGGGTTTGAAATTTGTGGCTAATGTGAGGAGGGGGGAACGCAGGGAGAGAGTGAGGGATAAAAGGCTAAAGAAAGATGAAAGACAAGGGGGCACAAGGAAAGGCAAAGATAGATAGATTGGTGTGATAATAGGACATGTCAGAGGAGCCATAGAGGATGACAGAATAGAAGGAATAACAAACAAAAGGTCAAACAGATGACACAGACAATTTGCGGTCTGTTTATATTATACATTTGAGCCTGTTGGCGCTAACCACAGAGCTATTTTTGTAGCTCTCGAACACTAATGGCAGCCCAAAGATACACAAGTTACAGCTGTTTGCAGACAACATGAGGTGAAATAAATAATGAAAATGATGCTTCATCAGTAAATCTCTTTGTTCTCATGGATGTCAACTAAAAACCACTCTTGCAACTCAGAGGCTGCAGCTCATGACACATTGCTTAACAAATGGATTAAGAAGAATTTCTGATTAAATCAATACTGAACATCTGCCATTATCAAGATAGTACAATGATAATTTAATAAGCACCCAATAAATTACTGGGGACTTTAGATGTCTGTTTGTTAAAAACACATCTTCATAAAGTAAATACATAAAACACTGGGTTCAAGTTTGGCTTGGATCATTTGCTAATCTATTTCCTTCTTCGTGTCTTTTTCATTAATAAAATAATGGCAAAATGAATATGTTAAAAGACACCAATTTTCAATAAACTGTAAAATGTATTACCAATAATAAGTAAAATTCTTCTGCCAATATATATGGTTCTTTAATATAACTGTTTGTTAACAGTTGCCAAGCAATGTACAGCAACTTGGTGCATTATTATACTTTAATACATGGCTCTCGATTCTAATTGGTCAATTGCACAATCTAGCAGTCTGATATTTCGGTAACACTTTACAATAGGGTTCCATTTGTTAACATTAGTTAACAACATTAGTTAAAAAAGAACTAACAATGATCAATACTTTCACATAGGCTTGGGATCGATGCCTTTTACACGCATTGATAATCAGAAGATTTTACAGATGATTATCGATATATATCGGGATGTTTTTCAGATATGAAAAGGGCTACCAGTTACACAATAGTCTGTATTTTCAAACAAATTTCTGAATAGAACTTTGGTAACCTTACCAATGTTGTTTTCAGAAATTTGTTTGAAAATTGTGAGCAGCAAGGTAAATTAAAGGGGGTCGTACACCGGACGTGTCTGACGGACGACATGACTCATTCTAAAATTCTAAACAATTTATTTCTATGAATTTGGGCTCACCATCTCTCAACGCTTCTCAAAAATCCACAGCACCACTGAAACATTACATTCGACCCAAATCATTATCAAAGGACAAAGATTGTTTACTCTATCTATCAGTGAATGATATATTGCATATTTCATATAGCCTGCCCTACGCAATGTATTTTCAATTACAAGAATGTCTTTTTGTAGTTTGACAGCTTGAATGAAACCTTTTCAGAGATACTGTACTTACAGGGAAATGCATAGTAACTTCTAATCACTCAGTTTGCGCAGTACACCAGTTTCATTTAATAACCTGCAAACTCATTCGAGACCATTTCATTCTTGAAGACGTACAAAACCCTACATAACTTTTGTGTGTATGTGTTCTGTGCAAGGAACTCTAAAATATCTAATGTTGTAATGCCTTGTGACCTACTACAGTAAATAATATACTGTAGATAAAATAACATGTCCATGAATAATCTATATATTGATATTTTATTACATGCCTATTAATTCAACATATAATAATATATTTTTAAAATCAAAAGTTATATGTTAACGTTAGTTACTGCATTATGAACTACAGTAACATGAAGTAACAATGAACAATTTTATTTTTATTACTAACATTAACAAAGATGAATAAATGCTTTAATAAATATATAAGCAATATCACACAAGCAAGAGTGCTATATGGCACTACATCAGCACTGCTGTGATTCAGCCGTAGGTTATCACAGCAGTGCTGATTTAGGGCCATATAGCACGATTGCAAGTGTTCAATGAAAAAGAACATTTTTAAAACTTAGGAAAAACTGATTACAGTCATAAAAACGCATTTGGGCATGTAACTACTTTATTACGTGGCAGACCAGAATCTGCCGTTGCTGGTTCAAACAAAATGATGCATCCAAGCCTGTGTTGGAAATTCAAAAATGTCTCCTCAGAAATAGTATCACAGCTTGTGCTGTTTCTAAAAAGTTATTGGATAAACGTGTGTGTGTGTGTGTATGGGTGTGGGTGTGTGAGACAGAGAATGTGTGATCACCTGTTGCCACACCCAAGCAGAGATGCTGTCAGCTTTCTCAGTGGAAATGCAGCCATTCAAGTGGGGGTATTTCTCCCTATTTCATGGTAGCCGGTGTGCAAGAGTCTTTCACTATAAAATCGCAATGTCCTGCACCATTTTAAGCAGTGTGCCCACTCCAATGTGGAAAGTCCGATAAGAGTTAAGTGACTTCAGTTTGTGTAATTAATCAGTCTGTTGTATCTCTCAGCTGTGATGAACCGTAATGCTGAAGTTGTTAATTTAAATCCGTTTAAAGTTATTTCCTAGATTTAGTAGTAATACGAACGATCACGGAGTGCTGTATGTAAACTCTGGCTGACACGAAATTCTCTTCACGTCCCCTAACTGGCTAATATTACACAAAACTTATATATATATAATGTAAAAAAAGACATATAAAAAAAGACAAACAATTGCTCTTAACACATCTGTAGTGCTCTTACACTTTAGAATGGCAGGAACACAAGCGGAGTGACACACACACAGTGAAGCGTCGGAGTGCTGATGGTGTCAGACAATCAGTGCTCATGGAATGTCTCTCGTCCAATCAGAGTTGAGGACCGGAACTATCTGTTGTGTGTATATATATATATTAGGGTTGTCAATCGATTAAACATTTTAATCAAATTAATTACATGATGTCCCGATTAATTAATCGCATTTAATCGTATATACAAATATTTGCTGAGAAAGCCCCTCATATAACAATAATTCAATATATAATGATGAAATAACTATACATAGTTATCTTTAAATATTTACAAATGTTTTCAATGATGACCTCTTCTGCCACAAGAATGTATTTCTTTTAATTATCTGAATATTCAGATAATAAGAATGTAATGCATTTTAATTATCTGAATATTCAAATAATTAAAATGAATTACATTCTTGTGTTCAGATAATTAAAATGCATTACATTCTTGTGGCAGAAGAGGTCATCATTGAAAAGACAATACAAAAAAACGGCTTTAGAATACAATGTATTGTTTACAGTTCACAGCAATCCATTTCACAAGTGAATTTGTCAATCAGTTCGAGAATTATTATGAAGACTTGTTTAAGGACCCGTCAATTTCAACAAGCATCAAACATGCTTGTGTAGCGTCTCGGGTGCGTTGCATCATAAACATAACATTTTTTGTTCACTGTGTCAAGTTAAATATAGTTTAATACTAAGAACACATCTTGAGATCCCTTAGTTTGAATTTGCGCTCCTTCAAATGTTTTGAACGCAAGAACGTAACGCATGTTTGTGTTGTTTGTCTGCTGGATGGTTGTTTTCTTCACTGTATAAACTACGCATTGCCACACAGCTGAAATTTTAGTTACTGCCCTCTGGAGTAAACAGGTTGTACTACAAGCTTGCATTTCTCAGGAATCTTCCTTAATTATAATCCGGGGTCATTGCGATTAATTGCGTTACATTTTTTTGCGCGTTATTTTTAATAAAATTAATCACACTGAATTAACGCATTAAATAGACAGCCCTAACATATATATATATATATATATATATATATATATATATATATATATATATATATATATATATATATACTGTTCATTGTTAGTTCATGATACCTAATTCATTAACTTATGTTAACGAATGTAGTACCTTATTGTAAATTGTTACCGATATTTCTGAATTACAACTGCAGATCTGTGGATTAAGTGGATTAAGCAGACCGGCCATCCGGGTATTGTGAGTCATCTTTCCTACTTCTCTTATCACTCAGAGATCTCTGCAAGTAAGCTAATAAAATAAATTCAACTCAAATCAATGTTTAATGTCTATTTTTTTATTTATTTTGCAAGTAATCATGTTTATAGCCATTTTGCAATGCTTTTGAATGCGATGACATTTGAAAAGTAATAATTTCCTGTTTTACCTCAACCTTGCTATCAACAAGAGTGGAAAAAGTCCAAAAACCTCCTCTCATTTTTCTAGGTCTTACAACCTCCTTATCAGATGCATTGTGATTAGATTGTTTGTTAACACTGAATGTGACTCTGCTGTGTGATGACGCAAACAGCCAATCAGATCATATTTGAAGTTTTATGTATTGAGGAGTGGGATTCTGGACTTTTGAGATTTCTCAGTTGCTGAGCCTATGCAGAGTTTCTCCGCAGATATAGAAACAAAGCTGCTCATTGCTAGTCACAGTCACGACTGGTTAGGATAAAAAATAAATAAATAAACTCGAAATAAAATGGAGGAGACACCTTTTATTGCACCGTGTCTGATTGGAACACGTTGTAAATCTTGTGATATTAAGACCCATATTTTATTTTTTCCCCTAAGAAACTTGCTGTGCTGTTATACTGTTAACACACCAGCTGTTGAGATTTCTATTTCAGAGTGTCTCCCTCTTCCACTGACTAACAAATTCTTCAGCTCCTCACGGCTTGTTAAATTCAAGACCTGCAGATCACACTCACATCTCCTCCCATTCATTCCACTGCAATGTAAAATTACCTACCAATCTCAGTTTAAATCGCCTGCAATTCATATTCCCTGATTGCCTGGGGAAAGAGGTCATTACTTTTGATTGACAGTCATTTGGCTTTAGAATGGACTCTACCCTTCCCGAGCCAGTTGGGCTGCTGGATATCATTAGGTAATGGGAGAATCGAGAAGTACACACTTCCAGTACACAGACACAGCAGGCAATTGTCTGACAACAGAAACACTAATATAATAATTTTACCCAAACAAATTGCTTTGTTTTTACCTTGGCGTGTCCTCGTACACATTTTGAACTTCTCTGCGATCAGGCGGTTTGTACATTGCCATACCAAAAGACCTTGAAATTACTTATCTTATTGTCTCTGAAACTTTAATAGTGTGAACTTTATATGAGCCGACAGACTCAGTCCATCAGTGTAAGCCCCCCAGACCCATGTGAGGTGATGAGGCTGGCTGAGAGGCCTGATAGATTGGAAGCTACCAGTCTGATTAAGGTCTGTGGGTTTAGATGGCATAGTAGCGGCCCAGAGCCACAGAACCACATTCAATGCAGCAAGGACACAGTTTAATCACATCACCTTGGGACACATACTCAGTTTAAGATTTTATAATAAAATGCTAAATGTTATTTGTGCAAAGAGATGGTATTGCTGTTCTTTCCGTAAAAAAATTAATTGGAGTACAATGAACTTTTTGTAAGGCAAAAACTTACTTTGCTGAAACCTATAAATATGTCGGCAGTAGAGATGCACCGATCGACCGGCAAGGGACCGGAATCAGCCGTTTTTCCGCATGCTCGGCCCGGACCGGTGAGCGGCCGGTCAGCCTCACATCTTTCCGATTCCAAGCCGGTCCGTTTTGTTGCCAGTGGCGCAGGCAATAACATCACAGCCGCACGTAAACATGTCATTGGAGTGGAAGTTCTTCATTGTGAGTAAAGAATACATAAAGTTCGCAATGTGTAATAATTGTAAGGCTGAAGTAAATGCCTATTTTAAAAAAGAAGCTAAAAAGGGAAAGCTAAAGCTAGCCAGATCTGAGCTCGAGCTCAGAGCCAGCCACAAGTCAGCAGCCTCTCCTATTTTTCCTTGGTATAGAGGAAAAGCAGAGGAAAGACCAAAGCAATTATGAGGAAAATTATGGAATTCATGGCCCTGTTTGACCAGCTGTTCTCTATAGTTGAGGACAGAGGGATTAGAAATCTGATAAATTTCCTCGATACAGAGTAGGAGGTACTTTCCGACGTTACGTTGCCCAAGTTGTTTAATCTCGTGTAATGTCACACACGCAGCCTGTTACTGTTACGAATGAGGTCGGAGTCAGACAAGGGATGAGGATCCAAATGCGGGTTTATTGATAAAAAGGAAACAAACCGGCATGAACAAACAAAACTACCACGATGGGCAAAATGAAAACAAAACACGAAAACACAGGAACTGGAAACACGGGAACACAGGCATGGGAGCGAGCATAAACTACGCACAACAAAATTCAACGATAGACAAGGACTGAAACAAAAACCAGGATATAAATACAAAACATAGGACAAAGGGGTCAATGAACAAACAGAACTCAAACTAGGTAACAAGGTGATTAACAGAAGCAAATGACAAATTAACAAGGGCAGGTGAAAACAATGAACAGTGAACACGAGGGAAAACAAGACTATGGAGTTACAAGGGTGCCAAAAGTGAAAACTAAGGAATGCAAAAAGTGACAAAAATGGCAAACAAGAGGGAACAGTGAAACAAGACAGGGTAACCGTTACAGTTACCTGTCGACATTTGGGTACACAAATCCGGGAGAGGGGAAGTGGGGTGCTGGATGGCAGAGGCAGGCTAAATACATACAAATTGTGCCATTGTGATATAATGTGCTGAGTAACGTAATTTTTCCCACCGTGTCCGAGATTAAAATCAGTGCGACACACACTGCAAAAGGCGTGGGCATTTTCGAAATGTAATTCTTCCATCCAGCTATTGTTAAATGTACATGTATATTTAGTTTTTTTCACCGGAGCACCAGCTGAGTCTTCTCCTCCCATCTACCAGTGATGCTTGATTTAACATCCCGCGTCTACTACCTGCGCAGATATCAACAGCGCAAATGGGTTGTAGGTTGCCAGGTTGAGGTCACAAATGATTTGTAATTTGTATAATGTGTCGATTGTGTGAGTAGGATGCGTTTCATACAAGATCTGGCAACTGGAAAACCTTGGAATAATATATTGATGTGATTATTCATATAACGTGGTTTGGGCCATGCAAATGACGGGAGTTTTTTTTGGGAGAAATAACAAAACAGGAGGGGAGGGGAGGGAAAAACGGGAGTGTTGACAGGCATGGTTACAAGCCGATCCCGAAGCAGCAATCAGTTTTACAACTGATATTTGGACATCTAACGTAAGCTTAATGTCAATGTTGAGCGTATTGGACACTTCAGTTTTGTTCATAGGCTTGTAATATTTGGAATTGTTTTGTTAGACGAGTAAAAAAGAGAAAATGGTCCATTTATAAAAATAGTGGAGAATGACATAACTCATTTGCAGTTATTTGTTATTTCTACCTCTTTCCAGTCACAGAGCACTTTATTTTGAGAGTTGTTTAAGTGAGAGAAGATCCTGTAACTTAGTGCAGTTTAGGGAAAATTGTAATGTTTAATAATTGATGAAAATAAAATGTTGCATTGAAGAAAGGTAGATTTTGTTTGTATATGTGGTCAATAATAGTTCTTAGAAAGAAAATTGGAATTGGAAAAAATCGGTATCGGCAGGTCACACTTGCAAAAAAACTGGAAATAGGAATCGGCCAAGAAAATTGCAATCGGTGCATCTCTAGTTGGCAGCACTGTACAATATGGACATATACATCAACATCAATGCATTGGGTATTGTGAACAAAAAGAAAAGCATTTTACCTTTTCACTAATCATGATTTCTGCTTATTTATGTTTACTACTGTTCATGTTTGTTCATAATGCATTAACTAATGGCTCCTACACTCTACACGACTTTCAAAGATGTCAGATTGTGGTACCGTTCATATTACACAACTGTCTGTCTTGTCATGGAAGTCGTAGTGTTTTCAAATTACACGACGAATCGGCAACGGGGGTGAACACATTACAAAACGTTTCACTATTGTCGAATCCCCAACAACTCTGCCTGGACTCCAAATTATGTTTCACAAAAGAGTACACGCGAGAAGTGATAAGAAATACGAAAACAATGCATGATCATATGTTATGCATTTCAGAATATGATGTGTATGTTTTTAATCGCCTAAAGGTATCATATTTTGTTGGTTACAATATGAAAAAGTACTTCCTGCTGAAAAATCTACCTATTTGCTAACCTAACTGTCCAAGAGAATTGGAAATTTCTCTCCAACTCTTCTCTTTCTCCACCCGGTTGTGGTACAGTTCAGATGAAACATCCAATAGGCACTGGTGCTCCTGCCAATGTTCCACAAATTTATTTTCAATTTCTTCAGTTCAATGAGACTTTCTTGATACCGCAGTCTTGCTAGCTGATGTTCTGTTGCAGGTACATCAGGACTCCTCCCACTGAAGCTTCCCGTGCCCCGTTTCTTGCTCTCTTGGCTGTAGGTCAACGCTGCAGTTGTATTCAGTCAAAACATATTTCACATTGTGTGATTTGGAATTGCAGACAGGTCCAGATATTTAACATTCTAGATATCTCGCTGACATCGACGACGCATTGGCGCTTCTCTCAAATCGCTTCTTTGATAATTCATACATACATTGTGTTCGTCGCTCATAGATGCAAGCTCCAATTTGCCATCGATTTCAGGCTTTTGTTGGCAATCTCCACAAAACTGTCAGCGAGGGAAAATTGGGCTTAAAATCGTGTAGTATAAACTCGGCATAAAGTTCATGTTCAACTTTTAATGCTAAAATGTATTGGTGTATATAGAAATAAAAATTTATGAAATCATTAACCCAAAAATGAAAATTCTGTCATTATTTACACACCATAATGTCGCTCCAAACCCGTATGACTTTCTTCCATGGCAGACAAAAGGAGACCATTTTAAAAGTCTTCACAGTTTTTATTTATCATATAATGATATTGAAAATTGACTTTGGTCTGTCAAGCTCCTAAAAGGACAACAACAACAAAAACACGCAATAATACTACAGTAAAAGCAATTGATAAATAAAATTATGTGCATGAGTTGTTACGTCATTATTCACTCTCAAATCTAAACAAATCATTAATAAAGTGCAAATCAAATATGGCAGCTACATTGATAACATTAAACCTCATTGGTTCTTGCGACATGACATCATGAAGTTTGGTCAGTGTTCGTTTTCATTTTTTTATTGTCCTTTAAATGTAGTCAGTATTTCATGTAATATGAATTAATTTGAGTACATTTTATTCTGACTAAAATGGTATGTAATTTTAATAAACAAACACAACTTATTTTAGTTGATGATAATGTGCTAAATGACAAAATAACAATTAATCAAACTGTAACAGACCAAACTTTAACCAAATATAAAAAATAAAAATTATAACTATTTAATTATTTAAGAATGTATCAAACATATTAAAGATTAGTTTGTTTAATATGTAAGATCTAGCAGGATAATTTATTTCTTATCATAATTTTATCAACAATATTAAAGTCGTTTGACTATCATCATGATGTGTCTTTTTTGTTTTCATTGTCATAACTGAAAAAATCAAAAAAACTTTAACAACATCAGTAATTTCATTGACGAGATTAACGCTGCATTGTATCACATGACACAATGACAACCAATGAGGGTTGGTTTTTCCGACTTAGTCAAAAGAAAGAAAGTCAAATGGCTTTAACCATTTAATGCATACCTCAGGTTTTTAGTGACCTGGGACCTCAATCTACTCCCTGTACTTCATCCAGTTTTTGGAGTAATGCCCACACCTCTTTGCTCAATATTTATCTTCTGAATAGTGTAACAAACAAAAAACAAATTGCAAAAAAATATTGTTTTTTATAACTGCTTAATTACAAAAAGTGTATTGGGGCATTGAAGACCTTAGATATGTAATAGTGTTTTTTTTTTGTTTTGTTTTGTTTAGTTTTTTTAAGTTTACAGGATATATCACAGGATATATATTTCTTTGTTTATTACAAGACAAATGAGTACTTTATTTTTCACAAATGACTAAGATATCACATTTAGATTTTCTGTGACGATGGTGAATTATCAGTATTCCATATGCGAGTACACATACATATTATACATGCTATTTCCTACTCAAGGTGGCGCTGATGTGTCAGTGATTGTCTTGAGTTACATTTGACATTGCTATTTGACAAAGAATCAACGTGGAAGTAAACTATAGCAAGAGAAACAAATGAACAGTATGCTATGGCGATTGCTATTTGGGTGTACTACTGAAATTATGTAAGTTGTGCATCTATTTAGTCTCGAAAAGTGCCTGAGAAAATACAGATGTGTAGCTTGTGTGTAGATTATGTATTATGTGTAGCTCAATATGTGTTTGACTGCCAGTTGTGTCATGAAATTTCTGTGTGGAAGTAATGAATCCTTTTCTATATTTGTCTGGATTAGTTGCATCATCTCTTTGATATATGAAAAATAAAATGTCAAAATATAGCAGAATATATTTTGTTGTATTATTTTCTAATTGTCTTGAATATGTTTTGAAATTTTGACACTATCTTGTTCAAAAATTTTGTCTAAAAAACTTTTATTACCTATGTCTTGCTGCTATGTGTAAGCATAGTTGGCAATAAATCTGATTCTGATTCTAAAAGTTTTGTTCATTGTAAGTTTATGTTGGCTAGTGTGTTTACATATACTGTACAAACTTATTGTAAAGTGTTATTAAGATGTTGAATGACATTCACAGGACCATAACAGGATAAAAAAAATATTTTGTCAAATTTTACATTAATTCCATATAGAATGTAATTTCTGTGGGCATAACAGAATGGAACGATTCAGACTGTATCTCAAGCATGTGTTTGTCTAACCCCATTAGTGTGTGGAGAAGTTAACATCACCCCTGCAAAATGTGCAAGACAGCCATTATTTTCATACATGTCTATGCCACAGACAAGAGGACAACCACATCAGCCCAAAGGATGTCTACCACATCAGCGATTCAACATGTTTCTAATGAGACAGGATCATCACAGATGAACATCATTTTTAATAGCATGACCGGATGCAAAGGAAATAATACAAGCACATGAAAGGGAAAGAGGCCACAAGCAAAGACAAGAGTTTTAAAGTAAACAAAAACACATTTTACTTATGTAATGCAGGGCTGTCACTTTAATTCATGGGGCTCGGTCCTTGGGCCCAATGAGTAGGCTAATAAACAATAATAGATTTAGAGAAAACCTGAGGACCTGATTTTCAGGAATGAGTTGGATCTCTATGTGACAGGTGGTTGGAGGAAAGGGGTTGGAACGTAAGAGGACTTTGGTGACATCAGCTGAAAAACAAATAGGTAGACGATATAGAAAGTAATTTTATATCCATGATAAAACCCATTGCATCTGGGTTGTGTGAGATGTATCTTGATTTTACAATCAAGTAAATGTAAAAGTACTTGCTGATAAATTGTCTCTTGAATAGTTTCCAGGTAGAGTTGTCATTAGAAATGGGATATGACACCTCATTGGGGGCCTCGTGGGTTGTGTTGGTGTGAAGAAGTGCACATCAACCCCAATAAAAGCAGCTTGGGGGGGTTCCCTAATGTATAATCCACCGAGGTAAAGACAATTTTAGGTTGGATATTTGACCGCACTGTGAAACCTCAATAGCTTTCAAACAAGTTGATCCACAGACTCCAAATAAGTGTCATGATGTTGGAAAGATTGCACAGAACATTGCACGGGTCTTATTTTTACGATTCAGACATTAATTTGCTTTCCAAATCTAATAAGCATTTGAAAATGTGAGCAGCATTCCGTATTCCTAGTTGAAATAGTTAGGGAGCATAAACAAAGTACAAACATTTTTACATTAGAATTTCAATAGCTCCTTGGTCATGTGACCTACTGACCTCAAACAAGGGTCAGAATGTTTACTGACTACCCTTTTATATTGCACAATCTTTAGTTTGTCCATTTTCATCTCACATAATTTTACATTAATTTTATAATCATTCTAATTTCAATAGCTACGTGGTCATAAGACCTACTGATGTCAACTAAGGTTAAAAATGTCCACTGACCACCCTTCTATATTGTACACCCTTTTGTTTGTTCATTTTCATCTCACATGATTTTACATTTAAATAGCTCCTTTGTCATGTGACCAACAACCCTCAAACAAGGGTCAGAATGTTCATTGACTACCCTTCTATATTGCACACCCTTTAATTTGTCCATTTAACATTCTAATTTCAATAGCTCCTTTGTCATGTGACCTACTAACGTCAACCAAGTTCAAATTGTCCACTGACTACCCTCCTATATTGCACACCCTTTAATGTTTCCATTTTCATCTCAGATGATTTTATATACATTTTTTAACTTTCTAATTTCAATAACTCCTTGGTCATGTGACCTATTGATGTCAACCAAGGCTCAAAATGTACACTGACTATTTCACAACAGAGGACGGTTTGTTTGATCACTCAGTTTGGCTCAATCACACTTAATAATATAGTCTGAAAAAAGTAAATATGCACAACCACTGAATAGTGATATCACTGTTTTCAAACACCTGCCAAAATGTGGGTACTTCAAATATTTTTACTCACCATCTTCAAAAACAGCCAGGTACAACATCTCATGTTTTTTCTGATGTTAATTAATCCTTATAAAATGTTGAGGGCAACAGAGCACTTTTATACAAACGTCTTTCAGTACAAGACTGGTAAGTTCCTTTCCGACATCCTTTCCAAGTCCTGAAAATCCTGGAGAGACCAGCTTAATCTCTACTGTTGAACTATCTCATAGGCGAGAGCGACCGGGAATTGCTGGAAGCTCTGATGGGTGACACACCCACAGAGGCAAGAACGGTAAAGAGCATTACTGAAAAATTCGATGAGCACTGTAATCCCGTATAAATGAGACTGTTGAACATTATCGATTCTTTACCAAAAAAACAGGGAGTTGGACAATCGATCGATAATTATGTCATGGAGATGAGAATGCTCGCTAAAACCTGCAACTTCGGTGACATTAAAAACTCACTCATAAGGGAAAGGATTGTTTGTGAAATTAACTGAGAGAGAGATTGCTTCACAAGAAAAATCTGATGTAACAGGTAAAGGATGGGCAAAGAGGAGGCGGGAACCGGCTGAACAGTAAACAATGTTTAATGATAAAACTCAATATAAAACAAACAAACACAGACACACATGTAATGTGGCCGCGTGCGTCTCTCGAACCAGAGTCTCCGGCTGCCCCTTATCTCATTCTCCCACTGATCAGCTGATTCAGTGCCGGCCATGCTCCATCCCGGTCCGGCCACGCCCTCCTCCTCCTCACACCTTACCTTAGAGATGTGCATACAAATATGCAAAGCAGCAGAACTGTCAATGGAGAGGTGCACGCAGTGAGAAAATCAGCGTGTCAAGGTCAACATCAAACCAGCAATAGATTGCATGCAAATTCTGCGTGAAAGTGCACGAAAGGAATAAAACGAAATGCCCAGCTTTTGGAAAGAAATGTCAAAAGTGTTGAAAGGAAAACCACTTCGCAGCCAAATTTTAATCTCAGTCAGACCAGAGAAGAAATTTATCTGTACACAGTGTTGCAGAGCACCACAGTGATGAATGTGAGTACATTCTCACTGTCAGTGCTGTTGAGTTGTAGACTGTAAACAAAAAAAGAGTCTGACATAGAAACAAAACACAGTTGATTGCAGGCATGCTTGTAGGAAAAGAACTTGTGAAATTTCAGATTGACTGCGGGGCTAGCTGTAATGTAATTCTTATTAATCTGCTCAATCCAGACACAAAACTATAAGATATAGAGTCTTTGCTCTAATGTACAACAAAAAGCAAAGTGAGACCACTTTCAAAATGTAGAGTGTTCACTGTGTGTGTCACGATTCACTGTTGTCTGCCCTGTGTTTTGCCTCTGTCATCTGTTCCCCATGGACTACCCTTCCCATCATCCCCTGCTCTGATCACCTCCAGCTGTTCCCCATTGTTCCTCACCTGTCTTTAATTTTCTCATTAGTCTTTGTGTATATAATGCCCTGATTTCTGTTCAGACTTGGTCAGTTGTTGTATATGTTTTGACCTCCCGTATTTAACCAGTGCTCTTTGTAGATGTTTGCTCCTGTTTATGTTTTTGTTTCCCATTGTGGATGTTTTATTTGTTCCTGTGTCTACCAGTTATTTGTATTTGTTTATTTTCATTAAAATCCTTAGCTGCATTTAGATCCTGCTCCTGTGACCTCCTTCATTGTAACTGTGTGTGACGTCAAAAGGTGGTTTTGGCATGTTAAGCTGGAGAAGGAGTCCAGCTATCTCACCACATTTTCAACTCCTTTTGGAAGGTTCAGGAGGCTCAGGATGCTGATGGGCATAAATCCAGCCCTGGAGATCTTTCAAAGAAATCTTACACTCACATTAGCACAATGCAGAGAGAAAGGCATTAAATTGAATGTGGACAAATTCAAACTGTGACAAAAAGATGTCTCCTACATCAGAAACCTCCTGTCATTGGATGACCTGAAGATAGACCCAGATGAGGTTTGAGCTATAACACACATGCCTAAATCAACAGATGTCAAAGGTGTTCAGAGACTGGTAGGGATGGTGAATTACCTCTCAAAGATTTGTGCACACCTCTCAGACCATTGCGAGGTTGACTGACCCACAAAGACAAAGAGTGGAATTGGATAGCACATCATGAAAAGGCATTGTGCAAATCATTGCAAATGCGCTGGGGCTTAAATACTATAACCCAGATGAGGACCTTACAATCCAGTGTGATGCCTCTGACACAGGTCTCAGTGCAGCACTTATGCAGGGAGGAATGCCAGTAGCATTCGCAAGTAGAGCATTATCACAAACGGAATGTGGTTATGCCCAAATTGAAAAATAATTCTTGACTCAAGTTTCCCCACTACACATACAGATGGAGAGCAACAACACAAAGTGATCACAAACCAAAACTGCTGAGTGCTCCTATAAGACTTCAAAAAATGATGTTGCAAATTCAAAAGTATGATGTGGATGTTGTCTACATTCCAAGCAGAGACATGCTGCTAGCAGACACATTGAGCAGAGCCTACTTGACTGAGAGTTCACCCACAGGATCATTTGAAGCTGAAATATAGACAGTTAACATGGCACAGCATCTACAAATGTCAGAGAACCGACTCTGCAGGATCCGTGCTGCAACAAAAGAAGATAAAACATTACAGACACTGATCAAAACATTTAACAGGGATGGCCAAAAACAGGGCTGACACACCAAATGAGATCAGACATTATTACCTGTTTCAGGAGGAGCTGAGTTACCAGGATGGAATCATCTTTAGTGGCAAACGAGCTGTTTTTCCTGATGAGCTAAGGAGAGAGATAACTCAGCGCATCCATTCCTCTCATTTAGGTGTTGAAAGGTGCCTTAAGAGGGCCAGAGAGTGTGTCTACTGGCAGGGAATGAACAACCAAATCAAGTCAAATGTGCAAAAATGTGACACCTGCTGGTCAGTGGACCTGCAGAAGGAAACACTGCATTGACACTAAATGCCGAACAGTCCATCGGCCAAAGTAGACACCGATCTATTTACCTTTGACAGTAAGGATTACTTTATTACAGTAGATTACTACTCTAGTTTCAGGGAAATATACTTTCTGCCAGATACCAAATCAGCTACTGTGATCAGGAAGCTGAAGGCTCCTTTTAGTTTTTTTTTGCAATTGCATGTTCCCTATTTGTTACTCACTCGACGTTGTGTCGATGAGTTGACACTAGGGGTCATTCCTGCGGAGCCCAAACATCTCTGATCTTGAGAAAAGGCCAATGGATATTGGCGTGTGGAATTTGCATGCCACTCCCCGGACATACGGGTAAAAAAAGAGTGACGCTGCAAACACACATCAGACATCTTCTTCGGAGCCGAGCGAGCAATTCACAGAGCTGAATTCCTCTGCCGCCTCCATTCATCTCTACACGCTGTTAGATCTATGGCGCTTTCCAGCGGTTCTTCCCCTCGCACACTACGTTGTGCTGAGCACACACCCCTGGTCGCTTCAGCAACAGAAAAAAGTTCATGGAGTGAATAACTTCGTTTATATATATATATATATATATATATATACCTACATATATATAAAATACACAAAAAGAGTAATATTTATCTAATATCTATATGTCTTTCCATTTGTGTTTATTTCCTGGTTGCGGTCGATGTCTCTCCCCATCTGATGGCCATGATCGCTGCCTTTCGTGACTGGGTGCCACCCACGCAGAGTCAGTGTTCGTGGATGGTTCATGTCTCGCCCTCGTAAGAGCGCAAGCCTCCCCAGCGGCTCCCCGACTCGGTCCTTCTACCTATGGGTATGAGGCGGGGTCTGTTAGCACTGGGGGCGATATGGGGCCTCTCCGCCGGGTATTCCCCCACGGACCTCCCACTCCCCGTCACGCTCGTATCCTACAACCGAGCGCAGGGGCGAGGTTGCTGGTTCGTTTCATGGCTGACCCACGATCTTGTTCGGGGCGCCTGACGATGATGAGCTTTCGATCGCGGCATCGGAGAGCGGGTTCGTCATGTCTGTCGTATAAAATAATATGAATGTTTAGATTATATTTTAACCCGTGTTTATGCTGCCTCATTATCATCAACAAAGCTAGTGCTTGCAAATTTGTGTTCAGGTGTAAATTAGTAGAATGCACTTTAAATATGCCCATATTAGATAATCAGCATATTATAATGATTTCTGAAGGATCATGTGACACTGAAGACTGCAGTAATGATGCTGAAAATTCTGATTTGATCACAAATAGCATTTTACAAGATATTCAAATAGAAGACTATTCTTTTAAATTGTAAAAAGAGTTCACAATATCAATGTTTTTACTGTATTTTGGATCAAATAAATGCAGTATTGGTGAGAAGAAGAGACTTCTTTTAAACAATAGTGTAGGTCTAAAATTTTTAAGTGATGTCTTTATGTAAAGAAAACATCTTAAACTTTGAACTTAAAACATGATTTTGATCATTAAGTCTTTCTCTCACATTCCTCAGTTATAGGCCCATGGGAGGGGTCTTTGTCTCCTTAGGTGTGAATCACATGAATATTTGTGATAATTCACGCCTCCTCGCATATGACCTTTCTAACACTAAAAGTGTCTTGCAAAAGTTAAATTACTATATTTTTTGTATGAATGAGTGATCAGGATGGTTTTCACATAATTTTGTAGCAAAAACTAGGCTGCAAGATCCAGTTCTCAAAAGTATTGTGGACAAATGTTTAGTATGTGTTAAATGGCCTTATTTCAATTACTTAAATTTTCAGTTTTTTCAAAAAACATGCATAAACTGTCATCTTTTTGCACTACTGTGTACTGGTCGGCGCTGCAATGTCTTTCTCTGTGACTATTGTTCATTGTCAGAAATTTCTTGTACTGTCCCGTAATTATTGCACATGTTTGCACGTGCACTTTATATAGGTATATATAGGTATTTTATATAGGTATTTTATTTTGTTGTGTAGTCTCATGTGGTCCTGTATTTGTCCTATGTTGTTTTTATGTAGCACCATGGTCCTGGAGGAACGTTGTCTCATTTCGCTGTGTACTGTACTAACTGTATATGGTTGAAACGACAATAAAAACCACTTGACTTGACTAAATGTTATTTTCTCAAAAATACAAATTAAATACAGTGTTATCATATCTTTGGCCATTAATATGTTTTTAAGCAATGGAAGACAGAGTGAGTGTTGGGGACACCTATTTGAAAATATTTTTTGTTCTGTTTAATGTTGCAAAAGTACACATTTCGCCTTTAAAATTATTTTTCACCCAAAAATAAAAATTCTGACATAATTTATATAACCTCATGTTGTTCCAAACCATATAACTTTCTTCCGTTGAACACCAAAGGAGATGTTAGACAGAGTGTTAGGGACTGACAGCATCAGTCATCATTCTCTTTCATTTTATGGAGAGAGAAAAAAGCAGCATCTACAATTCTCCAAACAATATTCTTTCAGTGTCCCACAGAACAAAGAAAGTCATATGGGTTTGGAATGACATGAGTGCGAGTAAATGACAGAACTTTTAACTTTGGGTGAACTATTTCTTTAAGTTTGGTCTCTAGCTTCTTGAGAAGATGACAACACAGCAGCTTAAATTCTGAAAGTGTAGTTTGATAGAACATTCCTTACACAACATCAGGCTAATTTAGGAGGGATGCATGTAACATGACAGGATATTGTCAGCATCAGGTCAAAGAGAATGAGTTTGTCATTCAATGAGCAGTAAGTCTTTCCAGTTTAAGGTGTTACGTTTAGGTAGGAAAAAAATCCTTACAGCTGTGCTGAAAAATGACAGTTCAGCATAGATGCAGATGGTATTTTTGGATTAAATCCCCATGATGAACTGTTCTTTTGTAATATTGCTATGGTAATGGGTCAGCACTCAGCAGGTTTGGGGGTTAAATTCTCCCCTAAATGTTTTAAAGGGTAACTAAACACCTGCTCAGAGTCTGACTCCACCCACTAGAAATATTTGAAAATGCTGGAAAAGTGGGCAGACCCGGCGGGGATAGAGGGAGAACGAACCGAGTGCGGGGCTGTGGGGGGTGGGGGGGGGGGGGTTATGGCACCTGAGACTCGTAGTGACGGATTAATTGACAGCTGCTGTCAGACTCTATGTTATTATTATTCCTCACACGGTCGCAAGACGACATGTACATGAATCTGGCGTGGTGAGCTGGAACCTGCTTACGTCAGCTGTCACCGCTTACGTCACGAAGTACCGCAACAGCCAATAGGAAAATTCAACTGCAGTAGCCACCGTTCAACCTGAAGAGGGCAGCACTCAGACATTTTTACACCATATATTGTAGAATTAAAACACTTTATACACAAATGTCAAAAAAATTACTTGAATCAATGACCAGTACTAATAAAGCCCCATGCTTACAGATCATTAACTAAACAAAGTTGGTTTAGGGTTTAGTTACCCTTTAAGTATGAGTAATATATGACAATTTTCAGCTATAAAGACCCTGGTCACTCATATTCTATTATTTTCTTATTCTAATTAAAGTTTGTTTGTTAGCTGCCATCCCTTCAATAAAAACCACAAGGATTTTACATCTGTACTTCACATATTCAAGGCATTCTAAAAACAAATGTCAGTTTTCCTCGATCTTCAAATCAGTGTTTTATCATTCAGTCACTGCAACAGTTTGTAATAGATTGCATTAGAGTTGCCATGTCCACAGACACTAAACTGCATCAGCAAAGACAAGCCAGGCTTCACATGTTAGTTAGCCCGACCTTAACTAGCACAGACACTGTAGGCAAAACCCTGGCAAATGAGCCAACAGGGATCCTATTATTCCCCTCTCACACACTGTGCCACTGAAAAACTTCTATTATGCAGTGTTTGTTGGAGCAGTTATCAATGTACACGTTACACTGATGAACGCATGGGAGATTTTCTGCTTGCAGCAACACATTCACCTGCATTCATTCGTTCTCCCTAAAGAGATGCCAGGAGTTTTGTTGGAGTCTGAATTTATAATTTGTGGAAGTCTGGATTATTACTGTGGAAGTTCAGGTATGTAGCCTGTGAAAAACTTGATTGAATTTATATTTATATCATGATCTTAAAGGATAAGTTCACCTTTAAATGATTTACTCAACCTTTTGTCATTCCAAACCGAATGACTTTCATATGCGGAAAACAAAGGATGTTTTAATGAATATCACAGTCCGGCTTTTCAATACAGTGGATAGTGCTTCACTTTAAAGCTTAAAATAAAGTGTCATAAAAGTGTCCATGCAATTCGTGCATTATATTCCAAGTCTTCTGAAGACATATGATAAGGAACAACTAAAGATTTAAGTAATTTGTCTTTGAAAATCTGTCCGTTGCACAAGACTGCGCTCAGCTGCTACTGCCACTCACAAGGCGCTCACTTTCCGGTCCAAACAGAATGCACTACATTTCACGTGTGGCCACATTAATAGGCTGTGTGTGTTGGCGGCTGTATTAGGTCCAAGATTTTAAACAGAGTAGATTATCAGAGATAAGTCAGCATTTAAACTCTGTGTTATTCACAAGCTGATGTTTACATTTTCAAAATACTGATTAGTTTTATGGACATACATCTGTTAAGTAAAATAATTTTATTAGGCTACTGCAGACGTCTGTAAGATTTACCATTGATTAGCATGGTATAAGCAATGTCTGCATAAATCACAGAGATGAGAGTGTCGATTGCATTTACACACTGCTGTCACACGTAACCCCTCAGAAAGCGTATGTTATTTAGCTGTGCTGATTAATTATGAAGTAAGTATTACGAATGTTCATATGTATCTGGGATTATTCTATTAAAAATTTGACTGGAAAATCTGGCAAAATACAACAGAACTAGTTACATTAGCAGGCCAGAAATCCTACAGTACACTCTTAAATTAGAAATATAGACAATCTTTTTACATCATGTAATTTAATTTGTCCCTCTGGAAAATATGTTGTGAAACGCAGAGCTCAACACAATTTTTCCCATTCACTCTGCTCAAATCACAAAATTAGCACTTGTCCTTTTCCAATTTTCCTAATGAAAAGAAATCATGTTAATTTTTATCTCATGCATCAGTCAAAACGCAACAGCCACCGTTAGATAAAGTTTTGAAGTGTCTTACATTTTCTGGTGTCCTCTCAATGACTACATAACACTACTTCATGTTTGGGTATGGAAAGGAGGAGATGTGGAGCAGTGACATGTTTCAGGCAGGCTTTTATTTCCTTTGCCGCATATGCATGTGCATATGCACTCTATCTTTGCTTTTAATCATTTCAATAATACTCTCAAAATAAACACAAACTTCTTCACAACACTCAGTAGAATAAACACTCAATTTCAACAGAAGCCAATGCTGTACACTCGACTCGTTCTCTCTCTGTCTTCTCTGGTGTGTTTGGCTGCTTTTAAGGGCTCTGTTCCTGTAATGAGAAAGAGCTGCTAGAAATTTCTGGAGAGAAAGACAGCCATTTGCTCCCCCGTCTGTAGATCACCTCAAATTTAAACGGCTGAAGTACCAGGTACCAAAGGGTGATCCGCTCATTGGTATCCTTCATGCAGTGGAGCCATTGGAGTGGGCGTGATCTGAACACAGGGTGAAGGCCTGACCCAACAGGTAGAAGCAGAGTGTGAGGACGGGCCACTTAATCGCCAGACACTTTCTTCTCCACGGTGCTGTACTTAGTTTCCCTTAGTAAGAGTTTACGTCTAATGTACACCACCGGCCGCTTCTTCAGCATGACTGTGAGCCATGACCTGTCATAGCAACCTCAGGACAGCTCTCAGATATTGCATGTGCCACCACCAATCATTACTATAAATGAAGATATCATCTAAATAAGTGGTGGCATATGCTGTATGTGGCCGGATGACTTTATCCATGAGATACTGGAACATGGCAGGGTCTCTGAACAAACAGAATGGAAGAGTTACAAATTGGTATATGCCGAACGTGTGGAAAACATATTTTTTTCCTCAGGAGATTGGAGTTAAGGGGATCTGCCAATAAACCTTTGTTAAATCCAGCATCGAATAAAATAGAGCCGTGCCCAACCGATCGAGCAATTTGTCAATCCGGGACATTGGGTATGCATACAATTTGGACACCGCGTTCACTTTTCAATAGTCCACACAGAACTGGACCATCCTGTCGCTCTTAGGTACCAGAACCACCTGCCTGGCCCTATCACTGTGCGAATCTTCTATTATGCCCATGTTAAGCATCGCCTCTAATTCTTCACTTTATCTCAGCATCGCCTCTAAAGCACTTTATCTCCTGTGTGAATTCCAGTAGTCGAGTGCCCCTGTCATACAGTCGGCTTTGATGTTCCTGAGCTTGGAGAAAATTCCCATGTGTTAGTTGACCCAAAATGTCGAGTTTTACTCTAAGCTCAAGAACGTACTGAATTTCATTTTTTGCTGTTTGAAGGTCCCTCCTCCCAAGCTTCCTGTTTGACATCGAGCACGCCACGTGGCCATCTGTTTGTGGGTGGTAAACACTTGTGCAAATCAAATTAATACCTAATAATTTGTATAGATTGCATAGTGTTCATGACATAAATGTAGTGCATTGATCACTGCGGATTACTTTTGGAATTTTTGGAGGATTTTCTTTTTTGACGAGGTCCATAGATATTCTTTCAAAGGGTACCTCGATTAGTGGTAGAGGGCACAATGATGCTTTTGGGCTGGCCGGTGGATTCACCAAATGACATTCACGGCATGCCACACACCACCTGCGAACGTGAATGCCCGGCCAAAAGGAAAATGGCCCATTTTTCAGATGAGTGGTTTTTCCTGTCCTAAATAGCCGGCCATTGGATTATTGTGAGTTGTCTGGAAAAGAGCTTCCTGATGGCTCTTCGGGACTAATAACTTGGTGGGATTCTCTTTTGTTTGAGTGTTCTGTGTCACTCGATACAACTGATCTTTAATAATTGAAAAATATAGGTATGTGAGTGCAACATTAGGCTGGAGCTGTTGACCAACGATTAGTCTCAATTGGTCAAATGCATGTTTGAGAGACTTATCACGTGATTGCTCTAGAGGGAAATCCCCTTCAGGGAACTCCCTGAGGGCAGGGACACCCTCCTCTGTGTCACTTTGACATAGTGCTGATGTTTATGGCCCTGGCATCGCCTCTCCAGCCATAGCATAGCACGTCAAACACCAAGGCACAATTTTGAAGGACCCATCTGCACATATTACCCTTAATAAATTCTTAAAATCAGGTTAATTAATCTCCAAAATCAGCGGATGGGTGAGACAGTAATTAACTGCGGCCTCCACTCTATGTTTTCTCCCCCTGAATAGTATCTCAGTGGTAACCACCGGATATGTGTGAATATCCACATGAACACACCACACCTTCATCTGACTATTTGTACCCAAATGCCCCATCTTGTACCAAGCTTGGTGGATGGAGGTTTGAGAACAGCCAGAATCCACCAAAGCTTGATATGTATCCCACTGGTTACTCACCAATGTCCGATATACTCCAGCTCGATCGGGGGTGACCTGTGGAGTGTCGGAAATCCAGACCCGACCAAACCTCCATTACTGAATAATGGTCATGGAAAAGTCCTGGACCCCACAGCTCTGGCACAGGCCCCCCTACTACACCCATGGGACCAGGCTTGCTAACCTGGGAGGGATAGCAGAAGACACAGGTGGGGGGAAGAAACATGGGCACAGGACTGCCCAGTTTCCTGGAGGCAGCGATGGGATGGAAAGAGGATGAGCAGTGGTGGGATTTGGGGATAGGAGAGAGAGAGAGAGAGAGAGAGAGAGAGAGAGAGAGAGAGAAGACAGAGAGAGTTTCTGGTTCACCGCTTCCTGGAAACGCCAGCATGTAATCCTCGGCAAGCTGGATCGCTTCCTCCAGCGATGCCGGACTGTGGCACTGGACACACTCGGACATACCACGGGGTAGCTTGGTGACTAACTGTTCCAGTACCATATGGTCCACAATGTCCTGGGCGCCACCAGGGTTCTTCCACCAGCAACCATTTCCGGCAGGCGTCCTGGAGCTGCTGCACGAAGGTGAATGGGCGGCCGTGTTTGCCCAGCTTCAGGGAGTGAAAGTGCTGTCGGCTCTGTTCAGGTATCTGGCCGACCCGCTGCATGACGTCTCTCTTCAGGTCAGCATAGACGAGGAGGTTGACTGTGGGGAGCTGTTGGGCCACAAGCTTTGGAGAGTAGTGGTAACCGTCAGGTCGCCCACTGGTCAGACGGCCATTCCCACACCTCAGCTGTCTTCTCGAAGAGGTCAAGGTATGCTTCCGGTTGGCCCTGGTTGGACAGCTTGGGTGGGCTCCGGGGCCGAAGTAGCAACCCCTTTGTGTCAGACCAGGCTCTGGAATACATGTCGGCCCTCCGCTTGGGCCTGGAGCAGGAGATGGAAATGCTGTTCCTACTCCAGCCGCAGCTCGACGAGGGCTTAATGCTGGTTTTGCTGGAAGCCAGGGAGGATCTTGATCACCTCGCCCAGTGGTGAGTTTTCCTCCTGATATCTCCTCGAATTCTCCCAGGTTTCAGCACCAGGGTTATTTTTACAGAGCGTTTGATAGGTAAAAGACACTATTATCTTTACCAGTGCAGGAACGCGTAGCCTGCAAAAGTCTGGAAAAAATATTGACATAATAAATGAGGAGCTCTGGTCATTAGGCTTTTACATTACCCCATCACCATATAAAATAACTCCCATACAAATAGGGAAGAGAGAACAAGGCTATTTTTTTAAGCAGCCTACATTAAGGCACTGTTTGTACAGTTATATGTATATGATATATTAAGTCATATGCCAGTTTGAAAAGGGATATTTTTGTACCTGAATATGATGCCTAATTTCTTTCTAATTACATGCTGCTCCGCTCCAACACCACTCTCATTCATGAGTGCTTGGAGCAATGACTTGTGAACTTCAGCATTGGAGATGAGCGAACGCACATGAGCGGATATTTGAGCGGAGCGACCACTCGCTCCACTCCCTTCACATTGAACTATACTTTTAAAAAACTTCTGATATTTTATTAAGTATTACAGCTTATTTAAAATGATTTAAAAACCACCCAGGTGGCATCTCATGATGTCAGCTGAGAGAATCCAAAGAGAGTGCAAAATTGTTAACAAGGCAAAGTTATAAATGTATGAAAATGTGTAAAATAGTCATAATTAAGAATAAGTGGATGTGTAAATTGCTCAAACCAAGTAGCCTTTTTTTAGGATAATATCCCACACACCTATTTACAACAATTTACAACAAACTTTAAACACCGATGGAAAGCACAAATACTTACTGAATAGAGGACAGAAAAAGGATAAAATTACCATGAAATGCTGCCATCTTCATCCCTAAAGACCTCCAATTAGTACGAATTCAATAGAGTACAATAAGCACTTTAGCACTGCCTCATTAAATTGTGTGTGTGGATCAGAAACAGATTGATAGTGAGCAAGGGAAAGAGAGTGAGAGGGAATGTAATATAGTGGCTGCTCCACGTCCAGTCCCATGGCTTGTAGGTTTGGCATGGCTGAAATGTTTGGCTTTAGAATCCTGCTGTTGCCATATTGCAAATGCAGCTTTCTGTTGCATGAGGCTTTTGTGCATCACCCTGAGGCTCGTGACTGGCTTGGATTTGTCTGGATTATGTCTCTCAGGGGCGGATTCGAATAAGCAGCTATCTGCAGCCTAACGTATAACTGTGGCTTTCAGTTTGAAAATGTGATTTACTGAAGTCACATACTGTGTTTGGTGATGTATTGAAAATATATTGAATCTGTTATTTAGAGACTTAATGGAGCCTAAATATACATGGCACCTGTAAGTTGGGAAAAAAGAGGTGTACAATACCTGGAGAAAGCTACCCATTAGCATTCCAATTCACCTCAATGGCACTTGCTTAGCTGATGCATACAACTCTGGAAGTACACTGCTTGAATGTTGCCAAGTATGCTTAATGGACATTTCTGAGACAATATTTCTCAGCCAGTCACCTGAGCTGTAGCTACCATGTGACTAAAAAGAAGCATTTAAAATCGGGCACAGGTGAAATATGTTCTATAATTTATATATTATAATATAATATATACTATATTAATATATGAATGTTTACAGAACATTTTATTTAATCAGCATACACAGCTACCTTTGAATGGAGTGCAATGTAGAAACAGGATTTTTGACCACTTAATGGTGTAGTTATGACAGTTAACCAAAGGTAACTAGCCATACCATGATCCCCTGGTTGAAAATGTTGTATTCTATAGTTTTACCTCAGTTCATTTCTTGTTAGAATGAGTTTTTTTAAACTTTTATCCACTTTGTTTCCATTTTACAACTGTTTTGCATATTAATGTTAATACCCAAACATATATTTTTAATTTGCCTCATAAATTAGTTAATTACTTCCATTATATTAATCAGCATGCTGTTATCACTGAGCAAACAAGTCTCCAGCCATGCCAATCTTTTTGCCAGTGCATGCTGGAAAAGACAAAATGCCAGCATTAATTTGTCCTGCTTTAAAAGCAGCCCCACATGAGGCCAAGTAGGTGTCACACTGTACTGATGACTGTAAATGTCTGAACCGTGAAACATGGCAGTATGGCCACTATTCAACATTTGCACTTCCTTCAGGACTGGGGTGACATCTGTATGCCATCAGAAGTAAATTATGTGCAATAATTAGTGAGATGAGGTCAATCATTATTACATTGACGTTGTATGTTATTAGTTGAGTTTTATGACTTTAATATGGATTTTGATTTGAAATATAGGCATTATTTTATGATTCAATAGGTAATGGGCAAACTAATTTAAATTAGATTAAAGTCGATTAAATTGCGGTTAATCACGGTACTTGGTACATTAAAACAAACTTTAAATATAATCATAAATATATTTACCTTATACTTATGTCTTGAATGACACACAAGAAATTAGTTAGTCATAATCTATTTGATTGAAATATGCACGTTAAAATGTTCAGTCTTTTGCGGATAGAGTTAATTAGACAAATTTTTACAGGTATAAATCTTTGATACAAGTATGTTTACGTGCCATAAAGTCAGTGGACATGCTGTAATTAAAAGTTCAGCAAAATCTTCTACCATTTTCCTATGGAGTTTTTTAATAATAGGATCAAACAGGCCGATTTGATTCATACCGAGCTTTATTTGCAAGATGCATTTAAGTGTACGTTGCCAATGCGTTAGACCAGGGAAGTCAAACGCAGTTCCCGGAGGTCCGCAGCCCTGCAGAGTTTAGTTCCAGCCCTGCTCCAAAATGCCTCCTTGTAATCTTCAAGCACTCCTGAAGACCTTGATTAGCTTCTTCAGGTGTGTTTAATTAGGGTTGGAGCTAAACTCTACTGGACAGTGGCCCTCCAGGAACTGAGTTTGACACATCTGCATTAGACAATATCCATACTGACAGGGCCGTTTAGGACACTTTTGGCACCCTAGGCAAGATCGGAGAAGGGTGCACACAGCATTGGATTAGCACGGTGACTGCGTCATTGCTGCTCCCATATAGGTGGGCGTACATGGTGCGATCTCTCCAGTCGGGAGAGATCGTATGGAAAACATATGGTCACAGCTTGCAACATGTGAGAGGAATTATGAGGAATTATGAGCAGAGCTGAGCAGCTCATGACCTCCTGCTGGAATTCTTGAGTTGTGTGTGCTTTAACGAGCCAATGATCTACCTGAAGTTGACCAATCAGTTGATCAATCTAAATGTCTCGTTTACGTATATAAACTTGGTTCCCTGAGAAGAAGGGAATGATATATTGTGTTTATTAACGCATATGGGGAGTGCCTTCTTACACAACCTTGTTGAAACCTCTCTACAATAATGCCAATATTCTAATATTGGCTATAGTGTTTGAGCCCCACCTGTTTTGGCATGAAACTGTCTGCTTTAACCCTCTGGGGTCGTTGGACGCGCCGGTGTGTTCTGCTGGATTTTTTTCAACATTACAGCGGAAACAATGTAAAATACTCATTTGAAATGTCATTTTGGGGCATACAGATAAGTGTAAGACATCATTAGAGACGCAAAGATGTCTGAAAGCGCACCCTTTTTATTTTCTTTATTTTTATTGAGACAGCAATTGGCTGTCTCAATTGCTTCTGTCTCTTCTTTAATCCCAGGCTGGCAAGGGGGCTCTGTGGGGACTATGCCATCTGTTGCAGGGCTCCCTGTTATTCTATTCTAAATGGTTGAATTATATTTTATATATATATAAATATATAAGATTTACAAGTAAATATACTATGTGTAGGCATATAGTTATTGTAGTTACGGGAGTACAGCATAGTACTCTGTGCAAGTGGCAAGAGTTATGTAGTATTAAGAAAAGGCAAGAATCCATCATCTAGAACGTATTTCCAACAACCATCTTTTTTGTGGCAATTAAACAGATTGCACGTGAGTGTCCACCTTCAGTTTATTTAAATGTCACCGGATAGTTGGTTGGTGGAAATTTTATTTACTTGATCGGAGCACATGTTTTGCACTCAGGATCCTCAGTGCAATACATTGCACCCACTTTGAACTCAAAACTCCACTGTCCACGAACCGCTTACATTTTTGAATGTGATAATTTGTTAGTGGGATCCCCATATCTCATCTCTGGATTGAGCTAGTAAGTTGAAACTGATACTCATTTGCTCACCTCAGCCTCCTCTATCTACGGAGAAAGTCAAAACTTTTTCATGCAAAAAACTCTTGGTTTTTCAGATGAAATTTTAGACTTTCTCTGATCCTCTCGAAATTCACACCATTGACATTGAGGACTGAGATAAGCACAGGAGTATATGTTTCAGCTTTGTAAGTCTTCCCAGAGCTGAGATATGCAGATCCTACATACAATTTATCACATTAAACATTTTTGAAGACAGTCAAAGTTTTGAAGAGTATATGTTGTTAGTCATAGAATCACCTAAATGTGATTTTGAGTCATAAATCTGATCCAGGATCTTATAAAATTATGTCCACCAAACACCTATTTTAAACTTTTTGATAGATTGTAACTGGGACAGTCACTTTGTGGATATCTGTTTTTGAAATGAAATAGTCACTTGGTGGATATCTGTTTTTTAATGTGTGGGATACAGGAATTCACTAAATATCATATTTAGGTGACCGTACGACCCCCCACCCCAAACAACACACACCCTTCAAAATTGAACTGTCCATGAACCACCTAAAGTTTTAAATAGGATAAATTGTATGTGGGGTATGCAAATATCAGCTCTGGATTGAGCTAGTAAGTTAAAACTGATAATTATGTGTTCATCGTATCCTCCTCTATCTATGGTGTGAATATCAAGAGGATCTTTGAAAGTTAAAATTTCATGCAAATAAATCCAAGGGGTTCTGTTTTTTCGGACAAAACTTTTGACTTTCTCTGAGCCTCGCAAAATTCACAACATAGAGAGAAGAAGCTAAAATTAGCATAGGAGTACAGGTCTGGAGTTATGGAGATCCCACGTACAATCTATACCATTCATACATATAGTCTTTTTGTGGATGGTCTATTTTTGAGGTTTTAAAGGGTGTATGTTGTTCAAAGGGAGTCATATAGTCACAAAAATATAATTTTAATTCATATTTTGATCATGGACCATGTCACATATTGAACCTGGGATCAATCCAGATACAATCTATTTTATTGCCGACAAATTGGTGGTCTGTGGACAATCATGTTTTTGGACATTTATTTGTCTTTTTATGCGATAATATTCATGAAACCACCTGTTCAGGGCTCAATATACTAAATGTAAAGCATCATGTAATTTCTAACATTTAAATGTGTATAATGTGCTTAAAAATGACTATCCACGAACAATGTATTTGCTTCCATTAAATAATCTGCATGTGGGACCTTCCTTTTGGACTTGGAATTTTTTTTGAAGAAAATTGCCACACTTTTTATTTATATTACTTTATTAGCATTTAAATTAAATATTGTCTATAAAACATCATGTATGACACTCAGGAACCTCTTATAAAGGCATGAATGTAACTTACAACTCTTTAAAATATATAATTAACTTAAAAAAATACTGTCCACAAACTATGTATTTACATCCATTAAAATAAGCTGTACGTGGGCACTTCTTGCATGACTAAGCAAAAACACAGGAAGTGCCCACAAGCAATTTATTTGAATTGCAGCAAATAGGTGATCTGTGGAAAATCATGTTTATGGCTTTTCTTGCTATTTGCATGTAATATTATCAATCAAACATCATGTACGTATAACATTCAGGACACTCTTATGAATGCATTAATGTGACTTACAACTTTTAAAAAGTGTAATTAGCTTAAAAATGATTGTCCATGAACCATGTATTTTCCACCATTAAAATAAGTTGTATGTGTGTACTTCCTGCATAACTAAGCAAAAAGACGGGAAGCAACCTCGTGCAATTTATTTGAAGTGCAGAAAATAGGTGGTCTGTGTACAATTATGTTTATGGCTTTTCTTGCTGTTTGCATGTAATATTTTCAATCAAACATTATGCAGAGCACTCAGGGCACTGAGTGCCAACTTTAAAATGTATAATAAGCAAAAAAATGACTGTACACTGACGACCTATTTGGCGGACTTGAAATAGATTGCACTTGGGCACTTCATGTGTGACCTGGTGAAAATAACCTTCAATTTGGTGCTAAGACCTTGGGCCTTTGAATGCTTCATCTGCCCTTAGAAACAACATATTGAAAATCTATCCCTCAGAGTTTGGAAAGTACTTTAAAAAATCAAGAAAATTATTATAGAAAAATAGTCACTTTTCATTCACAAGTCAGCCAATTAAACTCATTTAGACTTCAAACTTTGCACACTATAGATTTAAAATTGAATTCATTTGGAGCTTTCTGAGGGGTGTCAATGAAAAATCTATAGAAATTAATGGAATAAATTGCTTGTGGGATGCAACCTGGCAGTATGCCCAGAGGTCCCAGAGACCACAAATTTCACAGAGTGACCCCTCGTGGGCCTCTTGAAGACATACCAACAGGGCTAACGATTTTGGTGAAGTTTAGGTCAAACATCAGATAGCACCGTTAAAGGATTCTAGGCGAGCACAGCAGGCACCCGCCATGTGCCCCATGAGGAAATAGGTTGAAAAAAAAAACGTAAAAACAAGTGTCAGGAACGCCTAAAGACATACTTATTGGGGTGCTTCCCAATATGAATTAGGGTGATGTATGGCATAAGGGGGCACACGGGAGGCAAAGGCATGCCAAAGTGGTATTTAGTGGGTAAAAGGATGAATATCGGTTCTGTGGATGGAACGAAGACTATGAGGAAAAATAGTGGGTATGGGGGACACAGGAAGTGAGTTTGTGGACAACAGGAAGACCATGTGTAAGATTTTGTGTCATAGACCATGTGTCATAGATTTTGACTACTGAGTTGTTTTTCAGCAGTAATTAGTAATTAATTGATTAATTAATATGAAATTTAATTAGAGAAAAAATTATTTTGGGAAATAACTAGAATATATAAATTTAATGCAGTGTTTATTAAAATAAAATGTATATAAACCTTGATAAACAATATATATATTTACATGAATGCAAAGGGTGTATGCAGATTTTGAATGCAATAGGAAGGTTAAACATCAGAGCACATCTAGCATGCAGAGACTGTCCAGAGAAACATTATACTCTGGCAAACTATCAAACACAATACAGAACAAATCCTGCCAGCTCCATTTGTGGTTGTATAAATATTCATACCCATCTTTACTGGATCAAGTGCTCTTGTAACTGTTGGCCTGCTCTGGCTTTGGGTCTCAAGTGGTGGATAGAAATAACAGAAAACCTTTTTTGGGTGGTACACTTGTATAATTATCCCATCTGTTAAAAGGAACCAATATCACATAATGTTTGCCGGTTCCTCAATGAAAGACTGTAACAAGTCTGGACATTGCAGAAATGAGGAAGCAGGGTTCAGGTAATGTGACACTTCTTGATTCACTCTCAATATAGTCTGTATAGTTTTTAAGCAAACTCGTGTAGCTTCAGCTGTGTAACACTCTCTCTCTCTCTCTCTCTCGAGAGAGCTTCTGACTAAGGTACAGCACTGGTTGTTCCTCCGCCCCAACCCCCTGTCTGAAGCATCCATCTGTAAAACGAAAGGGAGAGAGAAGACAGGTGTATGTAAAAGCGGCCCACCATAAAGTACTGGACTCATATTTTCAGGGTTTTATTAAATGGTTCTACCAACAAATCTGTTAGTTTGTGGAAAACACTGGTGTGAATCAATTTAATATCCAATAATTCACATAGTTTGCGTATTATACGTGACATCAAGGTTGTGCCTTGATCAGTAAAGATTTCTTTCGTAATCCTTTTTGTCGCAGGATCTATCCACACACGTTCCTCTCAATTAAATAGTAAATGCCGGCCAATCCGTTCCCAAAATTAGTGGATGGGTGAGGCGGGAATTAACCACAGCCTCGATACATTTAGATACATTTATGCATTTGGCAGACACTTTTATCCAAAGCGACTTACAGTGCAGTTATTACAGGGACAATCCCCCCGGAGCAACCTGGAGTTAAGTGCCTTGCTCAAGGGCCCAACAGTGGCATCTTGGTGGTGCTGGGGCTTGAACCCCCAAACTTCTGGTCAGTAACCCTGAGCCACAACCACTGAGCCACCACTGCCCCGATACTATGTTTCTGTACCCAAAAATGAATAGCAACTGTCACTATAGGGTACTTGAATATCCCCGTGCACACACCACACCTTCTGCCCTAGTGGTTTGATTACAACCAGTATCCACCAAGGCTTGATATGTACTTCCTCTGAGACTCACAGGTATGTGATAGCTTGATCAGGGGCAGCCCATGGGGTATTGGGGACCCTGACCAATACTCCCAGATCTATCACTGGGCATTGATCCTGGAAGTGTCCCAGCTCCCCACAACTCCAGCAAGCTGGCCCAGACGTTATGCCCATACCCGCAGCAGTGGATTCACCAACCTGGGGGGGAAGAGTGAGAAAAGTGAGGGGATCCCCCTTGACCGGGGAGCCGGTTTGGGGTTAAACATGCCCCTGTTTCCTGGGAAAGAGAGAGGGAGGACAGAGAGAGTGAGGAGAGAGAGAAACCGAGGGCTGCTCTGCTCCCGGGTATGCAGCAATATGGTCCTCAGCCAGCTGGATGGCCTCTTCCAGCGACGCCAGGCAGTGGCACTGGACCCACTCTGCTGTTCTGGTTGGCAGACGAAAGACAAACAGTTCCAGCACCACCAGATCGACAAATTCCTCTGCATCGTGCTCTTCCACCAGCAATCACTTCCGGCAGGCATAGCAGAGCTGTTGGGCAAACACAAACCTGCGGCTGCTCTCGCTCAGCATAAGTGAGCAGAAGTGTTGTTGTTGTTGTTCAGGGTTGTGGCCAACCCGTTGTATGATGGCTTTTTTCAAGTCCTCAAACACCAGGAGGTTCAATGCAGCCAGGTGTTGGGCCACAAGCTGGTCTTCCCCGGACAATAATGGCAGGAGGCGGGCCTTCCACTGTGGCTTCAGCCATCTCCAGACCTCTGCCTTTCATTCAAACAGTTCAAGGAATGTCTCCGGTTCATCCTGTTGGCCCATTTTTATAAGGGTGTCCAGAGGCATGGAGATTGCTGGGTCCGGGGTCGCGGCTGGACTGCCCCCCCTGGTATAGCAAGCTCCAGAACACCTGCCGGTCCTCCGCTTGAGCTCAGAGAATCAATTGCATTGATCTTGTTCTCGGCGTTGCTCCAGCAGGGCCTAGTGTTGGGCTTGGTGCATGCTGTCGAGGGATTGGATCACTTCAGCCAATGGCGTAGCTTCCTCAGAATTCCTGGGTTAGGCACTACTGTAACAAGTCTTCACATTGCAGAAAAAAGGAAGCGGGGTTCAGGTAATGTCACACTTTTTATTCACTCTCAATATAGTCTGTATAGTTTTTAATTACACTTGTCTAGCTTCAGCTGTGTAAAACTCTCTCTCTCACACAACATTGAAAAGGGAGGGATTTGATGCGCAAAAACATCCTTTTTAATGTTGTGTGTGCAAGGCTTCAGTGTGCTGCTCTCTCTGGGCTCTGGCGTCGGCTCCTCTTAATCCTCATCCAAGATTACTGTGACAAGAAACAGCTGTTAGACTTAATTATCAGCTTGGGATGAATCCTAACCGCTTCCCCTTTCTCTGGACGGACACTCAACCACGCCCTCGCCACAAAGACCAATTAAATCCCTTATTGAGAAGCTATGTTCTCAGTGTTTACAAAATATGTGTCTGAGAAGACTGAAAACTGGTGGGTTTTGGTCACAAGTACTTTAAGAAATACTTGCAAACAGGCGCCAGTCGGGAAACTGCCAATGACATGAATGGGAATGCTAATGGCTAGCTTTTTCCAAGTACTATATACCTACTTTGTTTGAACATGAGGCTTTTGCAACTATGAATTGAATGGAGCATTTAAAATACACCTTTTCTGCCTGCTTCTTGCTTTCATTCTTTAGTGCACTGTTTCATTGATTTTCAGCACTGAGCTACAGAGATAAACAACACAAGAAGGTCGAAATAAAAGTATTAAACTCCGAAAGAGGAACTGATTCTGATTGTTTGGCATAAAACTGGTGCGAAATGTAACATGGACACACACACACACACACACACACACACACACACACACACACACCTCACCTCTCCTTTATCAGACACTGCATTTATCTCCCTATATGAGGCCAAGGATAGGGCATGTTTAGGACCCAATGAGCTGTCCCAGCAGGGCCTGGCAATATGCCCTCAGATCTCAGCGGGGGAGCGGGGCGAGGTGAAGATACAAATTCACCCCTCTGGTCCTCCCTCACCTGTACCTGTCTCCTACTATCCATCCCAATGCTTCAAATGGCAGTGAGGCTGAAGGCTAGAATAATCACTAGGATCCCCGTGGCTGCAGACACTCCCATTAGTATTCCAAACCTATGAAGTTTCTACCGCAGTGGAAGAACACATCACAGCCATTTTAAAAACTGAAAGACAACAGGCAGCTACCATAATATACTGCATCAATATTTTAAAGTGAAATCAAAGGTAGGCAGGCAGGCAGTCAGCAGGGTTATACTGTTACATAAGAAGTATTGAATTAATAGGAACATATGAATAGATATGTAAATTTTTATTAAATGTTAATGATCCTGAATGGAATTACCAGATAGAATCTATACTTTTACTTTTATAGCTAGCCCATTATGGTCACCATAGTGTAAAAATATGCCTGGACTGTTTATATAATTAGTATCCTATAAATTACAGTACATTTAAATATTTAGTAGGTGCATGTACAGTATATATTCAGAATAAAATGAATGTATTCAGATGTATCAATTTATTTGGATTTAAAACTATTCAGATTTAACTATTTATTTGGATTTATGTTTATATGGATGGATGGATGGATGGATGGATGGATGGATGGATAGATAGATATTCACTTCCAATATGAAGTAATCAACAAAAATCATTTACTCACCCTCATCTTGTTCCAATTCTGTATGACTTTCTTTCTTCCATTGAACATAAAAAGTAGATTGTCACGCATCCACCGGCTCCCTCTCTCATGCCACACTCTGCTCCCTCTCCCTCACTCCACACAGTGCTCCCTCTCCCCTGAGTTGATCACATGCACCTGCGCTTCATCAGTGATTAATAAACGACTGCATAAAAACCCAGATCTCACACTTAGTCATTTGTCATTTCATGTGTTATGTGCAGAATGTTAGTTGAAGTCCTGTTTACTTTCATAACATCTTTTCTCCACATAATGAATGTGAATAGTGACTGAGACTAACAGTCTACACAACATGACTTTTGTGAACCACAGAAGAAAAAACAGATCTGGAACAACATTGGGGGTGGGAAAATAAAAATGTTTGGGTGAACTATGCCTTTTACTTGTTACATTTATAAATAATGCAATAAAAACATTGACACAAATAATCATGCCTCTCAACCCATGAGTAAATTATGTACTAGGGATCCCCAGCTACAACTTCAGGCATGGATATGGAAATAAAACATAAAATGTATTGACTTCTAAGGCCACTTTAGTAATGTAAATTTAAAAAAATGCTTAACTCGTCTGACACAATAATGTCTTTTTGGGGGCTTTTTCAGCAATTATTGGTTTATACGATTAATTACAATTAATTAAATGAATGAATCGGCATTTGTAATTAATTTGCTTAAAGCCATAATAAAAACTTAATCTTTCATTGTCAAATCACAATCCTCTTAGGGGCAGTTAGTTTTAATTTGATACATCTGGCACTTGACCATACCGCCTCACAGCAGGATCTAGCCCCAGATCTTCCTTTATGCATCAGCATTTCCTTTGCACATCTGTTTGACTGGGGCAAATCAGTGACAGCTGGGAGAGAGTTCAGTCACTATATCAGACTAACCACAGGGTGGCACAGGGTAGCAGTTGCCACCCTAAATAGAAGCTATGTCACCCTACTTAACACTCTAATTTATATCAATATGCTATGTCACACAGCTGTAGGATTCATTAAAAACTCCTTTATTGTTGTAATTAAAATGAGACACTGGCAGAGTTTGACCCAATTCAATATTGACAAGGTAAGGTGCAAACAAGATACTTTAAATATGGCAAATTCTGATAGAACAATCAACTATAAACACCCCTAAACAATTTTCAAAGTTCAAAAAAGAGTTATTCAGTCCAAATTGAGTCAGTCCTTAACCCACCGAAATGCATGCTGGGTACCTGACAGCGCTACAGTATGTTGATGTGTAAGCTTACTTTGATGTGCTCACTTTAAAAGCACATTTCTTATATGAACTATAATTCACAATAGTTGTATTCATGCTATTTTTATGTTAGTTGTAACATACTCTAACCATGTTAGTTGTAGTATGGACTTTAGAGGATGAACTGACGCCAAATCCAACCATAAGACATGGGATACTTCCTATGCCACTGCCTGAACCTTGGATTTAGGATAGACCTCACCGAAATGGCCGGCCGGTTGAACTGTGATGCACCTAACTGATCTCTGCCTGCATCACCTTTGTCTATTGCTGGACTACAAAAGCCTCCATCAGCCAACTAATAAAGTACAATGCATCAGTGTTGAACTTCCACATTTAATCCTGGATGGTCTTCAAAGACATTATTCATTAATCTTCCAATTCATACAAAATATTTGTATAAACACTGGCTCTTCACACTTACTCAGCTTGCTCATTTTAAACCATGGCTTACACAGCACACAAATAACTAATATTGGCATAATATTCATGCTGTTTAGCCAGAGTGAACTGCCCCCCTCAGTGAGCTTGGTTTCTCCCAAGGTTATTTTTCCCCATTAACCAACATCTTATGGAGTTTTGTGTTCCTTGCCACAGTCGTCTTCAGCTTTCTCACAGGTGTTCAAAATACAATTATTATTTAATTATTTGTATGCACAATTTACAATCATATTTAATCAAACTACACAATGATAACACTAAGACTTTATAGATATTACAGTTTCATTGTCTGTTAAAGCATGATTTTCTGTAATGCTGCTTTGAAATGATGTGTGCTGTGAAAAGCGCTATAGAAATAAAAATGACGACTTGACTAGTATACAATATATTATTTCAGTCAGATAAAGGATAATTTCTGCCCCTACAGTAAATGCAGATAGGTAGATGAGCAGTTTGACCAGAGTGTGTATGGAGGGACAGCCCAGAACGCATTGTCCAGAGAGGAGATTAGAATGTAAACAGAGACTGTAGGTAAATCTCCACACATCTAACATACAAAAGCAAACTTTACATTTGAGATGCTTATTCTGGCTGGCAGATGTAAAGTTATGGAATAAATTGTCATTTATATCACTTTGATTTCAGGAGACAGAACTTGCATCTAGTTATTAAATTCTTTTTTTTTTATTATTATTTCCAATCTTATCTTGATGTTAAATTGTTGAAAGTTTCGACATCTCCGAGATTAGTTTATCTTCACCACCTCCCCCACTCTAAAACTTGTTTCAGTGCCACTTTGTTCAACACACAAAAATGGCATACTAGCCATCACAGTATAGGCTCGATCTCGATCTCATCTTGCTGCACAGAATCCGGTAATAGTCAGTCAGTGAAGTGTCCTCAAATAGGCTGTAGTTAGCAGTCCTGTGTTGGTAGTCTATTGACTGATATGCTGCAGGCAGTAGTCACTCTCTGGCTAGTTAGGCTGCATGAAGTCATCAATTAACAACACATATTTTATACCTCTAAATTAGAGTTTGAATAGTTTTTTAAGCTTTCCCATTGATAAATTCAGTTGGACAAACAGATTTTAAATCCCATCTGAAAGCTATAATCCTTCAATGTGATTTCTTATAGGCTCAATTAATTATATGCTATACTATTGAGGTAGTATGAGAATCATACTATAATATCATCATGTCATTGCTTTTAGACCAATTCACAAATCAGATTTTCTACATATGGAAAATTGTAATTTGACTATTTATTTAGCGCCTTTAAACTGAACTGAGAGCAGTTTACGCTCAATGCCTCAAATTGACCTCTACAGCAGAGTCCCATCAGGAGCAGGTTCCTGCTCAAGGGCTCTTCAACACACAGGAGGAGCTGTATTTTAACAGCTCTGTCTCCTGAGCTCCTGCTGCCCTAATTAATGCTGTTAATCCTGACAATGCAACTGCAACAAAGCAATATGTTTGTCTGTCTGTCTGTCCGTTCGTCCGTCCATCCATCCATCCATCCGTCCATCTATATGGTGACTACAGAATGGTCTATCTATCTATCTATCTATCTATCTATCTATCTATCTATCTATCTATCTATCTATCTATCTATCTATCTATCTATCGAATCTATATGGTGACTACAGAAAAGTTAAAATTAGTGTCCAGTATCTGTAGCCCAAAAATGTATTTGTACAATTAAGCCATATTTAAAAATGTATCAATATCATTGCATTAGATAACAAAATATAAAACCAAGTGGCATCTGCAAAGTATTCTCACATATTATAACATGATGAATTTGTGCAGAGCTTTGCAGATGTGCATTGCTGAAACCCAAAAACTAGATATTACACTATACTAGGTAAAGCACTGAACTGAAGGGCCCCTCATAGCCATATGTGTCGCTTATTCTTAATAATGGTGTTTTTGTACACTTTAAAAAAAAAGTTATTTTGTCATTTTGGTACATTTCTAGTTTAATAGAATTTGCACTTTTTGATTTTCAAACATTTAAAATGTCTTAAAACCTTAAGAGCCCCCATATCTCGAATCTTAAATGTTACAGTAAGATACCAAAAGGAAAGTTTGTTATGAACCAGATTCTAAAAAGATATTACGATATATGTAATACTTCAGGAGTTAAAGTAACTTTAACTATGGAAAAACAACACACATACAAACATTTTTTTTTTGGACTGCAATAAGGTGTGCTGAAGTCAACTGATTTTAGTAATACACCAACCCACTGTATCTCCATGTAAAAATAAAATAATGATGCTGACCATGTTCTGAAGTTGTTGTTTTTTTACCTGAAGTTTTGTGTATTAAACTTCAGGTAAAAAAAACAATATGTTAATATATTAACAATATGGGTTTCATCATCATATATGTTAACCTTTTTTCAGAAAAAGTATTAACAAAATAACATTTCGACCAGAGAGGTTTCTGAAATAAATTTTATTGTGAAGTAAATATAACAGATAAGATTAAGTATTTTCTACATTTAATTAGTTAGTTAAAGCATGAACTTGCAAATAATATGTAAATTGTACATTTGTCCTCAATTCAAACATGTAAACATTTAATGGTCTAGCTAATACATAAATATTATTTATAATTGTTTGTTATCTTTGTAATGCATCATCATGTATCAATCCTAAATTAAACCACTCATTGTCATTTTTATTCGATAATTTAAGTAAATCTCATAGGTAAATAAAATAAGCAAATATTACTTACCTTTTCAAAGCTAGTGTTCCCAGCATATTGGAAAAATTAATGAGCTTGAATGGTTTCACTGTTTGCAAGTTAAATTACACAATTTGTATTGTTGATTTTGTTGTTATGTTTAGTAACATCTTATTTAGTGAAGTCTGAAGTCAAAATTACCTGTTCGTGATATTTAAAAATAAATATCTGTTGATTGTTACCATCATTGTGTTTGGAGCACCATGTGTTGAGGTCTGCATGTGTAGCTCAGAATCTTGTTTATTTCGCCCTTAATTCAAGGTGATGTTGTCTCATAGACTACATAGGATGCATTAAGCTTTCCTATAGAAGTTTTGTGTGTCATGTTCAACAAGACTAAGTATGTTAGATTAGCATTATAACACCAATACATATTAAAAAGAAGGCTTAAATCAGTGCTGCATTGCTGGAGTAAAATTATTTGAGTAGTACATTTTATTTGAGAATTTCTAATTAAAGCTGCCACTTGAAAATATGATCTGTAGCAATCATATTACTAGCAATTTCTGCTTGGACATTGATTCCTAGGTTTTTAAGTAAACCCCACTCCATCTTTTTTTTTTTTTTTCAGTGTAGATTTTGACATGGAATAACCCGAAAAGAAAAAAGGGGAAAAAAAACTGTATAAATGTTTCACGTTTCTGCTTGTGAACATGGACCACATAAATTATGAATTACATGATGTTGTGAAGTGTTGCAGTCTACTGTATCATTCTTCTCTAAAATCTTACACCTCAACCTTGAATTACCAGACCCCATATTTAAATATTTAACCTTTTTGTTTTACCAGAGCACCAAGAGACAGGGAGTGTGTGGCTGGCTGCAGGATTCAACAACCTCCAACAACAGATTACATCACAGAGCACCTGTCAGAAAAATTCACAGAATTTACTCGAGGTTTTGTCAAATCTCACCATGTAATTTATTCAAGTAGAAGCCCTGTTCCTCTCATCTCCTCCAGGGAGATTAATTACATATCCAGTGTCACATTGTGTTTTGTTTTTCCAGTAAATATTAAAAGTCTCCCTGTACAATCAGATAAGACCATCAAACACACAGTGTCGCCCGGTAGAGGACACTGCAGAATTAAGCCTCTCTCTCTCGCGCTCTATCTCTCTCTCTATAACTGATATTCAAAGATGAAAAATATGGTGAGATAAATTAATTTTACCTGTGAGCACACCAAGTAAACAGATGTGACATAAACATAATTTGAATGTGCCAACAAAAACAATTTTTATTGCTCAGAGGTAGATCTTTCATAGCTCAGAAGATTTAATGTAGTTCTCACTTATAAGGTTTTAGCTTTGTCCTTGGTGTTTCTCCTAAAATCCTTTAGGAGAAAAAAAGGGGTGAAATTTGACTATTGTTAGACAAAATAACATAAAAAAAACTTGGTACTGGAAAAACGTTTACTTTAATATAATGAAATATTTGTGATATATATGTTATACGTTGCTTCTGCAGCAAACATTTGTTTTGTCTGAATTCACAGCTTTTGAATGGCTGTCAATGGAGAAAGAAACATTTTAGAACCAAAATGGTGTAGATACAGCATCAACCAGTAGGGTCTAACTGAACCATGCTAACCAGCCAAACCTTACTCATTGAATGAAACACTCTTTTAATCTCTAATCCACGTTGTATTAAAAAAATTTACTTGCAGCTCTTCTTTTCTAAACTGGGTCAGAGGTCCGTCAAAGTATCTGAGTTCTTGATCTGCTGGCTTGGCCAGTGGTATGTCTCTTCAGTGCATAGTAAAGCAGTTACTCAGCTCTCATGGCTGTGTCATTAATCAAGATTCTCACTAAACCCAGAGTCCATATGATTCTAATTACTTTTTATTATGGTACTGCAGGCCCTGTGATACTGCTGATATCTCTCTTTTCATCAAAAGATGCAACAGCCAGAAGCATTGCAGTAGGACAAGAGCTCCATACTTTTAAAAGAAAATACCCTTTTCTACTCTGTTTCTCTTTCCTTCCTTTACTCCGTCTTATTTTTTCATGGCTTAATGTGGTTTGATGATGGGGTGCTGTAACCTTGGTAACCAGGTTTATGAGTACCGCATGGTGGATGGGGTGTGGTTATCTTTTTCCTCTGTAGAAGTCCAGAGGATGTGTCTGGAATATCCCAGCTAAGCACCTCAGATAAGCCTCACAGGGACGGCTTCTGGAATGTTTGTCAGACTGACACAGGTTGTCATAACTGCATTGTGTTTATCAGTGAAACACTGATTTATGCTCATATATGAGCATATTTTATAATTGTGCTAAATTTCACTGATCTGAACAAACATAATTCAAATATTTACTACCAGAATAAAATGAAAGCAAAATAAAAAAATTAAAATAATAATTGTCTGCAGATCTGCTACAAACCAGGGCTCACAGTAACCTCAAACAGGTCAAATGTATATTCCACCTACCTGCCTATCATTTGTCGAGGGTCCACACGCTACCGCTAGTTCAATTTGTAATTGAGTGTTCATGATTAACTTGGTCACCAGCATTTTCTTTGTGTGTGTGACACTGAGGGACAGTGAGCTCTGGACACTGGGCCAGCTCCGTTGCGTTTACTGGTTTGATAATACATTTAGCTTATGGACCAGTTCTCTCAGAAGACCAGATTTAGTTTTGGAGAAGGAAGCCAGCAACAACAGTGAACAAACTCAAACAGAAACTTTGGTTGAAGAACAGGTATTGTATTAATAAAGAAAAAAATGACATTTAAAACATATCAATTTGTTAGTGCATTTTCAATTATTATAGCTTTTGTATTGTAATTTTTTTCGTTACTTTACAGGTTATTTAGATCTTTCCTGCCTTTCAGTAAGTTAAGTTGTAATGTTCTTTAGAAGTACATGTAGTTACCAAGTCTTTGGACTTTACATTTTTTAGTAGGATAAGCTATTATGGTTTGGCCTTATTTATGTAATTTCATTCCATGACTTGGAAAAAAATATAATACATTTTACCCCACAAACACTTTGCATAGGATATATATATATTTATACACACACACACACACACACACACACACACTCTAAAACAACAAAATGTGAATTAATTAAATAAAACCCTAATGAAGTATACCAAGTCACAATGTCACATAAATTGTTCAAATACTCAAAATGTTGTCTTTTCACCAGATTACTCTAAATTGGTCCACCTATATTATTATAGATGTCCTTCAATTTCAATTCAATTGAAACCACTTTTCAGTTGAAGAGAAGAGTTGAGAATGTCTTTCAGTTCGATCCTACCAGTTGTGGAACACAAGTTAGTTCAAGTTTCTTGTCTCATCCAATACAGAAATTCCAAGGAATCAATTCGGGCAGCTCACCAGTCCAAAACCCACTCAATAAATTAAGAATAGCTGGGACAATCCAAGAACATTTCAGCGCAGCAGAACATCCTCATCTAGACCAAAAGATCGAACAGCAACAACAAACATGGAGAACAAGACAACAGGAAGGAGGAAAAAAAGCAGTATTCAGCATTTAACATATTCAATTAGGTTACAAGGATACATTGTACCTTTGTATATCACACTGCTTCAATTTCTTGGTTGTTCACTGAATAAATTACATCTTATCATTAAACACACTTTCATGTAATTATTTTATCAGCTAGAACACACATGAACATTAACACATTGCCACCGCACATGGCCAACATCGTAGTCATTACTAGTAAAATTTTTCATCATTGTCTATACACAGGAATATTCCAGCAATAGATCAATAAGCGGCTGCCATTCCCCGCATCCGGGTGGTTGGGCTACTCAGTCCCGTGGCGGACGGCAGCGGCGCTCACCTGGGTGGACGGCAGCGTCAAGGACTCCACAATGGGTATCCCTCCTCCTTCCCGGGTTTCGGCACCAATGTAAAGCGGGTTATAAAGGAAAGGAGGAGGCGAGAACCGGCTTGACAATATAAATAATAGTTTTAATAATAAACTGAATGGTTTATTGGGGGGTACGTGAGGCGACAATCGGGGTATGCTAATAAAATTCTTAGATTTACCATTCTTTTAATTTCATCAGTCGAAAATACATTTAAACCCAGTTCATGTATTTCTCACTGGCAAAAATAATTTGGTGTGCCCTCTAACATGGTTGTGTTGTAAAGGTCAGATAAAAATGCAATCAAATAACCCTATCCTTTGCAGTTAAAAATCTACTCATGCGTCGTGCGTCACACCAGTTTTTTTTTTTCACCAGCCCAGCACAATGCTAGGTGACATAGCTTAATGATAGCAAGTCAAATTGATACATCACTGTTTTACCAGACTCACACATGTCAGTTATCCATAATTTTAGTTTGTCTGTTTCTTTTTTGCTGTTTAAAACGTTATTTGTATTTAAGGTTAGTTGCATAGGGCCGCCTACACAGCGGCCTGGAATACTCGATTTTGATTGGTCAATGGTGACATCTAGTGGTCTGTAATTGCTCTGTAACAACCGCAGCTTCACTTACCAGACCGCTCATCTGTGGTCTGTGAGCCATCTGTCCAGCTTCACGTGGCACTCTGCGATCTCTACAAGTAAGCTTATAAAATTATTTTAACTCAAATCAATGTTTCATGTGCATTGATTCATTTATTTTGCAAGTAGTCTTGAAAAAAGATGCATACTAAGCAGTCAGACATTAATTAATTAAAAAATAAACAACCAAACTTTGAATCTCCGATGCAAACCGGAGTTGGAATTTCAGCTGTTCAGCAATTTAATTCTTTTCACATAAATACACTATTTCAATGTAAATCAACGTTTCATGTCTATCTCTTTGTTTACTTGATAAGTAGTCTTGTATTAGGCTGAATAATGAGGGCTCAGATGGTCATTTTTACTAAATAAATACCAACAGAACTGTATTTTAGCGATTCAGCCATTTCTTTCTTTTCAAATTGCATAATTTCAACGCAAATCAGTATCTTATTTCCATGTATTAATTTATTTGGTTAGTAGCCGTGAAATAAGCAGGATAATGTAAAGTCAGCCGGTTGTTATTGCACAATAAACCCCCTTCAGGGTGATACAAGTCCTCTTGGTGTAGGTCCTGATATATGTTACTTTAAATCATCATCGAGTGGTTTAAACTGCTTCTTTTACTGATCTTGTGTGAATTTTACTCATAAAATGAGGCATAAAGTCATTGATAAAACCTTTTAATGTCACATTAGTTAAAGTTTTATATTTAGTCTTGTATGTTTAAATGCTCCTCTAAATGCCTCCCACAGTGCTGTGGTTGGTGTCTGAATTTTCACAAACAGTGTGCCGTTGCTCAGCTGTTTCTGACATCTTTTTGTCTCGGAGTTAAAAATAAATTAGCACTTCAATATCAGGCCTAAATGCAACAAATGCATTGTACTGCAGTAGTGGGGTTTTCCTCTACATCAGATTTCAGGGTTCCCCCAATGCACTTGAAGACTATGCACATGTGCACTCATCAAAAACACAGTTGTCTATGTTTATTTACTGTGTACTGTATTTACTGACCAATTCAAACCTCACAAAGTGGAAACCTAAGTAAAACACAAAGAAATCCAGAAATTACCTAATACAAGGTGATGCAGGTAAATCAGTGTTACATTTTAATTTATCTTCATGTCCGTAGGCATAGAATTTGAATGATCATAATTTATTTTAGTCATGCCAGACTCTTTGTTAAGTTTTTCGTCAAAGCAAGCCTGAATCATATTTTAAAGATGAAGGTTCTTTTGAAATTTGTATGTGCTGTCAATGGTTGTCGTATTTAGTCAAAATATTGGCCCATGGTGGAAGTCATGATTTGTTCAGATTACTCTGCCAAGATGAATCAGTGTTTCATTTGTTTCAACATGAAGATGATGTTATGTTTTAATTTTGTTGACTTATAATGTACTAGATTGTAGACTTTGATGTTTGCTCTTTGTGATTTGAAGACTACAACCAGGTTCTTTTTTTTTTTTTTTTACCACATAATCACTTATATTAGAAAGCAAAGCTATCAGCTATCAACTATCAACTGTCATTTGGGCATAAAACAAGATATTCTGCCAGAGAGTGATTTTATAATCTACCGTAGTCAAATAGACCAGTGTTTACCAACCTTTTACTCTTATAAGTACCCCTTTATCATCATTATAATCCCTTTTAATTCATATTAAAATGGATATCATGTATAATTATCATTAATCTTCTTAAAGTAATATTCTGGGTTCAAGAATACAAGTTGGAGGTGGTCTGAGTACGATTCGTTTGTGGGTCTTTTAGTGGTTTGATTGATTTGTACGATGTGAAAGAGATACCAGTCCGCTTTGCATTTTAGGACATAAGTACCTCTTGGCTTGCTATACATAGCTGCATTACATAGGCCTACTTCATATTCCAGTCACAATTTACTGTCCACATATGGGAATTTGAAGCGAATATAGATATACCATAATTAGCATGTGTTTTTTTTGTCATATTCCGTTCTTGTATTATTTGAGCAGCTAAAACGAACTGTCCAGCCGCATTCAGAGTAGAGCAGCACGTTAACATGAAACGCTTTAAAGTGCTCTGATGGGCGCACTGTCTACGGAGATTCGCCCCAAACTCCCACGAAAATACATGCAAGGATTTTTATAGTTTCACTTTACTTTTATTTGCGCAATGACAAATGTTCTTGGCTCATACACACAATGTAAATGACACGCAGGAGGAGATGCTCGCTTGCTTCAGTGCCCTCAAGATGATAAATGAAACATATTTTCAAATGCACATTGAATTTCAAATGTTTTCCTTCATGCAAAATAAGTCTTATCGGAGAGCCTTAACATAACATGAGAGAGTGATGAATTTAGGATAGAAATACAGTATACCTTATTATTACTGCATAATGTAATATAATTGGAGGTGTTGTCTGGGTTTCATAAATTATATTTTATAATATTACTTTTCATGTAATTATATCCCTGTGTATGTTATTATATATCCCCTTGTTAATGAAAAATTAATTTTTTAAAAGCCTTACATGTAATCATATTGCCCCATTTTATTATATGATTTCAAGTTAAAAATCAATAAATGACTACTTAAGGTGTAGGCCTATCTATAATTAGCATTCGTGCACCTTAAGAAGTATGACCATTTGTATGACAATTGCTTATCATAATAATCACAATTATTTCTAAAGAATTATTGTCAGCCAAATTTCATAATCGTGACAGCCCTAGCTACATTGGGGTTTGAGTTCTTAAGGAGCTGTGGTGTGAACATCAAGGTGTCTGAGACCACATTAATGTGAAGAGGACCAAAAAAGCAACTGGGTCCTCTTTTAAGTTCACTTACATTGTGAACATCAAAAGCACTGCGGTCATTTGCGGCTGGTTCCCTTTCTGGTTCACTTAAATCTAACTGGGTTTGGTTTACTTAAAATGTACTAAATGTGAAACCACCCTTAATCACTTTCACTCATAGACTTCAATGGTTGATTATGACTTTATAAACACTTATTTTTCTCTCTATTACTCAGACCATGCTATGTTATGACATCGAGGCACTTTTACTCTTCTTAATGCATCTTTTGAAAAATTACACATTTTAACGCTTGTTTTACAGACCCATCTGTGGTGAATGTGGATCCACCAGCGGAAAAGAAGGCTTACAGTTTTCAGAGAGAGTGACTGAAAGACTTTGAGTGGCTCCACTATGAAAATGGCTCAATGCACTGCATTCACTGTAAAACCTGTGGGACAGACGTTGCAGGTAACACTGCATCCACCACTGAATCTACACATTTTATGCGCAAGAGCTTGATTAAACACGGGGAGAGCACAAAGCACAAGAAACGCTGGGACAAGTGTGTGACAAAGAATTCAGGATCAGGTTCGATTGTTAAAGCTTTTAATCGTCGGGATGCGTTCTGCTCAAATGGCAGTGAAATTTAACACCGCCTACACTATTGCCAAAGAAGAGCTGGCCTTCACTAAATTTAAACCCATGTTGCAGCTCATGAAAATGAACGGCGCTGAGATCAACATGAGGTACACAAATTAAGTCATGTGCTAGCATCATCAGCATATCAGCAGATACCATCTGCGAGAACACCGCAGTTAAAGTATCGTCAGCTCTGTACATCTCATTCATCATTGATGGAGACACCGACCTGTCTGTCAAGGAATGTTTTACGGCCAGCCCACAAACCTCCTCGTCGGACATGTTGAGGTGGAACACGCCAATGCTGATTATGACGATGTTTTTTAAATACATAACCTATTTAGTATTATATTGCAATGTGTTGATTTACCTGCAGTTATCAATGGCAATATATTAGCCTATTATATTAAGGTCACTTGTAATATGACAATTATTCAGTGTCTTACTGAATGTGTATGTTGGTTTTTCTATTGTAAATGGTTTTATTTGTTAAATGTAATTGTTAAATTATTAATGCTGTTAGCCCTGTTTAAACAGTATTTAACCTGTGGGAATTATTTTAGGAATCTAAGCACCCACCAAGTCAAAAGATATCTGTTTAAATATATAAATTGTATCTGTGGTGCTCCTTAATTTTCGGTGGGTGATCCTAAATTTTTGCTGGTGCTCCAAACTTTTTGAAGTTGTAAAAAAGTTCATTTCGAACCCTAGAATAAACTAAATAACTAAAGCATATTACCAAAGAACTTCCCCAGTTAATTACATAAAGAGTCTTTTCCCCTGAAATGTTATGTTTAAATATGCAGATTAGCATATTTATTTTGTAAAAATTATTATTTTGATTATTATTCTGATTATTATGTAGAAATCTGTTGAGTATGAAACAATTGCGTGAGTGTGAGGGAATTAAAATTAATTGGTAAGGAAGTCAGGGTTGTGTTAATATATTTAACGTTTCGTTTAAAAAATAAATTATTTTGAGAAGTGGCCTTTTTTTCCATTTGTGCCCCTGCCCCCCCAAAATAGCTATGCACATCCCTGTAGGATAGCAATATTCTAAGATAGCAAGGGTATTCGGCTGAACTCGGCGGTAAAGCGGCTCAGACTATGAGCACAGGCATGGGCTGTTCAAAGCGTTTAAAAAAACTCTTTGCTTAATCTGAGAAATGGTTAAAAGAGAGCAAGTACCTCTACCAACTGTAAAGGACTGTTCACAGAATGCTTTTGCAGACATCCATTAGTTTTTTTTATGTAAACGTGTTACACAAACGTTTCTCTTTGTTTTTGATTATTTAGCATCTCGTGCAGGAGCACTGTTTTTTAGAGGCTGCGTCTAATTAAAAAGACCTTTAAAAAGCATATTGAGACACCTGCTTTCTATTAAACTGTATTTGTTATCATGTCTAGACTTTTTTAGTGCAAGAATGTGATAGATCTGAAGTCATCGTCAGTGCACATCCAAAATTCGAATGCACAGTTTTAGCATTCGAATGTGCATTTTTTTTCTTAAATTAGATGAATATAAACTTTTTATTTGACAGCCCTAATATATACACTTATTCCAATATCATTAGCTTGTGCGGTAGCGCAGCTCATAGGGTGCTGGACTTTGGACTAGGAGGACTGCGGTTCAAAACCAGACAAAAACTCAAGCTGACACGTGACATGACAGAGACATAGAAGTGACACAAACTGATGTGGTTGCTTCAGAAAATGTGCCTTTCATTTCACTTCTGCATTTTAAAACATTATCGGTTAAGGTTAGTTGGTTAAGTGTAAGGTAGCTTCTTATCATAACCCAAATTGTGATACAGAAATACAAAACATTAACTTAAACCTGTCCTATTATTTGCTTGAATTCCTGTGAGGTTTCTGTCTTCTGTTTGTGTCTCTACACCGGCCACCCCACTTTGTTCCTGTTATACCAGTAATTTGTCATCAGAGTTGCAGTATCTCCTCTGGGTCAGGTTTATCCATTTACGCTTCCCTTTGGGATGCTGCACAGATGAGGATTTATTTGGTATTTTCATGTATCACAGTACTTTCTGCACTAGTCAAAATATAGAGTGAACTTACACGCCCACATACTCAAAACACTGTCAAACACTCATAAAACCTACACACACACACACACACACACAACTTCCTTCACTCTGCTGTTCATTTGTCAGGTATCAGCTTAGAGTCCTCTCTAATTGGCACCTGTGTTTGGCTACAAAACAGTCTGTGAATGACAGAAAGACGGGTCCAGAGGAAATGTATCATTATTTGCCTCACACACACATTCCTCCACAAAATAAGGTGGTAGAAAGCCATAGTTCTCAAAGAGATTTAGAGTCTTATTGTCTGCACATATAACGAGAATATCGGTCTGTTTGATACTATGGGTTCTTTGGGGGTTTGGGATATTATACATACAAACCAAGAGTTTGAACGTAGTCTCAACCCAAAACCCAATGCTCTGGTTTCTAAAATCTTCTCCATGTTTGCTTTTTTTCTGTAGCTGATAGGGCATGGTGCAAACAACACCAAGACTTTTGGTGTTGTATGTTCCCTTGGTTTGATTCCAAGGGAACATACAAACTGATATAATGCATACTTTAAATGCACTTTAAGTCAGTTTGGATAAAAGTGTTTGCCAAATGAATAACTGTAAAAGCGCCTGCCATAAGAATAAATGTAAAGAATAAATGAGTTTTCAGATCAGCTGAAGAGAGTTTCTAGCAAGTAAAGCTATCATTAAGTTATGGAGAATGATGCAACTGTAAAACTTTAAAATAAGATTATATTTGTTAGCATTAGTAAATATTAACTTAGGTTTAATGAACTAACAATGAAAAACATACTTTTACAGAATTAGTCAATTTTTGTTAGTCATTTTCAAAAAATAAATTATTGTTAATTTATGTTAGTTAATAATGCATTAACTAATCTAAACCTTTTCAACTTTCAATTTAAAAACATTTATAGTAGTGGGGGGGACTTCCGGTTTGGGGACGTGTTTCGTGAAGCTCCGCTGATTTTCACTTAAATTTGATTAAAACAAGAATACGTAAAGCTCGTTTATGATTTGAAACTTATACAGGGTTGTATACGTTCAACTTTAATTTCACTTTGCTCGTTTTAATGCCTCCGAAGAAACAAGGAAAAAGATGGCGCAGAGGGAGATGGCCCAGCTGAGAGCGTGGGCATGCCTGAAGTGGTCATCCCAATGACGAGTAATGACCCAGTGCTAATTGCAATTGAGTCTCTCTGAGTTGATTTGTGCAAAGTTAAAAAAGAAATTAAAGAAAGCTTGAGAGGAAAGTTGGCGACGCTGGAGAAGAAAATCGACACAAAGTTTGATGCAGTGCAATTAATTGTGAATGATCACCGTACAACTCTCGACCATCTTGAGCAGGTCGCTACGGCTTTGTCGGATGCTTTTGCAACACTGTAAACTCAAGCCAAAAATCTGTTCACGGAGTTCTCAGAATTAACAGAGAAATGCTTAGACCAAGAAGGCTGTTCTAAGAGGCAAAATATAAGAAATGCCAGAGTCCATGAGGGACTAGAACATGGTCAAGGTACAGGAGAATTTATAGCGAAGTTGCTCATGGAGGTGATTGAACTAGACGAGCTCCCTGTTCTGGACCATGTTCACCAAGTGTTCCGCTCCCATCCGAAGGACAGTGACCCTCCGTGACAGCTCATTGTTCAGGTGCATCAAGGCCATGTCATGGAGAACATCATTCATAAGGTGTCATTACAAAGAAAGCTAACCTTTAACAGCCATTCAGATCTTCAGAGATTACCCTTCGGCTGTGGTAAAACGTAGGGCAGCATTTGTTAAAGTAAGCAGATTCTTCATGACAAACCCAGTGAGAAGTTTGGCATCCTATATCCAGTGAAACTGCTATTGACTTACAGCGAGGGAGAGAATAGCTTCATCGATTCAAATGAAGTATGGAAATTTGCAATTATACAATTTAGCACAAAGAGCTAAATGATGTTTAATAACGCCAAAATAATACTCTTATTTAGCAGACTCAATCTTGGACTTTTCTGAAGGATCGGAGAAGAAATAAGCAAAGACTGGCTGGTCATTTATTCTTTTTGACTCTTATTATATGTTTCTTTTGCCATCTACTTCATGGTAAGTCATGCTGTACACTTGTTCATGTAACAGCAGGTCATGTTTTGTTATTTAGTGTTCTGTTGTGAGGGTGGGTAAGTGCTAACAATATTCATTGTAACAACTTGAAGCAAAGTAAGATGTCTGTTATAATCACTGGCAATGTACAATGAGACGAATCTAAATATGGGGGTTTCTCTAAATTTTTCATCTTGGAATGTTAAAGGTCTGAATGAACCAGTTAAGACAGCGAAAATAATACCGCATTTAAAATTGCTGTCTTTGGATATTATTTTCCTGCAAGAGACTCATCTGAAACATTCTGCACATACTATACTGAGGACTAATTGGGTTGGACAAATATATCACTCCAATTTATCTGCAAAATCTAGAGGAACAGCTATCCATATCTGTAAAGGAGTTCCTTTTAAACATAATTTGACTATTCCAGACAAAGAAGGTAGATATGTCATTTTCTGTGTCTTTGACATTAGTCAATGTTTACGTGCCAAAATATGAAAACCCTGATTTAAAAAAAACTAAAAACTGTTTAACTTAATTCCTGATATTTCAGACACAAATCTCATAAATGGGGGTGATTTTGATTGTGTCCTAGATCCGTATTTGGACAAATCCTCCTCCACAAAAAAGTTAGCTTCAATTTGATTATGTATATAAATACGTCTGATTTGTTTGATGTGTGGGAACTGCTACATCTGACTGCTAGGGAATATTTGTTTAATTCTCAAATCCATAATGTCTATACCTGAATAAACCAATTCATTCTGGATGGTAAGCTTATGTCCCAGGTCTGCGCGGCTAAATACTGTAACGTAATTATCTCTGATCATGTGACTTTTCGATTAAAACAGGTAATATGTGGAAGCAACAAAGAACTTGGAGGCTTAATTCCCATTTACTTGCAGATAAGGTCTTTATCAATCACTTAAAACAGGATATAAAGACCTTTTTTAGTTCATTGACATACCTGACATATCCATGTGGGTGCTATGGGATACGTTAAAGGCTTATATTAGGGGGTACGTTATCTCCTATCAGGCATATCAAAGGAAAAAAGTAGAACTGGATCAGGAGGTGGGTACTTACAGGCCAATTTCACTCCTAAATACAGATTAAAAAAATTCTGACAAAAAATTTGGCACGTAGGTCAAACACTGTAATTGTAAACCTAGTGAAACCAGATCAAAGCATAATTCTTATTCCAATTTTAGGTGCCTTTTCAAAATCATGTGCTCTTCCAGTGGTCTGGCGCAGGATCTAGCCATTCTGTCTTTGGACGCGGAGAAGGCATTTGACCAAATTGAATGGCCTTATCTATTTGCTATTTTGAAGAGGTTTAACCTTGCCGATAATTTCATCTATTGGATGAAGTTGTTGTACTCTAGTCCGTATGCACGTATTCTCAAAAATCAAACAATATCCTCTCGTTTTGAATTACATACTTCAATTCAATTAAATCTTATTTGTATAGCGCCTTTCACAACACACATCATTTCAAAGCAGCTTGACAGAAGATCAGCATTAACAGATGATAAAACTGTAACGTCTATAAAGTTGATGAATCATCATTGTGTAATTAGATAAAATACATCATGCTAACATCATGAATATAATATAAATATTACTTATGTATAGTTAAAATCATGGTTTAAAATTATTAAACTAATTAAGTGTTAAGGGTCAGTGTTTAAACATCGATTGTGTTTGAACTGTAAGATTAATGACCAATGTCTTTGAAGTCCATCCTTGATTAATTGCAGAAGTTCACATAGATGCAATTGTCCTTGTTAATTGGCTGATGAAGGCTTTTGTTGGCAATAGTTAGTCTATGCATTCCATTTCAAGATTGTAGTCCATTAATAGACCGAGGTGAAGCAGGTTGGAGTTGCATCAGTTCATCCTCTGATGTCCATCATAATAGACTGAAGTGATGTTTTGCTGGCACTGGCTGCATTTAGTCATCATCATTCAGCGACATGTAGCAGTGGAGTCCAACATACTGTAGAGGCACCAGACCTGGTTGCTTCTTGTCGCTACTCTTGTTCGCATTAGCCATTGAACTTTTGGCAGAGGCTATTAGAGCGCACTATTGTATTAAGGGCCTCAAAACAAAAGACATCGATAATAAAGTAGCACTATTTCCAGATGACATAATCATATGTAATTCTGAGCCCAATATCAGAATTCCAAATATCCTCACTTTGATTAATTTCTATGGTACATTTACAGGGTTAAAAATTAACTGGGACAAGAGTCTGTTAATGCCAGTCGCTATCAAAGATTCTGCGTGGCTTTATCACTTGCCATTTAGGATTGCTTCTGAACAATTTACACATTTAGTCAAAGCTAATTTTCAACCTCTGCTGCCTAAGCTTGAATCCATGATCAGGTTCTGGAGAACACTTCCAATCTCTCTTCTGGGAAAGGTGAATGCAATTAAGATGATATTTCTCCCACAGTTTCTGTACTTGGTGCAGAACATTTCTGTATTTCTGCCTAAATCCTTTTTTTTTTTTTTTTATTGGATTCTAACTTGGTCCCTATTATGTGGGATTATAAAGCTCATTGGATTTCCAAACTGCACCTTTGTAAACCCAAAATGCAAGGAGGGCTCACTTTACCTAATTTTCTTTATTTCTTTATTGGGCTGCGAATCTGAGAGCTATGATTCTATGGATTGATTCACCACAGGTAGGGGAGAATTGGCTGAAATTGGAGCAGGAGGATTGTCTTCCATACTCCATTAATGCAATTATTTTTTCACCCACTGGTATAACTAGTTCACTTTATAATTATAATCTGGTTATTCATAACTCTATTCAGATTTGGAAACAATTGAAGTCACATTTAAAATGTACCCAAATGTTTTTTTGCTCTCTATTTCAGCTAACCCTGCCATTTGCCCATCCATGACAGATGGTGTATTCGAGATTTGGAAAAATGTGGGGTTATGTAACATAGATGATCTATATGTGGAGGGTAAATTTCCTTCTTTTCAGCAATTGTGTGGGAAATATAGTATTCCTTCAAATAATTTCTTCATATACCTTCAGATTAGAGACTTCGTGAAGTCTAATATTCAGAATGATGTCACGGCTACAACTGCATATCTGGATTCATTTTTGGATAGACACCACAGAGGCGACATTACAATCTCCTTTCTATATAAGGCTTTGGAACAGGCAGAAAAGGTGTCTATGGAGAAAATTAAATCTGCCTGGGAAGAGGACCTCTCTGTGGAAATTCCCATGGAAATATGGGAATACAGTATTGAACTTGTCCACAGATGTTCCATTAATGCAAGACATTGTCTTATTCGGTTTAAAGTGCTTCACAGGCTTCATTATTCATTATTCAATGTATATGTTGAAATTAACTTTAAAGGAATAGTTCACCCAAAAATGAAAATTCTCTCATCATTTACTTAACCTCATGCCATCCCAGATGTGCATATCTTTCTTTCTTTTGCTGAAAACAAATGAAGATTTTTAGGAGAATATCTCAACTCTGTCTCAACACCAAATTAATGGTGGCCAGGAATCTGAAAGTCCAAAAAGCAGATAATGCAGCATAAAAGTAATCCATAAGAATCCAGTGTTTAAATAAAGTTCCTCAGAAACGGTTTGGGTGAGAAACAGATGTAACCATCTTTGTCTTTGTGTCATTGTGGACTTGGACATCTTGACACCTGGTGGCTTGGATGCAGCATCGTTTAAAATCAATAGTTTTCAGTTTCAGATGCCATTGTAGAAATTTAGTAACCACAGTCAGCCATGATTATTGCCAGGTGATTACACCTTGCCAGGTGATTACACATTATTTAATAGATTTCACCTGAAGTCTTGTAGCCACTATCTGTAGTCGTAAAGTGTGATGGGTGTGGGAAAACACAGAAACTCCCATTACCTTTCCAAGGTTGTATTTAGTACGTGTCTTCACAGCCCATCTGAACGACCCCATCCTTGAGTAACAGACGAAGAGCCCTGATTGATGAAGCTTTGATGTTTTAAAAATAAGATGTCTCATTCTGATTCCAGCACATACTGTAGCATTGTATTTGGGCATTTCATACTCAAAACCCTCCAAGACACAGCAGCCTTGAATGTCTGAGTATGTGAAATGTCAGGCATGACCACTGAAGTTTGGAGCAGCTGCCTGCACATTTAGCATCACCGCAATTTTCATCTTCAGCAGGGAGTTTGTGGCTGAGATAGTTAGAATAGAGGATCTATGTTGCCTCCAACAGGCTTGAAGCAGCAACACAGTTACATTTTCTGCATGGTTAGTATGTGTCAGGAACAATATTGCCTCACTCATTATAAAAGTAACTAATTATGTTACATTGTTGCTTTTTATGGAAAGTAAAGCATTAAAGGCATAGTTTACACACACACACAAAAAAGAAGAAGAAAAATAATCTGTAATTATTAACTCCCCTTCATGTTATTCCAAACCAGTATGACTTTCTCTCTTATGTGGAACACGAAATGAGATATTAGGGACTGAAAGACTGTGTCTTTTTCCATATAATAAAAGTATTTATTAAGATAAAGTGAGTAATACTTCACGTGTCATATGATCTCAACATGGCAACATCTTATGCAAGTGTGAATAATTTTAAACATAAAAAAAATACAATTCTATTTATGTATTTGTTTTAAATGTTTAGCAATTAACAACAACAAAATGTTCTGCACCTTTAGGTTTATACAAAAAAATATGTTTGTTGCTCATTGACCCAGCCCACAAATGCAAACATAATCACCAATCATGTGCAGACACATGTAAATATGAAAACCATGCCAATATGCACCTCTACAAACACAAAAATTAATTTGCTTGCACATAATCATAAGGCTTTATGGGTTTTCTAGATGAAGGGCCAATCCATCACGCCAGTCCCAGAAGAGTTGTGAAATATAGCTCACCTACGGCAAATTTGCTTTGCCTTTGAACCAGAGAATGGATGAGTAAGGTCAGATTGTACAAGTGCACAGAAAAGGACTAAACATAACTGATGATTATCACAGTGTGTGTGTGTGTGTGTGCGTGTGTGTGTGTGTGTGTGTGTGTGTGTGTGTGTTTGTGTGTGTGTTTAAGTGGTTTACGAGGACTTTTTTTAGGTTACAAACTGGTAATTACATGGGTATTATACTATAAATGTGGTTTATGAGGATATTTCTAGTATCCACATAATTCAAATTGCTTAAAAACATAGTAAACATAGTTTTATTGAAAATTTAAATATACAGAAAGTTTTCTGTGAGGGTTAGGTTTAGGGTTAGGGGATAGAATCTATAGTGTGTACAGTATAAAAAATCATTATGTTTATGGAGAGTCCTTATCATGATAGCTGGACCAACGTGTGTGTGTGTGTGTGTGTGTGTGTGTGTGTGTGTGTGTGTGTGTGTGTGTATGTGTGTGTGAGCGTGTATTTATCACTTTGTGGGGACCAAATGTCCCCATAAGGATAGTAAAACCCGATATTTTTGACCTTGTGGGGACATTTTGTCGGTCCCCATGAGGAAAACAGCTTATAAATCATACTAAATTATGTTTTTTGAAAATGTAAAAATGCAGAAAGTTTTCTGTGAGGGTTAGGTTTAGGGGTAGGGTTAGGTTTAGGGGATAGAATATAAAGTTTGTACAGTATAAAAAACATTATTTCTATGGAAAGTCCCCATAAAACATGGAAACACAACGTGTGTGTGTGTGTGTGTGTGTGTGTGTGTGTGTGTGTGTGTGTGTGTGTTAAACAAAACAAGATGTATGGTTACTGGTCTGCATTAACCACTTTTCTTTAAGAAATTGTGAAAACAGGTATGATACTGTACTGTATATGCAGTGAAATGGCCTAAACAAGTTGTTCTGTTTCTCACTGGAACCGTTTTAATGTTAGTTAATAAAAATACAATTGTTCAATGTTAGTTCATGTTATTCCAAACCAGTATGACTTTCTCACTTATGTGGAACATGAAATGAGTTGGTAGGGACTGACAGACTTTGTGTTCCACATAAGAGAGACAGGGGGTCCACTGAGAAACAGACCGACTGCTTTAGGTCATTCCACTGCATACACAGTACAGTATCAAACCCGTTTACACTATTTCTTAAAAAAAGAGGTTAATGAAGACCAGTAACCATAAATCCTGTTTTATTTAACACACACACACACACATACATGTGATAATCATCAGTTATGTTTAGCCCTTTTCTGTGCACTTGTACAATCTGACCTTACTCCTTCAGGTTTAAAGGCAAAGCAAATTTGCCCTAGGTGAGGTATCTGTAAAAGTATTGTTCATTGTTCGTTTATGTTATGTACAACTTATGTTGTTAAATAATGTTGACAAATGTAACTTTATTGTTAAGTGTTACCCATGCAATTTCTTTTTAATGCCATGAACCTTGTGCCTGCATTGCTTCAGCAAGAAGTGTTATGACAGGACTGTTGTTAGTGAGTGCCATCCAAATATCACTGGGTACCTTCAATTTGTGAGCTTTTATTTTAATAACAACATCACATTGCTGAGCGCAGAACTTTCAGAGAAAACAGATCATTTTATTTTGGACAGGAGTTGCATTGGGTCTGCATGGCATTTTAATTTATAAAGGGGCCGTTCAGACTGAATAAATCTAGACGCAGTGCAAAGAAAGGACTCAAGTTCTTTTAACTTCATCTTAAAAATGTGGTGCTCCTAAGCAGGATGCTGAAAAACCAAACCTGTCTCATGACAAGTCGAAATTTATAGAATGAGATGGCAAAATCATAAGACATCTAATGAGTTGGCACACATACAACTTTTACTCCTATGGAGTATGGAAAATAAACAAACCAATGAACAATGTTATTACGATTTAAAAACTTATCCCAAACCCTAAACTATGATTTTAACAGGAAAATAACTTGTGTACCACAGAAGAAAGAAAACAACATGGTTTGAAATGAGACGAATGAAGCGTACAGGTTATTGACACACTTGAAATTAATACATTTATATGGAATGAGTAACCACATTTGTACATAGAAAGTTTACTTTCGTAAAATACCATTTTGGATGAGAGTCTAGCTAAAATTGGATGCCTGTACTGTATCGATTGGATATTCTGTTTGTTGATTGGTTGGTCTCAATGGGAATAAAAGTTGTACTCGTTATCTTAGTTTTGCCATCTCATACAAATGATTACAAGTTGTCATGAGATTATTTGTGAAAAAAACAGTGAGACTATGCAATGGCTTAAGACATCTGTCTAGCACAAGTAAAAACAGCACAGACAGGTGCAAAAGCAAGTTTTGTGTGAATGACCCCCAAAGCCTTTTTGGTTAACAAAAGTTACTTTTCTCTGATCTAGGCATCTCTGAGTTTATTGCATGGATTGAAATCATAGTTAGTGCCCTCTAAAATCAAGCAGATTTTGGCGACCCCTAAGAGGGCTTTGGAAAACACTGGCCTTAAAAAGGGAGAGAGGCTTTACATTAATGTTGTTATTTTATAGATTTATAGAACAAATTCTGTGGTCATTAGTAGTAATGATTTCCACTACAACACAGTTCACTACACAGCAAGCAAACTTACACACACACACACAATGCATCAAACTCTTTATCCATGAATTCTGAGAATATGCACACCCAGTCACACACATCTGCACAATAATTCTCTAATAAGCGTGCTAGCAAGCAGCAAACCTGATATCTTACAGGCATGGGAGATTACATTAGCATGCTTTAATGCAATTTCAGGATCCTGCATTGTTTGGCCCTGTAAAGAAATCTATTGCTCTCACTGGAGAAAACTAGCAGCCGAGAGGAAGTGTAGAATCAAGAACAGAGACAAGTAGCAGAGGGGAGGGCTGGTTATTCTAGAGGTTTGTGCAGCACCAGTGTACAGGGACGATCGTGTGAGTGGTGTGTTTGTACACTGATAAGGCCCATGTTCCCAGTGCTCCTAGGCTCCCAGGTCCAATATGATCTAGACTGACCATGGATCAGAATATCCAATTTCCTGTCACTGGAAAAGAAAACTGGATAGTGGATATCACTGGGTCTACTGCCAGGGCATTTGGGAAGCTGAATCAGCTTAATGGTTTAGAAGTCTGTGGAGACATGGAGGAATGGACATTGAATGACTGGATTATGGATCGGATTATGACCATTTTATTGAATGGACAGTCCTGTCTTTCTGATTTCTATGCAAAATATTGCTCTTTGACTGATGCAGCATAAACGTTTTGCAGGTAGGACTATGTCAAAAAAACAATGATTTTGGAGCCGTGGCTAAGTGGTCAAATCAAGTCAAGTAATTTTTATTTGTATAGCGCCTTTCACAACACACAATGTTTCAAAGCAGCTTTACTGGAGATCAGGCATTACCAGAAGATAAAACTGTAATATATACATAAAGTCTTAGAGTCATCATTGTGTAGTTTGATAAAATAGGATTGTGAATTGTGTTAAAAAATAAGTAATTAACTAATAATTGTATTTATAACCCCAGTGAGCAAGCCGAAGGTGACTGTGGCAAGGAACACAAAACTCCATAAAATGTTGGTTAATGGGAGAAAAATAACCTTGGGAGAAACCAGACTCACTGTGGGGGCCAACATCATGAATAAAATGCCAATATTACTTATGTATAGTGCAAGTCATGGTTTAAAATTATTAAACTAAGTAAGTGTTAAGGGTCAGTGTTTAAACAAAGATTTTGTATGAACTGTAAGATTAATGACTAATGTCTTTGAAGTCCATTCTGGATTATCTGCAGAAGTTTACATAGATGAAATTGTCCTTGTTAGTTGGCTGATGAAGGGTTTTGTTGGCAATTAGTTGATAGTCTTTGTATTCCATTTCAAGAGTGTAGGCTATCATTAGACTGAGGTGATGCAGGCAGAGATTAGTTAGGCGCATCGCAGTTCAACCTGGCTGTTAATTTCGGTGAGGTCTATCCTAAATCCAAGGTTCAGGTAATGGCATATGAAGTATCCCATGTCTTATGGTTGGAGTTGGCATTAGTTCATCCTATGAAGTCCATCATAAAAGACTGAAGTGATGTTTGTCTGGCTCCGGCTGCTATTAGTCATCATCACACAACGACACATAGCAGTGGAGTCCAACACAAAGCAGGAATGGAGCTGGATCGAGACAGTTCTGGTGACCTCAGTATAGGAGTCCCGATGTTGAGAAAGGGAAACAAATAAAATTATATTAGCATAGATGCCATTCAATCTATTGCTGAGTTATAGATCATGGTCACTATTTCTTTTTCCGGCAGACCTAACTAAAGCAGCCTAATTGTGAGCTGAAGGATAAATTAGGTGTATGCCTGACTAAATAGATGAGTCTTTAGTCTAGACTTAAACTGAGTGAGTGTGTCTGCATCTCGAACAGTGTTAGGGAGACTATTCCATAGTTTAGGAGCATTATATGAAAAGGATCTACCTCCTTTTGTGGATTTTGAAATTCTAGAACTATTAGCAGGCCAGAATTTTGATGGAACCTGATGGAATATAGCATGGTAGAAGGTCACTTAAGTACTGCAGAGCTTGACCATTTAAATCTTTGTACGTAGTTTACAGAATTTTAAAATGAATACGAAATTTAACAGGTAGCCAATGTAACGATGATAAAATGGGGCTAATATGATCATATTTATGTGATTTATGTCTGCACTCTGGCTGCTTCATTTTGAACCAATTGAAGTTTTTTATTGCTCTTGCTGCACATCCTACCAGTAATCCATTACAATAACCTAGTCTTGAGGTCATGAATGCTTTAATTAGTTTTTCGGCATCAGTAACAGAGAGCATGGGTCGTAATTTAGCAATATTTCTTAGTTGGAAGAATGCTGTTCTACAAACATTAGTAATTTGAGTAAAATGATCTTTTATCATATTATTATTAGATTATTAGATTATTAAACCTCTATTATTAGAGGTTTTTGGTCCAATAATTAGTACCTCATTTTTGTTGGAATTGAGTAGCAGGAAATTTCTGGCCATCCAATCTTTTATTTCATTGATACGCTCTGATAATTTGGAGAATTGTGAAATCTCATCTATCTTATCTAACATAAAATAACAGTGGAAACGTATTCCACGATTCCTGATAATATCTCCCAGGGGAAGCAAGGAGAAAGGCAGAGGCCCTAAAACTGATCCCTGTGGCACACCATACTTTACTTTTGTTTGGTTTGACAATTCCTCATTTACATAGACAAAGTGGTAGTGGGCTGCTAAATAGGACTTGAACCATCCTAATGCAACTCCACAAATGCCAACATAATTTCTAGCCTATTCATGAGAATGTTGTGATCTATCTTGTCGAATGAATAGAAATTAAATGCAGCCGCGATCACAAAAAAAAAACTAATTAAAGATAAACATCATATAAACCTGGAAATAAAGACTCCAGCCACTATTGTTAAATGCATTTCGGGTGCCAGAGCATCTGACATCAAATCAAATTTACAAGTGCTGGCTAATGCTAAATGTAGATTTTCTCAAATTTTTATCTATGTCGACACTAATGTTAAAGAGGTGTGTGTATTTGCAAAAACGATGTAAGACACTGTAATATGCTCTGGGCTCCTCCTTGCTCATCGTGGTGTTGAGGTTCATAGTAGATTAGAGTCACTGAATGGCTGGATGTCTGAGAGGTGTCTGGAGAATAGAATAGGATTCATAGACAATTGGAAGAGTTTTTGGTGTGGACCTGACCTGCTAAAGAGAGACGGACTCCATACCTCCAGGGAAAGTGCAGCTCCCCTCTCTAGTAATTTGGCTCATAGTCTTAATAATGATAGTATTTGACTAACTGGGGTCCAGGTCAGGAAGCAGACAAACTGGTTAATCCGAACGTCTGCTGGCTGCCTTGAGACATTACACAGGTCACATAAACACATAGAGACAGTATCACCTAGATATCATATTGAGACTGTGCCTGTTCCCCGAACTAATCTAAACATTAGATCTCTTTCTACCAAAGCACTAATTGTAAATTAAATTACAGATCATAGTTTGGATGTCCTTTGTTTGACTGAAACCTGGCTTAAACCAGATTAATATATTAGTTTAAATGAATCTACTCCCCCAGGGTATTGTTATAAACATGAGCCTTGTCTGAAGAGTCGAGGAGGAGGTGTTGCTACAATTTACAGTGAAGTTTTTGGTGTTACTCAGAGGACAGGATATACATTTATTTTGAACTAATAATGCTTAATGCTTTAATTGCTGGTGATCAACATTCACATAGATAATGAAAATGACACATTGGGGCAATAAATACTACAGTGTGGTCTAAAAGTCTGAGACCTCTAGTGGAAATGTTTCTATTTTTAAATCTTTTATAATTTAATATAATCTTGTTGAACATTTCTTAGTATTTGGTATGCCCTATTTTTGAGAGTACGCACTCAAGCTGGCATGGACAAAACCCGATGACCATGTTATCCCAGCAAAATTTTGAGCATCTTGTATGCTTCAATCGAACCAGGGACATCTGACCTTTGGTACAAATGAGTTTGGTTCAATTTGATTTTCATTAGTGATAAAGAAATAGAGCAGAATATTACATATTTTCTTCATTTTATATCATAACTTCTGTGTTAAAAAAATTTCAAAATCCTAAAACTGCTTCTTTCCACATTTAAATGAAAATCAAATCTCTCTAAATCGCTGTCCTTAAAAAGTATTTCCATAAGCCAATATTTTATTTAGGTTATTTTCATTTTAATATCTTTGATACAAGTGTTTATATTATGTTTATATGTGTTAATATGTTAATGCATTTTAATTAGCATGTGAGATAGAGACATATAGTTAATATTTTACTTTATTTTAGCTATACAGATATTGTGTGGTTATTATAAATTAAGTAAAGTACTATTAGGAATAAAAGTGAACTTCTAATAAGAAGTTAGTAATTTACATTGGTGCATTAATAACAGAAAGAGAGATCTTTCGCCAAGTAGGAATTCGGGGAGCGCATTTCAATAAAATAGCTAAGACACGCTAGGGGGCGCTACATTTGCATACAGTGGCGCCATTTTGCAGCCCACTTCAACCAGTCGCGGCACGTCTGGCATAATGCGGCAGCCTGTTTCAGCTTATCGCCACACGTTCGGCCCTGTTCACGGCCGGCCCACCGGGAAAAGTTTCGCTTCTCCCTAAGTCCACCCCTGCAGCAGACATTAGTACAAGGTAATGCTAATATGTCATTTCTTTGTTTATTGGTAACATGTTGTGAACAAACCACATTTTCCTCTTGCTTTCTCAATGATATCTGAACAACATGATCGCACAGGATGTCGGCATGATTTTTCTGAGTTCTGGTACCCTAGGATTGGCCACATTATGCTGACTCACTGATAAGTGGCATACAGTATCAAACATTTTTGCATAGGCTCTAGTATGTTTACCTTCCCTTTGACGCAACTGGAAGCATGTTGCATCAGAAGCGTGTGAGACCCAAGTTCAGATTCTGTGTTGAAACAAGGAAGTAATCCTGATTGCAGAATCAGTGACAAGCGTGGTTCAGCAGCTGCATATTTTCCTCCAAAATTACAATTTTATTCAACTGATAGGTAGGGTTAGGTAATGTTTTTCTTTATTTATTTCTTTATTATTATTGAACTAATGATTTAACAATTAATATTTAAATACTAATCATTTAGCTATCACTAATTTAACATTCAGACAGTGGGGGATTTATAAATTATTCTAGCGATAGCAACCAGGATTAGGCAGCGGTGTAGTGTTGGGGAGGATTTTTTTATTATTTATTTAAAACATGGATCTATATGTTTTATAATGCCTCACATGGAGCTGTTTTGGAGATAATATGTAATATATATATACAAAATTTCTGTTGTGTGATGCTGAACCATCAGTGTATTACCTGTACCCATGTTACTGTCACAATTACTTTTTGACAGTGACATCTTTTCATATAATTTATCTCTACACTTTATTATAGATCAGGGTTCATATCCATTCTATTCTTTCTCTCTCTCTCTCTCTCTCTCTCTCTCTCTCTCTCTCTCTCTCTCTCACCCTGGTAGATAATTTCTTAATGCTGTTCTATCGCTGTAGGCTGACTTTTCTTCTCTAAATGGAGAGCATGCACGTGAATTGAGGTTGAGAACACTTACAACTTTGGCCACCGGTGGCAGTTTTTGGAATTTATGTAAACAGACTGGTTTCAGCAAAAAAAAGTCAACCTACTGTTTCCAATTTCACTGTGATGTCAGTCTGATCTGAAAGGATTGAACATCGAGTAATTACGGACATGTCACTCCACACAGCTAGATCTTATAGTTTCAGGCCTTAACTGACCAATACATCCTGGTGAGCTGCCAATAGCAATGATGTCAACGGCACTTTCCACTCACAGCACAGTTGTTGATCCTCTGTTACGCAGACACTCCATCGCAGTGACAGAACTCAAAGGACTTTTCTTTTGTGATCTTCAAAATGGCACAGACCATTAGCTCTCAGTGAAAATAAACCTCTAACCTCCTTACATAATGGGCAGCATACAACTGCATTGCAGTCCATAAATATGCTGTGCAATCTATAAAATAAAAAGGGATGCGAGTAGTCCCTGAAATTCCTGGTAAAGCTTGTCAAACTTTGAAATGTTAATGTATCATAACTCTTAGGACATTACATGACTTCTAAGGTTATGATTATGTTACTGTCACCTTTCATGTCTTGATCTGATGTAAAAAGGGCTATTATAATACCAAACTGTAGTGAATTGATACTGTTGATACTGGCTGAATTAATCTTCCCTTTCTTAGATACACCATATTTAATCATAATTTTCTCACTTCTTAAAAACTGTAGACTTATTCCCATCACAAATTGTAATTCTTGTTTGGTATGTTATTATGGTAGATTTAGTATGTTAGAATAGTGGTAGGGGAGAGTAGGGTAACCTGAGGCTGTGGGTAAATTGACCCACCCTGTGGGCTAACCTCTGGTCTACTGTACATATCTTTTGTCATGTGACCTTGAAAGCAGGAAGTAATTTTGCTAAAAGTAAATTGCCAAAGTAATTGTTTTACATTTAAGGTTTATGGATTGTTGTGCCACCACAAATGTATTCAGGTACAAAATGACATATCATGCATAATGGTGTATATCCACTGTATAAATACCAATGATTTGATAAGCACAGTATTAGCCCTGAAGCACTAAGCTAGGTGCATTTTTACCAGATCCTTACTATGGAGCGAAATCAACTGAAAGGTTTGAAAGATGTTGAGCTACTGGTTTTTACTGAAACAAATGTGCCCTATTAACTAACTGTTTATAATGTTTGCATGATTTAGTAGTGCAGCTATAAGTTAAAAAAAAAAATTGACCAATAACTGTTCTGTTTATAATGTTTAAAGTTAAAAGACCTAAAGAAGTTTTATATATTCCTGGCAAAGACTAAGTATTTACTGTAGGCTATGCTAAGTGATTGATCCAAATCATTCCTGTCACAATGATGAGTCTCAAAATCCAAGTGCAAGTGAACAGTTTATTGATGACAGACAGCACAGGGAAATACTCAAAACGCCGCGTTTACAGGCGGGCGACCTAGGAGTACACAATCTCGAAAAGAGATAAGCAGGGCTGGAAATACAGCGCGGACTCAGGCCAGCGTCAGGATACAATTTCCCAGACGATCCCTCAGTAGACTGGAGGTACAGAGGAAAACAGGAAGCGCCCGCAAGGAACTAGGACACAGGAACTGGGTAACAGAATACAAAACATGAATAACGAACCGACACCATGCATGATGATTTCCAGCTAGATAAAGGCAGCTAACAAGCAGTAGTGATTAGTAGCAGCTGACGGCAGTAGAGTAATCAGCTGGTGCTAAGCAACAAACAAGCACCACACACACACACACACACACACACACACACACACACACACAACCCCACACCTATAAATACACCAACAGATATACAAAATGAACACATGGATCAATGAACCGTGACAATTCCATCATTTACATGCTAGAACAATCCTAATTGTTAAAGGAAACAAAAGTAGTAGATTATAATTAAAGGTGCACTAAATAGTGTTTTCCTCATTAAAAAGTTTAACTCCTAAAGACATGAATTGTAATTTTGTGATACATGTAGGAAATCATGACCACTCACATTAAAATAAAGACACAAGTCATATCAGTTACCTTATAAAAACGGTTTTATCCTACATGGAGAAGGTCCGCACATGGGGGCTGCCATGTTAGAATCACATGATCAGGTGAATACTACTTGCTTAATCTCAATAACTGTCCTGTTATTTGACACTTTCATTCATTGATTAAAGTAATCATGGCTGACTGTGAATACTAAATTTATACAATGGCATCTGAAACCGAGAACAATTTATTTTAAATGCTGCATCCAAGCCACTAGGTGTCAGTGCAAGTCCAAGATTACACAAAGACAAAAGTTACTGAGAGCACCTTTAATAAATAATTAAATTATAGATTAAATTTATAGTTAAAAAAATGTACTTTTATTCAGTGTATCACTGGAAAAATTGTATTGGTCATCTTACCCCAGATGGCTCATCTTACCCACTGACCCAGAACAACTTACCCCTAACCTGGGGGTAATTTATTTTAAATGCCAGTTGTTTGTGGCTCATTTGTACATTACCTGGCCAAAAAAGAAAAGTTGCATATGCTAATATTTCATCGGACCGCCTTTAGTTTTGATTACGGCATGCATTCATCGTGGCATTGTTCCGACAATCTTATGCAATGACACAACATTTATTGCTGTCCAGAGTTGCATTAATTTTTGGCCAAGATCTTGTATTGATGATGGGGGAGTCTAACCACTCCATAAAATCTCCTTCACATCCCAAAAACTTTCAATGGGGTTCCGGTCAGGACTCTGTGGTACCAAATCATGTGTGAAAATGATTCCTCATTCTCCCTGGATCACTCTTTCACAATTTGAGCCCAAAGAATCTTGGCATTGTCATCCTGGAATATGCCCATGCCATCAGGGAAGAAAAAATCAATTGTTGTGGTAACCTGGTCATTCAGTATATTCAGGTAGTCCACTGACTTCATTTTATTGCCACACATTTAATGTTGTTGAGCCTAGATCTGACCAATTGAAGCAACCCCAGGTCATAACACTATACCATCATAATACATACATAATACTATCCTTCCAGGTTTTAATAATGCGTTGGATAGTTCTTAACCCAATTCCAGTGATTTCAGCAATCTCTTTAATTGTTTTCTTTGCTTGATTCAGGCCAATATTTGTTCCCTTCTGAAACACAGAAACATTTTTTCCATGACCAAGGGATATGTCTGCCGACATGGTTGTTTAAGAAATGAGAAGCTACACACTGCATCAGTTAGGGTTAAGAGCATTGTTGCCAGCTGAACATATTAATCACTGCAATAATTATCCAATCATAGGCTCTGCTAATTTAAATCCAAACTGTGGCTTTTGTTTTTGGCTAGGTAGTGTATAATATCGAGTGATGGCAGAAATATTTCAACACCTTGAAATAAAGTGAGCTCTATTTATATTACCATTTTGTAAAATGTTCCCATGTATTTAACCCTCATATACTGTTTGGTCATTTTTGACCAAAATCAATTTAGTTTCGTCTTAGTGACTTTTCCACCATAGGAAATGAATGGGAAACACTTTCAGTATTTATTATATAAAATCTAAAAAACAGCCACAATGCAGAAAAAAAAAACACACAGACATGAAAGTGTGAGACTACCAAACATCAAGAGTGCAAAACACAAACACACACACACACACACACACACACACACACACACACACACAAACATATACACACAAAAAACACCTCTCTTCAACCAGAGATGAATAAGTAGCTCTCTGGAGCCATATATTGATTATACTTGTAATTTCATCTGTTTTTTTTTTTTGTTTTTTTTAATGGACAGCGCATTTTGATTATTGAGACTTTATGTGTTCAAAAGGTATATCATTTATGAGGATTGGTTCAGTATTTGAGAAAGTATTCAAATTTTTTTTTTTTTAAGTCAATTTTCAAGCTCATAGTCATATAGGTAAATACATTAGTAAATAATATAAAAAAGGTCTAAATACCCCCATAAAAAAAAAACACCAAACATGCACAACTTTAGTTCTTTTATATTATTTCATTTAGAGTTGTTACATTTCTTTCATAATAATTAAAAGGATTGCACGTTTATTGTTGCCGGACACTTTTAACCGGGAACAACTGGAAAAATCTGCTCATCTTACCCCACTCTCCCGTATGTTAAAAAAGATAATGAATATGCAAGAAGTCAAGTCATTACTTTCTCATCAGCCATATTTTTCTGCAACACCATCTGAGAATTGCAATTTTCCTTTTTTTTCTTCAGTTTCTAAGAATGTAACTGTGGCTAGTGTTTTTTGACAGACTGACACACAAAGGGAGATCCAAAAACCTTTGGGCTTTATTTGCGAGAACACAGCATTAGAAATGTCACAGTGATAACAGCCGAAGCATCAGCAAGCAATTTGTGAAAATGCCCTCAGATCAACTGCAGAAGAAATCAGACTGGTTTGGGACAAGAATGGACAACAAGCAGGTAAAGAGAGGCAAATGTGTGGTGGAGGAAGGTATCTGGGTGTGTATTTTTAGAGTGTAAGTACATGATGAGACCTGAAGCTGGCTGATCAGCAGGGGAGCTTCTGCTTTTGAGCAGGAGATAACTCAGACCTGCTGATCTATTAATCTTCTCTGCCAGAAACACATTCTCCCAGACATTAAAGCAGCACCGCAATCGCTCTGTTTCCCTCCTCTCTCTCTCTTTCTGTCTGATACACCGTACATTAAATTTACAGTTCTTTCTCCATCTTTCTCTGCCTTCCATTACAATTCCATCTTTCTACATCACACCTGGTTCACAGGCTTATTGAGAAAGATATGAGTGTGTTTCTCATTCACTCTTCTTCTGCCAACACAAGCAAAAATGTTAATTACATTATATAGAACCCTGCTCAAATACAATTTAAAGACGTTTTTATATAATCATATTGAATAATGTGACTGTGTTATGGCTATAGCCATTTCATTTTCTCCTATTGATTAATTATTTATAGATTTGAATCACTTTAAAGGAATTCTTCACCCAAAATAAAAGATTTCTGTCATTATTTATTCACCTTCATGTCATTCCAAACCCATATTATCTTGGTATGTGATGCACAAGTTGTTACTTTATCAAGCGTTAAAGTGAGTCACCATACTGACATTGTACCGAATTCAGTCAACTAGACATTCTTTACATTACATATTTATGGGTGCATGTTCCACAGAAGAGTAAAAAAGTCTGCACCATGATCATTTCCGATTGCTGCTGGACCGCAATGAAGATGGAGAATCAAGAACTATTTTAAGTGTTAGTTGGAATAAATATGGTGTAAGGCTCAACTTGTGCAGTAGTTTGCTGTCATAACAACTCATATTAGTTAATTATATCAACATAACAAACAGGTGAGGCACTGTCAAAAGACGGTAATTATGACTGTTGTTTTTTATTATTTGGCAATTTTATAAATGTAATATGCAAACATCAATTTATCTTTTTTCAATTCAATCAATTTATTAAACTGGAGACAGTAAAAGGAAAATAAGCTTCCATTATAAGTCTTGGAACACTTCCCTGTTCAGGAAAAAGGTGGATATAGAACCTTTTCAACTAGTTGCAAAGAACCCTATTGACCTGTTTCATGTGATGTCACTGAATGACCTTGCCACCATGTTTGTGTCCAAAAATCCATATACCTTTATTGTGCTGCGCTGTGGTATGCGACAATGCCAGTGAAATGTTTTCTTTCTGTTTATAATTTTAAAAAAGGTTATACTGGTGTTTACTTACCAGAGTGAAATGTTATTTTTCTTGCAAATAAGTTATATCTTTCAAGTGACACAGCTATATTTTGCCAAAGTCAAGCATTGATGAAGGAGAAGAGCAGGGATAAAAGATCAAGATGGCGCTGCGGATGGCAGCCACGGTGTGGAGCTCTCTAATTCGTTATGCGTTATGCGTTAGATGCGTTACATCTGCCGAGGTTTCAGCTGTTCACAGCAGATCGTATTGCGCAGTTAAACGGGGAAAATGAGAGGCGGTGGAACATGCTTTTGCATGAATGAAAGTTGGTGTACAGATGTAACAACGTTAAAGAAGATATGCTGTCCTAATTTGGGAGCACTCTTTATTAACTGTAAGCCTTTCTACTCGCAGTGGGAGTTTTCATCGTTTATTCTGGTGAGTGTTTATATCCCGCCACATGCGTGCGTGAAGGCAGTGCTGCTACAGCTGGCTGATCAAATCAAAGGCACGGAACAACAATACCCAGATTTAGTTATTATTATTCTTGGATATTTTAGTAAAGGGAACCTCACACGTGAACTGCCCAAATACAAACAGCTCATTACATGCCCAACCGAGACAGAAATATATTAGATCATTGCTACACAACAATAAATTATGCAAATCACTCTCTCCCTAGAGCAGCTTTGGGACTCTATGATCACTGTCTGGTTCATCTTCTTCCAACCTATAGGCAGAAACTAAAATCAGCTAAACCTGTAGTAAAGACTATAAAGAGCTGGACCAATGAAGCAGAGCTGGAACTACAAGCCTGCTTTGACTGCACTGAGAGTTTTTGAGGCTGCAGACACCAATCTGGATGAGCTCACAGATACTATGACATCATATATCAGTTTCTGTGAGGATATGTGCATGCCTACTAAGACTTATTTAACATAAAACTATGACAAACCGTGGTTTACAGCAGCTTCGTCAGACAAAAGAGGATGCTTTCCAAGGTAGGGATAAAGTCTTGTACAATCAAGCCAGGAACACACTGAATAAGGAAATCAGAGAGGCTAAAAGCTATTCTGATAAGCTGAAAAACAAGTTTTCAGCTAATGACCCAGCATCAGTGTCGATTGGTTCTACTATAGATTTGAAAGGCCCAATCTCACACCCCATACATGCTCTGATCTTCACTTCACACAAACATCAGCAACTCCTGCAACCCCCCGCTACTCAACCTGCACTTAAGATCTGTGAAGAGGAGATGTGCCGTGTCTTCCAAAAACAAAAGACAAGGATAGCACAGGGCCAAGACTGTGTTTCACCAACTTGTCTAAAATCCTGTGCTAACCAGCTGGCCCCCATCTTCACACTGCTCTTCAAAACATCACTCAAGCAGTGTGAACTCCCATGCTGCTTCAAATGCTCAATCATCATTCCTGTCCCAAAGAAAGTCCCAAAATCACAGGACTTAATGACTACAGACCTGTCACTCTGACCCACCTTAAGGACATCACTGGACCGTTTCTAGATCCCCTTCAATTTGCTTATCAAGCAAACAGGTCTGTGGATGATACAGTCAACATGGGATTGCATCATATCTTGCAACATCTGAACAGACCAGGGACATATGCAAGGATCCTTTTTGTAGACTTCAGTTTGGCTTTCAGCACCATCATCCCAGCTATTTTCCAGACTAAATTACACAAACTCTCTGTTCCCACGTTTATCTGTCAGTGGATCTGACAGACAGGCAGCAGCTAGTGAGAAAGAGGAAATTCACTTCCAGCACATGTTCAATCAGCACTGGTTCCCCCAGGGATGTGTGCTCTCCCTACTAATCTTCTCCCTGTATACAAATGACTGCACCACCATGGACCCCTCTGTCAAGCTCCTGAAGTTTTCTGATGGCACTAATGTTATCGGCCTCATCCAAGATGAAGATGAGTGTGTGAGACCCACATTGACTCCATTGTGAAAAAGGCCCATCAGACGTTCTACTTCCTTCGCCAGTTGAGGTAGTTCAACCTGCCACAGGCGCTGCTGATGCAGTTCTACTCATCAGTCATTGAGTCTGTCCTCTGCACTACAGTCTGGTTTGGTGCAGCTACGAAATCAGAAATAAGAAGACTGCAAAGGACAGTTCGGAAGGCTGAGAAGATTATTGGTTTCCCCCTGCATTCCCTTCAAGAACTGTACACTTTCAAATTGAGGAAAAGGCCTGGAAAAATCACTCTGGACCCCACTTGACCAGCCCACTACCTTTTTGAATTGGCAGGCGCTACAGAGCACTGAGCACTGAGCACCAGAGCAATAATTAATGTATATATTATATGGCGGGGTGAGCAAGGGACAGACACAGTGTGTGTGGCATCAAGCCTTGGAGAGGCATTTATTGAAAATAATAATAAAAGTCAAATGTCCATAAAGGGGAAAATTAAGTGTCCAGGGGGGAATGGTGTTCATAGTAAAGGGGGAATCTGGCATCCTCATGGTGAGATGGGGCTCTGTAACGAGTGGGGTAGTGTCCATGGAATGACCCAGGCATGAGCTGGGTCTGTCGGCCGCACACGCTCATTCACCACTGTCAGTATGAGGCTAATTAGTTATGCACCTCTTCTCACTCTACTGCCCAACTCCCATCATAAGCCTGGCTGAAGGGCGGCCCTAAGAGGCGGGGTGACAATGACGAGACAGGGGTGGATCATTCCATCACAATATATATATATATATATATATATATATATATATATACACACATATTGTCCTACTGTGTATTTCTATATATATTTTATTTTATATTCACGTTTTATTTTTATTTTATGTTTTATTATCATTTATTATATTTTCATTATTTCCATGAAAGTGATATTTACCAATATTTTTGCTGAATTCAGACCTGTATACGCTTGTTTTACCATTCACCATAAAAAGTTATGTCACTGAAACAACAGGATTAATGGGGTTATTTTGATTGAACCCTAATAAACAGTTCCAGCATATGGAACCTTTTAGAGAGGTTCCAAATATATTAAGCGAATGATAGAAACCTTTAAGGTTCTATATAGAACCATTTCTTCTGAGAGTAAGGCACACACTTCCAAACTTCTGTTTCTGTTTCTGTGTGTTCCAGACATTTAATCCATACTGCGTGCTTCAAATGCAAATGGAATGCATTAAAATTCTCTGTGTTCACATGGGGGTTGGTTGGATCATGTTACTCCCTACAGGTGCTCAAGAGATGGTGTAGGTGGAATTTGTTATAAGCGATAAACTGAAAAATGGACAAATTAAGCCTGAGTTGTCACTATTAGCTGCAAGAATGCATCAAACAGAAACATACAGTACAACCACTGTGACAGTGTATCGCAAGTGTAACTCAATGCAAGCGTAAACTCAGGTCTGTGTTTCATTATAGCTCTTTCATAAAATCTAATGAGCTTTCTCGCTGTCTAACCTTCTAAGACTGCGTAGAAACCAAAATGATCCCAGAAGAGTCTGGTATTAGCATGTTGCTAAATTAATGACTTGATAATGTAATAAGCAAAAAAATTAAATAAATACATTTTTCACATGTAAATATTGGCTGAAGTCTATTTTAGTGAAATGGAAATATGTTAATATTTAAAGTACTAAATAAAATATGCATGGATTTATTATCTGCCATCTTGGATGAACATTTTCATTAAGCTTTTCACATTCTGGGATTGCCTAATACCCAAAGGACACATGTAAAACTGCCTTAGAATATGAACAAAACAAGGTATCTTGTATTAAGCAGCATGCCTACAATTTTGAAAAGTCTGGGTCTGGACCATGCCTATGATGTCTAAAAATGTTGCCAAGGAAGGTACTGTAGTTCACTTGGTTTTAGAACATTTAATCTTATATCGCCACCACAATCTCTACACTAATGTATTGTAAATTGCATCTTATTTTCAATTCATTGGTATAATTTTTAATGGATAGTTAACCCAAAAAATTTCAAGTCTGTCATCATTCACTCACCCTCATATTGTAGCCTGAAAAAGTTTTTCAGAATATAACTGCAGAAATATCACTGCAGTTTTGATGTAAAATATCCACTGATGGGTGCTGAAAACGAGTGAAACCTTTTACCTAAACCTAACCAATAGTGTTATAAGCAAATGTGAGATAAAAATGCCATGTCTGAAGCATCCACATAATTTTGTGCCGCTTCTATGACAATTTTTGGCACGTGTACCAACTCACATGCTTTGCTGGAGTCATACCCACATGCTTTGGTGGAGTCATACCCCTGTCCTCCGTGTTTAAAGTCCAACACTTTAATGTCCAGCACATTGGAATAAGTTTGTAGGCTAAATGTAGTTGGTTAACACCGCAAGTGTTAAAATGTATTATACAACAGTAAGTTCTGGTCCTCAAATCTGATTGGACGAGAAACATTCCAAGAGTTCTGATAGCTCACACCGTCAGCACTGGGACGCTTTACTGTTTGTATCACTCCGCTGTATTTATGTCATTGTAAGTGTAAGAGCAACTTGATGTTTGAATTCATCCCTGTGACATTAAAGATTTGAGCCAGCAGGTGGCGACAAAAGACCGTCTTGTGTGAGCTATGAGTTAGTTTATTTGATGTTGACAAACTGTGTGTTGTCAGTCAGTGAGCACATTTCTTTGAAGTCATCTGGAATTGTCTCTCACTCCATGATCGCTTGGATCTTAAACTAAGATCAAACTAAGATGGGCGGCTGCGGCTCAGGTGGTAGAGCAGGTCGGCCATTGATCGCAGGGTTGGTGGTTCGATTCCCGACCCACATAACTCCATATGCCGAAGTGTCCTTGGGCAAGACCCAAGTTGCTCCCAATGGCAGGCTAGTGCCTTGCATGGCAGCTGTGCCACCATTGGTGTATGAATGTGTGTGTGAATGGGTGAATGAGTCACAGTGTAAAGCGCTTTGAAAACTATTAAGGTTAAAAAGGTGCTATAAAAGTGCAGACCATTTACTAAGAGCTGCAGCATGTTCATCATTTAACAGACCCAGGTAATCACACAATTATTATGGTTTACATACAGTTACAAAAGTGTATAGGGTCATTACAGAGCCTAGGTATGTAACAGTGTAGTTTCTTTTTTGTTTGTTTGTTTTTTTTTTTTTTTTTGCACTTCCATAAATTATATGTTTATGATTATTTAATATCTGTATAAGTTTACTATAACAGGATATATATTTTTTTATTTATTACAAGAGGAAGGAGTACTATGTTCATAAAAAAATATATTATATCACGTTGAATTTCTGTGCAAGAAAGAATTAACAACGGTGATTTATCAGAATTCCATATGCATGTACACATACATGTTATACATGTTATTTCTTACTCAATGTAGCACTGTTGTTTCAGTAATTGATTTGATTTACATTTGACATTGCCATTTGATGAAGAAGCAATGTGGAAGTAAACTATAGCAGGTACAACACATGAACAATATGAAAAGACTTTCGACATTTGTTTGTACTACAGAAATTATGTAAATTGTGCATCTATTTAGACTCAGTTAGTACCTGAGAAAATATCTATGTGTAGATTATTTACTTAATCTAAATACATTACTGTGTCCACAGATCCCCCATTAACAAACAGGCATAACAACTTTTAATATCCAACCTAATATCCCAAATCTCTATTTTCCAATGACAAAAAATTTGACACGATTCTGATGGAATAAATCTGTCAAATGTTGGTACTGATATGAGTAATCCAGATTAAGAGGAGGTGTTGAGATTAACAACATTACAGTTTTATTAAATATCTGAGTAGCGAGACGGTAGCTTCGCTAGTTTTTAAAAAGCAGCTTTTCAATTGCAAAGCTATATTTTTGACAAGGAAGTGGTGTAGCATTGACAAAAGCTACACCACTACATCATGCCCTGTAGCCAGATTTGAATCAGAACTAAAGATGTCTTTACAATGAATTGGTCACATGTGATAGGAAAGCGGTCTGAATTGGTACACGATTGAAACCTCTCACTTGTCAAACAAGCTCATGGAATATTTTATAACATGGCAAATAAAGATAAAGCTGGTTACAGTGGATCTACAATCAATCAATGGAAACCAAACCTGCAAATACATCCTATCGATTGCCAGTGGTGAAAAGAAGTCTTTATTAAGTTCAATACATGTGCAGCTTGTAAACGATTTCTGCAGGTAAAGAAATTGTCCAATCAAAAGAGTATCAAAACACTTATTAGCCTACATGAAAACACGTGAAAAAGTACAATGACATTACCATAATTTTTGACAATATCCATTACCTGGGAGCACAATGTTAATACAACGGTATAAACCGTGTATAAAAACAACCCGCAACTGCTCATATTTATAAGCCACTTTCTGAAAATACAAGCCCAAAGTCACTGAAAATAAGTGGGATGGGTACCAATGATACTGAGGATTTGGACACCCTACTCCAATGGCATAATATATTTGGCATCCTATATAGGGAAGTATGTGTATTCGGATACAGCTAATGAAACAGTAAAACAAATTTGTCGCTGAACAGCTGTTGTGGTCTGCATCGACGCACAGTTTCATTTTTGAAGTCGTATATCAAATTGCCATGGTAGTAACACGGTAACATGGTATTCTTTGAAGTACTTTAAAGCACGGTGCAACTACAGAATGGTGCATAAATAGTTGGATAACAAAGTACCATGGTATAACCATCTGACACCATCAGAAATCACATTGTTATAGCCCAGAAGTGCTTTCTCTCTCTCTCTCTCTCTCTCTCTCACACACACACACACACACACACACACACACACACACACACACACACACACACACACACACACACACACACGTGTTTCCATGTTTTATGGGGACTTTCCATAGACATAATGGTTTTTATACTGTACAAACTATGTATTATATCCCCTAAACCTAACCCTACCCCTAAACCTAACCCTCACAGAAAACTTTCTGCATTTTTACATTTTCAAAAAACATCATTTAGTAAGCTGTTTTCCTCATGGGGACTGACAAAATGTCCCCACAAGGTCAAACATTTCGGGTTTTACTATCCTTATGGGGACATTTGCTCCCCACAAAGTGATAAATACATGCTCACACACACACACACACACACACACACACACACACACACACACACACACACACACACACACACACACACACACAAGGAATTTGTCCTCTTATCAAAAGCTTCCAGTACATACAGAAATACAAAAGCTAGACACAGAATTACAGGATAAGATGAAATTGAAATTACATTTAAATGGAATGGGTTTGTAGAGGTAGTAGTATAAATATAAAAAATACAATGTAAATATGGTGATTTTTCATATTGAACACTTTTTTTTATAGGTAGCATTTCTAAATATGAATTTACATGTTTTATTACGTGCACATACTGTATGTATTGCACCTGATGTATACTTGTATACAGAATTGTACTTAAGTGTAATATGCTGTATTGTGGCTTTAATAAACATCATTTGAAGTCTTTTAGATGCTTTGTTCATGACAGTGTGCTCTGTGTATCAGCAGTTGACAAAAAGTAGCTTAAATGGCATGTAGCTTGTTGTGTAACTTGCTACTTTTTTTCTGAAGTGTAGCTTAGCTTAACTTATTTTTCTGTTGAGTAGTTGGTAGCTTAGCTAGCTAAATTGTTTGAGTAGCTTGCCCAACACTGGTCCTCCCCCATCTTCACCTATGTGTAGCTCAATATGTTTTTGACAGCCAGTTGTGTGTGAAAGTAATGAATCCTTTTCTAGATTTGTCCTGATTTGTTGCATGTTCTCTTTATATATGAAAAATAAAACATAGAAATATATCAAAATATATTTTATTCTTTTATTTTCTAATCTCCTTGCAAATGTTTAGAAAATTTGACACTATCTGGGAATTTTGTAGATCCATTTGTGATAGATATAATTTGTATACCGAATATAAGAGTGTTTGGTTAAATTCCCTTGCATTTAAGGGTTAATTATGTGTTTCCATATAAGTTGAGCAAAAAGCGACAACCTTCTTTTGTTTTTCCTTTGGTGTAGGTTTGGTATTATCCAAATATATTTTTAAATGCTGGTTTATGAATAAATAAATATAAAAATACATACTTTCCGCTTTCTGTCAATCATGAATTTGCAGACAAATAGCGGTTCCCCATTTCCGATCAGAGCCCATTCATAAAATATGACGCCATCCATAGCAACAAGGTCAACTCCACCTTACACTTACTTTAAGATTTTCTTAATAAAACTTGTTCTTAGCAGTTTTTTTTATAGGTTTTAAGTAGGGACTCTATGGAAAACTCCTAGTGGTAAGATAAATATCTTTGTAAATGCTTTCATAAAACACACACACACACAAAAATGTTAAGCTTGTTAACCTGAGTCACCATTCACTTTAATGTCTGATAATACAATGAAAGTGAATGGTGAATGAAGCTAACATTCTGCCCAACATGTCCCTCTGTGTTTCACGAAAGAAGGTGAGTAAATTATGGCAAAATGTATTTATTTTTAAAGCATGATAATTATGTATATACTCTACATATACAGTATACTTGCATTAACCACACAGTCAATGTGTCAGTTTACTGCTCATAAAAGAGTCTGCCTACACCATTATCTACAGCACCTATAGGGAGTAACACAAACCTACCAGCCCAATAGTCAAACCTGACCATTAATGCACTGTTATGTATTGCATACTGTTGGTATGTTCGGTTCAAAGAAACTAAAAACCATGAGTAATATGGAACATTTTTTTGCGGAACATATTTGTTATATTCCTTGCTAAATTGAAACAGATAAATAGTTTCTCTATTTTGTTAGTGTGGCTTAAACGACATCTTCCCAGCTCAGACATCCACACACCAGGAGTCATCACTGCAGGAGAGCTAAATGAATTTCCCCAGTGAGGCCTGAGCTTCTGTAAGATAATTCACTCTGGTCTTTATTACATTTACTCCTGTCTCAGCTATCTCCTGCCTTCAGTCAGGTTGCACGTCTCAATTTTTTTAAAATGTATTTTAATTTTTTAAAACATCCGGTGCAGATACTGTAACTACTGAAACAATTACTGCAGCGTCAACAAATCATATACATTTTCACACATCCAAGGGAAAATTGACCTCTGATTGATCAGATGCTCTGGAAATGTAGTCTAAATATATAATGAAGCATGAAATCATTTTGTACTCTAAGGTAAATACAATGCTCTTTCAAGAGTGCTTTTAATAAAATAAATTGTGTAGGCCTCAGGTGTATTCTATATAAAACGGTTGGTCTGCCATAAGTTACTAGCTACCATAGCCACGGGAAGTAGGGGTGCTGTAACAAGGCAGGCGAGAAATGAGGATCTAAAAGCAGCTTTAATGAAACAAGAGATAAACAAAGTACTCAGAATAAAAAGAAACAAATCTCAGGAACAAAACACAGGGAACCAAGTACAGAGCATCACAACACATGCGAAGAATGACAAAGAAACCAGGGGAAACAAGGGCTTAAATACACAAGGGATAACAAGGAACGCCAGGGGAAACAATCAAGGAATGAGGAACATCTGGGGAAACAATCCGGGTAAACCAATCATGAAATAAAACTACTAAGGACTACAAATATAACACAGGAAACAGGAATGGGGAACTAAACAAGAATTTTAACATAAAAGTCTAGACAAAAACAGGGAATACATGACAGATTCCCCCTTTAACGAGCAGATTCCAGACGCTTCACAAAAAATAAAAACATTTCCATGGGATGTGAGGGGAAGGGGGAAACAGGCATTCAGGGGACACAAGGGGCAAGTGGAGCTTGAGGGAGGCTTGAGACCCTTATATAACATTGGAACATATTATAAATGCCAATTATGCATTTGGTACAATAATGGCTCCAGAAACCCAGATACAGGATGAATGTGTGCAGCCTTTTATGTCTCTTATGCGTTTAAATGGTGTGACCGATTGTGGAAGTACCAATGACACAACGTCTCATTGACAGACCAATCGCTGCAGCTTTTAAGGAGTCCCACCTCCCTAATATAAACAGCAGCTACCCGCTGCTGCCTCATTCTCCACATATATCTACTCTGTGCTCATGAGTAGCCAAAAACTGTACCCAAGTAAATGTAAAATTACTTCAAAAACATAATTACTCAAGTAGAAGTAAAAGTACTAACATAAATAATTACTTGAGTAAGAGTAAGAAAGTATTCAATTAAAAGAGTACTCAAGTAGAGAGTAACTTTCACAAATTACAAAATAGACAGTTACTCCCCTAAATTCCATTACATAATACATATTGAACATGCACTACAGAATTATTATAATTATTAATGAAAATTCTGTCATCATTCACCATCATGTTGTTCCAAACCTGTATGACTTTCTTCCATGCAACACAATAAGGAGATATTAGACAGAATGTATGGAGTCACTATAATTCTCTCATTATTCACTGACCCTCATGCCATCCCAGATGTGTATGACTTCCTTTCTTCTGCAGAACAAAAATTCAGATTTTTAAAAGAATATTTAAGCTCTGTAGGCCAAAGTTTTGATGCTCCAAAAAGCACTTTAAGGCAGTATAAAAGTAATCCATAAAATTCCAGTTGTTTAAGTGATATGATAGGTGTGGGTGAGAAACAGCTCAATATTTGCTAGACAGCAGGGGCGATATGCAGAGAAGTATGTGAATCACCAAAAACACAAGAAGAATGTGAAAGTGATCTTTCATATTGCTTCTGAAGATACTGATTTAACCACTAGAGTTTTATGGATTATTGATTTATGTTTGTTTGTTTGTTTGTTTAGTTTTAAAATATTGAAACCCATTCACTTGCATTGTATGGACCTACAGAGCTGAGAAATTCTTCTAAAAATCTTCATTTGAGTTCAGCAGAAGAAAGAAAGTCATACACATCTGGGGTTGCGTGAGGGTGAGTAAATATGAGAATTGTACATAACTTTTTGACAAATCATTAATGGATTAAAATAACATATATAGAAACAAAACAAACAGATACATTTTAAAATGTACTCTTTATTTGATCAATTGAGTTTACTCTTTATATTAACACACAGTATATATTAAACATGAGAAACAGAATGAAGATTTATTGTATTAATACATTTTTCAATAAGAATAACAAGAAAGGCCCAAGTATTTTAAAATTTAATATGTGACATGTCTGCACCAGCCCAAGAGCTCCAACACTTTCGTCAGAATTCACTCATTTTGTTCACTTACTGCTGAGATATAGTGCACTAACTGCCATTCACTATATAGGAAAAAGTGAATGAGTGAATGATTGCAGACACAGCCACTCTCGTAGCCACAATTGCCTTGTGCCCACACATCTCACATGTGCACTACCCATGCACCTCACTGTGCATGCACAGGAATGCTGTCTGTTGGCGCTCCAGTTGTCGATCAAGCGAATGGCATTGATTTACAATTAACTTGGATGTTTACATGGATTTATACAGTTAATCTGCCTGAAGTAGCTGCGATAGTTTCCAGTACCGTCGCGAGGGCACGGAGTAAATTCATAAATCTTAGCTCATCTGGTTTCTCAGGGTCTGAGACTCAACGTCATAGAGCGTTCTATCTCCCATCTGGGGGTTATATGGAATTCGATCACGATGCAATCATAGATGTCACATCCATTCAGAACACCCTGAGCAAACTCAGGCTAGGTCAAGGTTGCACTGTTCACCAGTATCAACAAATACATCCACGGTGATCCCTTTGGGCCTGCTCTATATGAGACCGTTTCAGCTGTGGCTAAAAGCCAGGGGATTTCATCCAAGGGCCAGTCCCACGTGCTTCGTTCCCTTGCTATGTGGTTCAGACCCGGTTTCTTACCTTGGGTCCCACTCTAGGTGCGTCTCGTCGTCGCAGGCTGCTAACGACAGACGCCTCCCTGACGGGTAGGGTAGCGGTCTTAAGTGGTCGTCCAGCTCAAAGGGATGGGAGGGTCATCAGCTCGGTTGTCACAGTAACTGTCTCGAGTTGATGGCTGTATTTCTGGCCCTGAAATACTTCCTCCAGAGGCTACCATGGCTTGGTGCGGGTGGGCAATACAGCGAAAGTCTCTTACATAAACCATCAAGGAGGTCCACGTTCACATCGGCTAAATTTCTGGCTTGTTGGATTCTCCTTGGGGCCCAGGGCAAGCCCCTGTCACTCAGGGTAGTTTATATCCCTGGATGCCCGTATGTGGGAGCAGATTTACTGTCCAGAAAGAAAATACCGACGGGTGAGTGGAAACTCCACCCCTAGGTAGTGGAACAAATCTGTGAGAGATTTTACAGGGTAGAAGAGGACCTCTTCACCTCTATGAGCAGCGCAATGTCTCCTCTACTTCTCCCTGAGTCACCCAGCAACCCTGGGTCTGGACGCGATGGTGCATACATGGCCCACAGTGTGTCTGTATGTGTTTCCCCCAGTTTCTCTGCTCCCGGGAGTCTTGGCCAGAGTTTGCCAGCAAGGTTCTTGCCTCTTACTGATAGCGCCTCACTGGCCTAACAGGATTTGGTTCTCAGAGCTGATATCTCTCCTCGACGGCTTGCCTTGGGCGATTCCGGACAGGAGGGACCTTCTGTCTCAGGCACAGGGGACGATATTTCATCCAAGGCCCGAATTGTGGAAACTTCATGTTTGGCCCCTGAAGGGTACCAACTGAGGGACACAGGGCTGTCGCCTGAGGTTATTGAGACCTTTCTTAGTGCTAGGGCTCCCTCTACCTGAAGACTCTACACTAATAAATGGTGTGTCTTCGAAAAGTGGTGCAGTTCACATGGTGCAGATCCAGTCAACTGCTGTGGACTTTCTGCAGGAAAAACTGTCAGCAGGCACATGCCCCGATACTCTCAGGGTTTATGTGGCCGCCATTTCGGCTTGCCTTGATGGACGGGGTGCCTTTGGGGAGGCATCCTCTACTCGCTTGCTTCATTCGTGGAGCCATGCGACTGAGGCCCCCTGTTAGGACCAGAACACCTTCATGGGACTTAGCAATAGTCCTGGAGGGTCTGGTTGAGACCCCCTTTGAACCTCTAGAGTCAGCTTCTGACAGACTTCTGACTCTCAAGATGGTCTTTCTTATGGCGATTACCTCTCTTAAGAAGATTGGGGATCTACAGGCTCTGTCTGTTTTGCTGGCCTGTTTATAATTTGCCCCAGGTATGCCCAAAGCTATCCTGCATCCTCATTCTGACTACCTTCCTAAGGTGCCTTTTTCAACACTATATCCTGTCATTCTGGAAGCCTTCTGCTCCCCGCCATTTTTAACGCCGGAGCAGGAAAGACTTCACAGACTCTGCCCAGTCCGTGCCCTTCAGACTTATGTCCACCGCACTAGCCAGTGTCGTAAGTAAGGGCAATTATTTGTCTGCTATGGGGGCTGCAACAGGGGGGCGGCCGCTACCAAGCAGACTATGTCATATTGGGTGAGGTATGCTATTGCCCTGGCCTATGAGGCGCACGGTCAAGCTTCGCCAGTAAGTGTCAGGGCTCACTCCACCAGAGGGGTCGCCTCCTCTAAAGCCTTGGCTAGAGGGGTCCCTCTGCAGCAGGTTTGTGATGCGGCAGGCTGGTCCTCTCCGCACACATTCATCAGATTTTATAGTTTAGATGTTCATGCTACTCCGGGCTCTTACGTCCTTGAGTCGACATCTCAAGCTCATGCCTGAACAAGTTTGTGATGCGGCAGGCTGGTCCTCTCCGCACACATTCATCAGATTTTATGGTATAGATGTTCACGCTACTCCGGGCTCTTATGCCCTTGAGTCGACATCTCAAGCTCATGCCTGAACAAGTTTGTGATGCGGCAGGCTGGTCCTCTTCGCACACATTCATCGAATTTGATGGATGGTCCAGCCAAGAGAGCAATTGAAGGACACTTCCTGGTTGGAACAGAAACCGCTTACATTGCTGCCTGGAACATACTTGATGACAGATTTGGAAATCCATTCATAGTTGGCAAGTCATATTGTGACAAAATACAGTCATGGCATAAGTTTGCAACCAAAGACAGCAAGGATCTCTGTGAATTTGTAGATGTCCTGAGCAGTGTTGGATCAGCCATGCCTTATGTTCAAGGTTTACAAGCTCTAAATGACTGTGTTGATAATCAAAGGATATCTGCCAAATTACCAGAGTGGTTGAGTTCATGCTGGAACAGAGCAGTCACAAAGTTCCAAGATGAATGCAAAAGATTCCCTGATTTCAGATACTTTGTAGAATTTCTCAACAATGAAGCCAGAATTGCATGCAACCCCATCACCTTGCTGCAAGCAATAAATCCAACATAACAAGAAAGATTTAAGCAAACGGATAAAGATTATTGTAAGTTTCAATGGAATCTCAACTCAAGTGCCAAGACATTCACCACTAAGCATTATAAAAGGAAAGGACTAGCATTATATGTGCCTTTTGTAAGAGATATGGCCATGCTCTTCATAAGTGTCACAAGTTTATGGAAAGACCAGTTGAAGAAAGAGTGAAGTTTGTACAGTCAGAGAAGTTGTGCTTTGGCTGTCTTAAGACTGGTCATAACTCCAAAAGCTGCACCTCTAAAAGTGTTTGTGACAAATGTGAAAAGCATCATCCAATGTGTCTACATCAAGATTGTGAAAATAAATACTCAGGACAAAGAGTTAGAACCAATCAAGGTCAGTCAGAGGTCAATCAAGGATCTGCAGGAAGAATCACAGAAGATACAAGCGTCCAAGCAAGTGACTTCCAACAGATTAGTTCAAGAAAGGAGGGACACTCATACATCATCAATCATTCCAGTATATGTCTCAACAATAACTGAACCAAAGAAAGAGATTCTAGTGTACGCCTTGCTTGACGCCTCATCTTAAAGTAGTACAACTAAATTTTTGCAAACTGAGTTTTGCGTGCCACATTCTACATTTCACTGCAGTTTCCTAATGAAATGACCACATTTTATATATATTTTTAGGCTAGTCCAGGTAATGTGCATGTGCAACAAAGTATAAAAAAATTATCTCTTTTCACTTTTTAAGGAAGGACTTTCATTCCTAAAGCCACAATATTGAATGTTACGATTTCTCATACATTTTTCTAAAAGTGGTGCACCTTTTAATGTCTCCTCCACCTTACAATGTCTCTTGCAGTTTTTAAATGGTTACTCAGATTGATATTTTACACATTGACTTTGATCCTTACTGACATCTTCTATATACTAATGCTGACCGAACAATGTTTTTAATTATTGAACAATGGCATATTTGTGGTTGTTTAGTGCATTTTTCTTAACCATGAGTTTTACATTAGATTTGTGTCACAACTATTTGTGAATGCTAATAGAGCATGGGGGCTGACAGGCCTGTTGATTGCAGACAGTGATGAGCAGACAATATCAATATAAAGTGGCCAAATATGTTCTGGCATTTTCACAAAAACCTAATGCGTCTCGCTAATAAAAGGCTGCGTATAATTTAAAATCATACAGCAAGTTTTCCATGTTAATGGTACCATTAAACACTGACCTCAATAAGAGTGTAATTTTAGAGGAATGAATTAAAACAGCACTTTAATGAAAAATGAATGTGTAATGAAGCTTGGCGAGTCTATCACACCAGCAGTCCTAAAGCTCAATGTGAGCGACTCAGACATCCATCATCCACTCTGCAATTTAACACATAACCTTTTCAGTTCACGCCACATCAAAACTCTCGCTTTGACATGATTACATTTGCGGATATGATTTTGTGTCAGTTAATGGGAATGAAGATGGGAGAGAGCACATTTAAATGGCTCTTAGGTAAAATGATATGAGCCAAGTGATGCTCAATATTTGAGTTTTCCTCTATACAATTGTATATACCCTGTTTGCAAAACCAAATACTGCTATTTGGCTATTTATCATTTTTATATGGGTGGGGCTAAATGTGCCAGTAATTATAACTGGCCCCTTCCTTAAACAGAAGACCAATCATTTGTAATTTAGGCCTGTTAAATGTTAATAATTATGACTTTCAAATGTAATTATATGGCTATAAATTAGTGCTGTCAGTCAATAATTTTTTAAAATTGTGATTAATAGCATAATTTTTCATAGTTAATCGCAATTAATTGCAGATTTTGAAAGTGCTGAAATTTTCTGTCAAAATGCATTTATTTCCTTATTAGGAAAGAAAACAAAACATTTTCCAAACAAAGCCTTCCACAGTATAAAGATATAAATGCACTAAACTAGCAACAATTCAAGTAACATTAAACATTTCCCAAAGTCTGAACTAGTCCCCATATGTTGTGTTTTTATTGCAATGCACAATACATATCTTAAATTCTCATCCTCCACAATATTATTGGCCAGCAGACTGTGGCTATCAACACCATCATCAAGCACCTCTATTAACTCCACATGAAAAGCGCTGCAGATGTCATGTACTTCTTTTAGTGCTGGCACTGCCCACGTAATGATACTTCATCCGAATTGCTTATAGTTAAGACTTGATGTGCCTCTGTGGTAATTAAATTGCATCCTAAAGCGGCAGCAAAGTACTTGATTTCTGTCACATTCAGTGGCAGACTGCGCTGATGACGAAATTTGTGTCACACATACTATGCGTGGAGCAATCAGCAAAGTGGACAATTTAAGCATACTTTGGCTTCATCACTGATACAGAATAGCTTTGGTTTGTTTATTGTGTATAGTACATGGTATCAGATCGAAAAGAACATAAATTGCCCCTTCCCTCATGCCAATACATCTCCCTATAAACCATAATTATGTTTTGACATGCTTTTGTTTTAATAAATGAGCACTATGCTTAATTGCACATTTACGCAAATGGAGAAATGGGGTTGGCCTCATGCTCGAGGCTAGAATAAAACCAGGAGACTCGCAGGACAAGAGCAGCCAAGGAGAGGTCATGAGCGTGGAGGCTGTTATGAAGGAATGGAGCAGGGTCATACAGCGGTGAATCAAGGTTCCTGCCATGATGGAAGGATTAAGTAACATTTGGTGGAATGGTATTATCCATTAGGAGAGACAGCAGGCAGGCTGGCTGAGCTTTTAGAAGACAGAGTGGTAAATCAAACGAATCCAGGGTTTATCTCTTTACCTGATGAACAGGGCCTCCTGAGCCCCTACAAGGTCACCTGTAACAATGGTGTGGTTGGAGAGAGTGAAGGAATATGTGGTTTACTACAGATCTGGGCCATGCACAGGATGTGAATCATGTAGGCAAGGCAACAAACCCCTTTGTAGATTAATTCTCTAACAAGTGCAAATGTAACTGCAGGGGTCTCAAACTACAGGCCACTCAAACTACAGGCCCATGGACCACTTAGATTAGTTAATAGTGAATTTGGTACGGCCCCTCAAGCGTTAATAGTATATACTTAAATCCATCCTGCAAATCAGTTCTAGTTTTTGGGTGCTATGTATGTTTTAGGGATATCCCATTACCATTTTTTTTTTTTGGAGAATGAGTATGAGTACCGATACTTTCTTTATGGTACTTGCAGATACAGAGTCCTATACCTGTTTTTTTTTGTGTGTTTTTTTTTCTGAATTCCATATCAACAATTTATATCAAAATGGTGTTTAAATAAATGAATTCATAAAAACTTTAATCAAATTAAAGTATAACAATTAATTTTCAACATGATATTGCAATATTTCTATCAAATTAAGTGATTTTATAACATTACAGCACAATCCTAAATACAACATTGGAGTTTTGTCAAATACGTTTTTTTTGTCAAATAACGTGCTGCACAACAGAGAATCACAGATGTGAGGTGTTCCTTAAATGTAATAAAATTTATTATTATTAATTTGTAATATTTCAGTGAATATTACATAACTATAGAGTACTGATCTATTTCTGTCTTACTTTTTTCCCTTAATGTTAGTTCCCTTACAACTTCAGTCCACTTGACATTGCGTTACTAACGCATATGGGGAGTGCCTTCATACACGACCTATTTGAAACCTCTCTACAATAACACCAATATTGTAATATTGGCTATGGTGTTTGAGCCAGCCTGTTTTGGCTGAAACTGACCGCTCGTTTCGGCGCGAACTGACCGCTATAAAACAGGTGCAAAGACACCATTTCCTCAGAATTTCTTCCTTCAAGACAGCGATTACCTCTGGTCTCGAAGCCCTCTACCTTCGCTGTCGATTCACAATAGTCAGCGGACGGAATCTTCACGGAAGCGAGAAGACTCTCCACTCCCCTGCAGTGCTCTGGCGAACATCACTCCGCCTCGCCGCTTGACACTTCGCTGGTGAACGGACCTCAGCATCCTGATTCTCCGCAGCGCGTCGGCAGGTGTAGAGTATCCTTTTAAAGCAAAATTGTACTTGTGTGTATAAATGTAAGTTATATAAGTTATATAAATATAAATCTATATTTATATTTATATATCTAGAAGAGCCACTTACGTGTTCACATCTTTTTCAAGATGTTGTTCCGTAAGTGTTCCTTGTGCGAGAGACACATCCCTCAAGCATGAGAGCTGCGTTTTCTGTCTGGGCCGCGCCCACGCAGAGTCAGCTCTCATGGAGACAGACTGTCCTCACTGTGAGGACATGAGTCTCAAGTCGCTTCGCTCACGAATCGCCCTCGTTCTGAGGGACGATTCAGCCTCTCGTGCCCTCCCACCAGCCTCTTCTGTGATTCCCGAGGGTTCACACGAGGAGGCACGGCGGGGCCGCGAGGCCGAGCAGGACGAACTTGAGGTGGATTTCGTGCCGGCACACGCCCCACGAGCCCCTCAATCTCCACGAAGCGCATATATCCCCATACGCTATGTGCGAGACGAGCTCTGGCCCTCTGATGAGCGTGCGGCCTCGTCTCGTTTGGTGGATCTGACGCTAGGGATGATGACGATGTCATGTCTTTCGCCACATCAGGCAAATGGTCAGTGGATAATGCTGCCGCCCCTCCCCCAGCGAGTGCGAGGAAAGTGCCCGCGCCACTGACAGGGAGATGCTCCGCGTCCTTACAAGGGCAGTCGACGAGCTTCACCCTGACTGGTCTCCCCCAGAGGAACTGTCTCGCCTTGATGAATGGTTCCAGCAGTGCGGGCGCCGTTAAACGGCAGCATCCCGCACATTTCTTCCCCGAGGTTCATAATGAAAACTATTCAAGTCCTGGCGCGCGACCTTATATGGCGCGCTTGCGCAGTGACGCCATCCTCTTTAATGTGGATCATTTCTCTGGGAAAGAAAACGGTTATGCCCTATTACCCCTGTGGATGAGGCGGTAGCGGCACACCTCTGCCCAGCGAGTAACATGTACATCCTTCCAAACCGTGTCGACAAACGTCCGCACTGGCGGGAAAAGCTTACTCAGCAGCAGAACAAGCTGGATCAGCACTCCACACAATGGCGGTGCTCCAGGGCAGAAATGAGTGATAAAGAAAAAGCCACTTTTTTAGATGCTCTTGTGTCTCCAGCCGGCCTTTTTGGCGGCTCTATGAATAAGTTTGCTGAGCGTTATGTCGCAATTCAGCAGCAGTCACAGGCTATGAGACACTTTATGCCCACATGAAGTATATCACAGCCGATTCGCCCTCGCTCTGTTCCCAGTCAGCACGCGACTAAAAGCCTCACAGGCACCTGAGCCCACAGAGCCCGCGATTCCCTCCGGGTCTGCTCCAAAAAAGGCTCGATTGGAGAGACACAAAACACTGTTCCCCATCTCCCCACTTTTGTTGGTCGGGAAAGGGATATTGTTATTCAAAATGTTATTTCTGTGTCTTGCACTCAAATAAATGCAATAATAAAAATAAAAATGTAATAAGTGCAAAAAAGAATACAGCATTCGTTGCAAATGCACGAGATGCTCACACATTCTCAATAAAGAGCCCCCTTTTCCTCTTCAAAGCACACACATTATGCGCAACCGCTTCCCTAGAGTAAGCGTCGCATCATATCATACAGTGAGCAAACCAAACTGCTCTGTCCCATTATGCGGATGCGTGGCCATCCCTAACGGGTATTTCAGAATGGGTGCAAAAACGATCGAACAAGGTTATACGATCCTTTTTTGCACACCGGCCACCCCGTTTCAACGGCGTTCTGTCTTCCACGGTTTCGTCCGATGACGCGCCAGTGTTACGAGCCGAAATACACCTCTCATCGTGAAAAACGCGATCGAGATTGTGCCAAATTGTCAAGCACAAAATGGTTTTACAGCCGTTATTTTCTTGTTCCAAAGAAAGACAGCGGGCTTCGGCCAATCCTGCATCTGAGACATTTTAATCGCGCATTTCTAAGCGCCTATTCAAAATGATTATTCAGAAAAGGATCTTAGCGCATGTACGGCCACATGATTGGTTTGCGTTGATAGATCTGAAGGATGCGTACTATCATATCCAAATTGTACGACATCACAGGATGTTTTTGAGATTCGCGTTCAAGGGAACAGCGTATCAATTCATAGTCCTGCCCTTCGGACAGTCTTTGGCTCCTCGCACATTCAAGTGCATTGATGCGGTTGTCGCCCCTCTGAGACTGAGCGACATGCATCCTAAACTACCTCGATAATTGGCTGTTACTGCCGCAATCAGAGGTTTTTTTATGCCAGCACAGTTTTACTGCTTCAGCCATTTTACAGTGTCCATCTCAGTTAAAACTGGGGAGAACATTTCCACTGAAACTTGTTTCAGAAAGCACTGGGATTTGTGGCGGCGGCATCCGCCGTCATTCCATTAGTTCTCTTACACATGAGACCTCTTGAGTGCTAGCTGAAGCACCGTGTGGCGCGACGTGCTTAGCGCCAATGACGCATGCGCATCACTATATCCAGTCTCTGTTCAGCACCTCGGACAGATCCTCTTGCATTTTACCAGCGAGGCGTCGCGCTGGGGCAAGTGTCAAGCAGTGCCTAAAGCCATCGGCTGTATTCCTAGCCTTAAAGGCTTTCAGTCAGAAATTTCAATCTGTCATGTCCTGGTTAGCTCAGACAACATGACAGTTGTGGCATATACAAACCGCCAAGGCAGAATTCAGGAGACTTCACCCTCAAACTGTATTGAGGATTAGGGAAATATCTGGCAAAGCAGAAATCAATCTATTTGCCTCAGTGGAGAATACTCACTGTCCCCTCTGGTACTCGAAGTCCCAAGTTGTCAGGCGAAAAGGGGTGACCACGGATGCTTCCAACACAGGTTGGGGGGCGGTGTGCAATGGACACCCAACTTTTGGCACCTGGACAGGTGTGAGGAGAGCGTGGCACATCAACCGCTTAGAGCTATTGGCTATAATTCTAGCCTTAAAGGCTTTCAGTCTGAAATAGTGAGCTGTCATGTCATGGTTTGCTCAGTTAAAATGACAGTTGTGGTAAATATATAAACAGCCAAGGCGGAATTCATTCACCGCCACTGTCGAGAATGACGCGTCCCCCCCTCCTATGGAGCCCTGAGAGTGATCTCATCATCTCTCCCAGGCTGCCTGAATTACTGTGCACGTCTACTGTTACGCTAAGGGGTGATACCGGGCGAATGGAGACTTCATCCTCAAACTATACTGAGGATTTGGGAAATATTCAGCAAAGCAGAAATCAATCTATTTGCCTAAGTGGAGAATGCCCACTATCCCCTCTGTTCTCCGAAGTCCCAAGCCCCACTGGGAAGGGATGCAATGGCACACAAATGGCCGGTGAAAAACAAATATGCGTTTCCTCCAGTATACCTGATCCACTCTGCCATATGCAAAGTCTGAGGGGACAAGGAAACTTTCTATTAGTTGCACCGAAATGGCCAACCAGCCATGGTTTCTGGAAATGATGGAGATGCTGTACAGCTCACCATAGGAAATACCACTGAGGAGGGATCTCCTCTCTCAGGCACAAAATTTGGCATCCCCAGCCCCAGCTGTGGAACCTGCATGTGTGGCTCCTGAATGGAGCATACTAAATTCACCAGAACTGACGTGTTCAGTCATAAACACCATTTTACAAGCCAGAGCACCGTCCACTAGACGCCTCTATGTACTAAAATGGAAGGTGTTCGCTGATTGGTGTCTCTCACACAGCAAGGACCCGGCAACTGCCCCATACATGAAATTGCAACTGCCCCATACATGAAATTGTACTATTTCTTCAAGAGCGATTAGACGCAGGAATCACCCCGTCAAAGCTCAAAGTGTATGTGGCAACTAGATATGCGTATCACGCACATGAATCCGGCGCCTCTATAGGCAAGTATGATTTAATCATAAAGTTCGTTAAAGGAGCAAGACGATTAAACCCATCTCGGCAAGCTACAGTCCCGACTTGGGATTTAACTTTAGTCCTAAATGCTCACGCAGGGCCCCCCCTTCGAGCATTTGGACTCTGTTGATTTGCGTATGCTCTCTATTAAGACCACACTAATGCTGGCTCTGGACTCAGAAAAACGGGTCGTTGACCTACATGCATTATCCGTCGACAATTCATGTCTGGAGTTTGGCCTGGTCTTTCTAGAGCCACTGTCAAACCCAGGAAAGGCTATTTACCCAAGGTCCTGACCATACCCTTCAAAGCGCAGGTGGTTCATCTCCAGGCCTTCTCCCCTCCTCCATTTAATTCAGATGAGGAAAAATCATTGCATTTGTTATGCCCTGTGCGGGCGCTACATACTTGCCAGTGCAGACTGTCTGATCAGATCTTTATATGCTATGGAGGACGTGCAAAAGGGATGTCCTTCTCCAAGCAAAGACTTTCTTACCCTGGCTTATGAACTGCAGGTTCAGACTTGTCCAATTGGTGATAAGCACACTCAAATAGAGGCATGGCCTCCTCCTGGGCATGGACGAATGGTGTGTCCTTACAAGACATATGTTTTGCAGCAGGATGGTCCTCGCAAAACACTTTCGCAAGGTTTTACAACCTAGAGGTAACATCTCTTTACAAGTCTTTGCTATTCATTGGCCATATATATATATATATATATATATATATATATATATATATATATATATATATATATATATATATATATATATATATATATATATATATATATATATATATATACTTATGCCCCCTTTTTAAGTACAGCAGGCTGTTATAATGACATAAATCACAAGCACTTCCTTATAAATAAACTCCCTTCCCGGCCGGGTTCATAAGGAGTAATTCATACTATATGGCTATAGCTCATATATTCATTATGAGTGCTCTCCTCCTGGCCATCATGAGGATCACTCACTGCGGCATACACATGTCGGTCGCCGTCCCATAAGACTGCGCCGCCATGTTTCCTCTCTAGGAAATGATGTTGTGTAGTGCGGTGTGATGGGATTCTGTTCCCCATATGCGTTAGTAACGCAATGTCAAGTGGACTGAAGTCGTAAGGGAACGTCTCGGTTCCCTGAGACGAAGGGAACGAGACATTGCGAACGCTAGCCGCACCACAAGACATAGTGTTCTTGAGGCATGAGCAATGTGCTCCTTGTTCTCAGTCAGAAATTCTGAGGAAATGGTGTCTGTGCACCTGTTTTATAGCAGTCAGTTCGCGCCGAAACGAGCGGTCAGTTTCGCGCCAAAACAGGCTGGCTCAAACACCATAGCCAATATTACAATATTGGCGTTATTGTAGAGAGGTTTCAAATAGGTCGTGTATGAAGGCACTCCCCATATGCGTTAGTAACGCAATGTCTCGTTCCCTTCGTCTCAGGGAACCAAGGTTATGTACGTAACCGAGACGTTTTTACTTTGGTGGAGCTTTTATTTTCGAAGTGTTTCTGTGTGTTGCTATGACCAAGGAGCACTAACGTTATGATGGTAGCTTCCCACTCTGGAAAAGCTGGTAGCTACTGACTCAAAGTGATTATTAAACCACAAAAGTGGTTGTGGCGTAGTGGCTAAAGCACAGGGCTGTTAATCAGAAGGTCACAGGTTCTAACCCCACAGCCACCACCATTGTGTCCTTGAGCAAGGCACTTAACTCCAGGTTGTTTCAGGGGGATTGTCCCTGTAATAAGTGCACTGTAAGTCACTTTGGATAAAAGTGTCTGCCAAATGCATAAATGTAAATGTAAAAAGCTGTTATTTAATTAAATAAATATTTAGTCTGTATGTGCCTCACACTAAAAAGGGAATAAGCGCTCTGCCTGCTGTAATCTGCTACAAACAGTGTGTGCAATGCACATGACAGTGTTTTCCGTGTATGAGCCAAGGAGGAGCTTTAAAAGGTATGACCACTTTGTGTCTTTATACACAACACCGGCTCCACACATTCACAAGCACTCACATTTAAAAGCACTACACATGCAAACTATATATTTATCTCATTAAATTGCAGGTTTTGCTGTTAAATAATCTCACTAGGACATAACATGATTTTAATTGATATTCGTACGTCAGATGGCATCTGTTTTTGGTATCAGAGTATTTTTATAATCATGTGTACAAGTACATGACTGCGGTAACTTCAGATAACCATATCATTATCAGGACATCCTTAGTATTTTTAGTAATTTTAGTCAAGTTTTAAATTTAATTGAGCCAAACGTATCCTTCACAGATAAAACCATAGTCTAAAAGACCCAATATCAGACATAATAACATTTTTGACCAAATGTGTAGTTACTGCATTTAGCCGTTGCATGGCAATATGTATAACTGTGCTTACAATGGTTGTAAAACTTGTATTTGTTGTAACACCACCTTGTGACCCCCAGGTAAATAGAAGTTGAGACCCCTGGTCTACTGTCACCATTCACACCAGCCCTATGGGAAAGGTGTGTGGCTGCCTGGCCAGGGTCTTATTATTATTCTTCTTCAAGTATCAGCTATCCTCTCAACAGTTGCTGTAAGGTAGCACATCTATGCACTGAATTTTCCTTGCTCTCTTTCTCTCTCTCTCTCTCTTTCTCTACCCCTCTCATCCAGACGAGGATGTGCATTACAGCTGTAATCTTCTCAAGCCTGTCCTTCAAAGCCACCAGAGGCCCTATGTCAGCCCAGCCTTCTGGCGGACAGGAGCTTTTAAAGGGTAATGATGCCCATAGTGTGGGCAGAAAATGCTGTTTTCATTGGGATGCTGGTGTCCAGGGGGTGGAGGTTTATGAAAATGTCTGTCGCTGATGCACTGAGCGTTCAAAAGATGATTGATTTCAATGACACAGTGAGTGACCCTAAACCTTGCACTTCTGCAAGCTCCAGGGCTTCTGCCTTCTCCTAATGGGCTTTGATAGAATTCTGTCAGCACATCATCAACAACATTACAAAAGCATCGTTGCTCCCAGCAGCAATCATTGCAGCAGAAACGCAGTATTTATACTTACGCCTGTGCTTGTATTGTGCTTAAACGTAACATCCCTCATACTCTGTTAACATGAATTTAAACTTAAATCAGTTTAAGGGGGACAATGTAAAAATAGCCAATAGGCTTTAGTTACATCAGAGCCTTGAACCAGAAGAAAATATTGTCAATTTGAAGTGTATATCAAAAGGTGAATTTTGTAAACATTTAGGAGTACATTAGCATATACAGTAGATTGCCTTTAAAGCAAACACGCATGGACAAAAGGCCACGAAACGCTCATTTAAATTGCATGGGGACTTTAAAGGCTCCCATGCAAAGACTACCAAGACCTTAGTGCATAAGTCATAAATATTTAATTTATGCTCCAATAAAAATAAAAAAAATTATAAAATATAAATTTATAATTCAGGTGAGAGCAATTCACAGTGTTTGTTTTCAGGTGTACATTTGAGTATGCAGTGTCTAAATTTCTTCTTAATCTTCATGCCAAAACTGGAATAATATTCAAAACATCTTAGAGTGCATGCCATCAGCTTTAATCGCCTCATGGATCTCTAATATGTGGGGCTCCCAGACCGTCCTCATTGCAGGAACAGGGCATGTCCTCTATGCTATACATCAGATTTATAAGCCCTCTCATCAGGGCCCCAGAGTCAACTGTAGCGTGCTCCATCATCTAGACTTCTACAGCAACACAGCCCTTAGTCTCCCTCTGCCTGCTCTGACTCTTATTGCAGAAATCCATTACTTTTAAAACTCTGTACTCTTAGTGTAATTAATTAAATCAGAGTAAATAGGATCAATAAAAACATATTGCATTTGTTATTAAATTGTACTATATTTTAGTGTATGGCTCAGTATATTTCTAGTTTTTTTTTTTTATCTTGTCGATATTAAAGTTCTTTCTTGTATCCTGCTTAAAGGAATAGTTCACCCAAAAATGAAAATTTTCTCATCATTTACATTATAAAATAATCTACACAAATCGAGTGGTTTAATCCATGTCTTCTGAACTGATAAAATCGGTTTGGGTGAAACACAGACCAAAACATGTCTTAAAGTCTTTATTCAAAATAAATCTTGGCATCTGCAGTCTCTTTGACGCATTCATGAGAGAAGCACGTTCACACAATTTATCTTGCTTGATGGATGTGCACAGTACTGTTCACGGTTTTCTTGCTCAGGTGGGCTATTTTTAAAATGTAGATGTGAGTTGCGGAATGAGTTTTTTATTATATTATATTTGTTTTGGATACTTTTAAAATGTACTACGGTCACCAAAAGGTTAATGGTATACTTGGGAACCGCATGCAGTGTTAATGCATCACTGCCGGAAATGTGTTCCAATTGGTTCAATATTTATAGTAAATAGGAATTTGATCTGGAATTTTTGGAATTTGGGTACTTTACCCAAAGTATCACTTCAGAATGTGGATTAAACCACTTGAGTCATATAGATTACTTTTATAATGCCTTTATGATCTTTTTGAAGCTTAAAAGTTTTGGACCCCAAAACACATAATACATTCTTAAAAACAAAATCATAATTTTTGTTCCGCAGAAGAAAGTCATACAAGTCTAAGACAGTCTGAGGTTGAGTTAATGATGAAAAGTGTCATTTTTGGGTGAACTATCACTTTAATATGCAGAGTCAACTATGAACAATTTGTAGATTTGTGGCGCTAACAAAACATTACTCTTTTTGTTTGATTGGCCAATCCAGCCCGACACAGCACCACTGGCTTGACCAATCGTGTGAGTATGGGGCGGGCCTCTTAGTTTGTATAACCAATGAAAGACGGGGAGTTCCCCTTCTGTTACTCACTTGACATTGTGTCGAATGTAGTGACACAAGGAGTCTTTCTTGAGAGCCTCTTGTACCGCTGAACTTGAGAAAAGGCCAATGAGAAAATGGCAGACAGAATTTGCATGTCCCACCCCCGGACATACTGGAATAAAGGGAAGCAGGCGTGCGTCTGCCAGTCAGATTTTTCTTTGGAGCTGAGTGGTTGTGCAGCAGCAAGCTGAATCTCACTACTGTTCCACTCACCTCTATAAACAGAGCTTTGCTGTTGGATCTACGGCGCATTACCAGCGGCTTTATCACTCTGCACGCTGTGCAGTCCACGCCCCTGGACAATTCGACAGCGCTTCTGTTAAAAGAATGTATACTTCTAAAAGAGAGTATTTTTCCTCTAAAAGAGTTTATTTTCACTCACAAAAGAGCAATACACAGCAGGCGTTGAATGTCCTTTTCAGGACATCTTTTTAAAGATGGGTCCTTCCGCCCCTGTGTAGTTCCTGGATGCGGTCGATATCATTCCAAGACTTACAGTCATAGACGCTGCCTCATGTGCAATCACATAGCAATCACGCTGAGGCAGCGTTTGTGGATTGTTCATGTACTCGCATGTACATGGAGAATATGACCATGGCAACATTGCAGTAGTGGTTTTCATCTCTCAAAGTGAATGCCACTTCAGCCACCTTTTTCTTTTCCTTATTTTCTTTTGCCACATCCCCTTCAGGCTGCGATACCCACACTGTCAATAAAAGAGTGATTTCCTCACGCCCTGGGTCATCTAGCCGGTGCGTGCCATTCTCACGGCACCCCGGCACAAAAATCCTACAGTACCGGTTCCCCTTGTCTTTCTTGAGAGCCTCTTGTACCTCTGAACTTGAGAAAAGGCCAATGAGAAAATGGCAGACAGAATTTGCATGTCCCACCCCCGGACATACTGGTATAAAGGGAAGCAGGCGTGCTGTCAATAAAAGAGCGATTTCCTCATGCCCTGGGTCATCTAGCCGGTGCGTGCCATTCTCACGGTGCCCCGGCTCAAAAATCCTACAGTACCGGTTCCCCGTAAATGCAGTTACCTCACCTCCGGACCCACGACTGCCCACCCCCGGCAGGCCGGTGCCGATGAGTTCTGAAGACATCTCTCCAGGACCTCTTCCTCAGTCTCTAACCCACCCTCTGCCGGGTACGCGGAGCAAGATAAGTGCTTTGAGTCTTTTCTCAGCACCCAAGCCTTGGGACGTGCTTTTGCCGTCGTCCCTCTAGTGCCCCTCGCACAGAGCTTGAATGCATGGTTTCGCTATGCAACCTGTCGCGTTGGCTGGCCAGACCCATCCGACTCGGCTACACGATTCAATTCGCCATGCTCCCACCTCGTTTCAGCGGTATTCGCTCCACTTCGATGTGCGGCAAAAATGCCAGCACCTTACGGGCAGAGATTACAACTCTGCTAAAGATGTGATAGAGCCTGTCCCTCCAGCCGAGATGAAGAAGGGTTTTTACAGCCCTTCCTTCATCGTACCCAAAAAAGGCGGTGGGTTGTGGCTCATCTTGGACTTGTGAGTTCTCAACCGGGCTTTACACAAACTCTCGTTCAAAATGCTCACGCAGAAACAGATTTTAACCTGCGTTTGGCATCAAGATTGTTTCGCGGCAGTAGACCTGAAGGACGCGTACTTCTACGTCTCCATTTTGCCTTGACACTGACCCTTTCTACGGTTTGCGTTCGATGGCCAGGTGTATCAGTACAAGGGCCTCCCCTTCAGCCTGTCCCCTCGCGTCTTCACGAAGGTCACAGAGGCAGCCCTTGCTCCGCTACGGGAAGTGGGTATCTGCATACTCAACTACCTCGACAACTGGCTCATACTTGCTTACTCTTGAGAGTCACTATGCGCCCACATGGACCAGGTGCTCAGGCACCTCAGGGCTTCAGGTCTCTAGGGCTTCACCTCTAGGGCTTCAGGTCAACTGGGAAAAGAGCAAGCTTGCCCCGGTTCAGAGCATCTCTTTTCTCGGCATAGAGTTAGACTCAGTCTCAATGACAGCACGCCTCACGAACGAGAGCGCGCAGTCGGTGCTCAGGTGCCATGCTCTCTTCGAGCCCGGCACAGCGTTTCCTCTAAAACAGTTCCAGAGGCTCCTGGGGCATATGGCATCCTCGGCCTCAGTCGCGCTGCTCGGGTTGATGCATATGAGACTGCTTCAGCACTGGCTTCAGTCTCCAGTCCCGAGATGGGCATGGTGCCGCAGCAGATACCGTGTGTTAATCACCCCTTCCTGCTGTCAGACTTTCAACCCTTGGACAGACCTCTGTTTTCTGCGGATTGGAGTCCCCCTACAGCAGGTTCCAGACGTGTCGTAGTCACCAAAGACGCCTCTCAACAGGGTTGGGCTGCTGTGTGCGATGGGCACGCAGCCGCTGGCTCCTGGATAGGGCCTCGGCTGCATTGGCACATCAACTGCCTAGAGTTGCTGGCTGTATTCCTTGCCCTGCGGAGGTTTCTCCCGCTGATCCAGGGCAAGCACGTCTTGATCCATTCAGACAGCACAGCTTACATAAATCGCCAAGGTGGCGTGCGCTCTCATCATATGTAATAACTCGCCCGCATACAAGGAACAAGTCACTTTAGTGGCTCCTTACTGGTCCATTCGGACTTGGTTCTCGGATCTTACGCTCCTCACAACAGCACCTCACTGGTAAATTCCCCTAAGGAAGGACCTTCTTTCCCAGGGACGGGGACCCTCTGGTATCTGCGCCCAGACCTCTGGAACCTCCACGTCTGGCCCCTGGATGGGACGCGGAAGATCTGAGTGACCTACCACCTGCGGGCAGACACGATCAACCAAGCCAGAGCTTGCTCTACCAGGAAGCTTTAAACCCTAAAGTGGTACTTGTTTGCAAATTGGTGTTTTTCCTGGTCTGAAGACCCACAGAGATGTGCAATTTGGTCAGTGCTTTCATTCCTGCAAGAGAGGTTGGAGGGGAGGCTGTCCCCCTCCACCTTGAAGGTGTACATAGCTGCTATCTTGGCCCACCACGACACAGTGGACGGCAAGTCCCTGGGTAAACACGACTTGATTGTCAGGTTCCTTAGAGGTGTGCGGAGGCTGAATCCTCCCCGGCCAAGCCTGTTCCCCTCCTGGGATCTCTCAGTGGTCCTCTCGGGACTTCAGAGACCCCCCTTCAAGCCACTTGACTCAGTTGAGCTCAAGGCCCTCTCCTTGAAGACGGCCCTCCTGATAGTGCTAGCTTCCATCAAGAGGGTTGGGGGCCTGCAAGCATTATCTGTCAGGGACACTTGCCTGGAGTTCGGTCTGGCAGATACTCACATCATCCTAAGACCGTGACCAGGCTAGGTACCCAAGGTTCCTACGACCCATGAGCTCACTGGGTCATTGACACTGGGCCTTCCATTTATACCCGTATGTCTGGGGGCGGGACATGCAAATTCTCTCTGCTAATTTCTCATTGGCCTTTTCTCAAGTTCAAAGGTACGCAAGGCTCTCAAGAAACTCTCAAGAATCGAGGATCTCAAGAATCAGGGAATGGAGGTTACAACAGTAACCATGACATTTTCTGGAATCTGTTTGAAAACTGAAATTCCATCTGGTGACGCTAGTGGTGCAGAAATATTCTGTGTTTTATACAACTTAAGCTATATTGACAGCATTTTGTTGATTACCACAGACAATCATTTCTACATGTACATACAGATATGATAGTCTGAATTATTTTTGTGATAGCCTAATTGACCACATGCCACAGATGCAGTCGATAGAGTTAATCCAGAACTTTTAAAGGTGATTGGAGATATCGAAACATTCCTGTCAATCTTTTAGAGGGAATCATTTGTTCAGCATTCATTCCTCTCTGCACCATTTCCCCTTTAATCTCCCCTTTCTCGTTTAACTCAACCCTATTTACCCTTTCAACCAGTTCAGATCCAGATCAACACATTTATCCAGCTTGACATCCTCCTCATCACCTCCTTCTCCTTTCCCTCTTATCTTTCTTTCTCCCTCTGTTTACAAATTGCTGAGGCTTCAGGATTGTCACCCAGCCCACGTCTGTGGAGCAGATGAGGGCACAGGCTGCTTCCAGGTTCTGAGTCTCAGTGCTTGTGTGATGTATGTATGATGATACATGAAACATGGGCTGCAGTAGATGAGCCATGATAAGATCACAAGCAGACTGGAATATGATGGTCTCACCTAGGGTTGTCATGATACCACAATTCCAACGATGATACCAACACCAGTGAATTTTCATGATTCTCTATACCAATTTTCATTCAACATCGAAACATTATAGGTTAATGAACGCTTAATTTAAAAGGTTAAATCATATCTATGAAATAATTGAATTAAAACAATGGCATGTAGACTAAGTTTTTGTTATGCAATTAAACATTGCTTCAATTTGTTGTAATTATTTAATTTAATGGACCTTATTCACAGTTGTGATATCTTTAATTTTCTATGGGAATGACAATGAGGCTGTGAGGCTGCAAGGCTTACAGTCTCTTAAATGGGTTGTACTGTGCTGTAAGTGTCAAGTCTGCTGACAAAATGTAAAAAAAAAAACATCTTTCCAAAACATTCAAAATACAGCAAACTCCATAAAACATGAGTTGTGGAAAATTAGATGTGATCTAAGAGCTTTATACAGCTTTATGCTGTGCATGTTACCAAAGAGACTACCCATTTGTGACTAGGAGGAGGGTGGGGCCAGGCTGTGACCATGCACGCCCAGCCCCAAATCTGGCTAATCAGCTGAGGAGAGAAATAAGTGCAACGGGATGCGGCAGTTCGAGAGAGAGTCACACGTAGCTGCCGTGTGTGTTTATGTTTGTGTCTTTTAAGTTTTCATTAAACATTATTTTGACTGTTCAGCTACTCAATCCAGTGTGTTGGTGGCGCTAATCAACTAAAAAACACAGGCATTGACGTGCAGCTAATATACACCCCCTAAAATTATATATTTTAAAATAAATAGGTGCAGTGCAAACATAAACTTGTCTGTTTTTAAAAGTCTGATAATGGTGTTTTGTCTTAAAGATCCCATATTATGCTAATTTAAAGGTTCATGATTTTATTTTGGGGGTCTACTAGAATAGGTGTACAACCTTTAATGTTCTATTTTCATCCTCAAATGCTCTGAATAAGCTCTTGTCTCTTTAAAGCCCTCCTTTCCGAAAAGTCCAGTCTGCTCTGATTGGTCAGCTGGCCCAGTCTGTTGTGATTAGTCAGCCGTGTAGAGCATGTGTCGGAAATGTAACGCCCTTTACCATAACTGAGTTTCAGGCTTCCCTTTTTCAGTGGCGTTGGTTTTTGCCATACCAGAGTCTGATAATGAAAGTTTGGAAGAACAAGCTGATCGTCCCAAAACACCTTCACAAGCACGACTTGATCAGGATGTTTCACAGCGTTAAGTTTACTTTTGTTGCTTCCTTACATGTACACTGTTGATTAATGTGACCACTAAGTGCATTCTGACATATAGTGCATCTATGTTAGTCATCTTTTGCTGGAATGGGTGTAGCCGAACTTTTGTCGCCCGAGACATGAACGGAGAACAGAGAGGCTTACTCCCAGTTAGTGAGCAAATTTGTAGTGGACTACTGTGGATAACAGCCGTAACATTAGAGCTTGTAATTATATAATTATACAAGACTCTTGAGATTGACCGCCAGTCCACAAATGAATAGTAAACACTTACCAAAACAATAAGATTACATAGCAAGATAGCCGAGAACTACCGTGGAGTGCAGATGTAAAATTACCATTTGTAAAAATAAATCCATCTCCACACTTGATCACTATTCATGACATTAAGAATGACAAACAATCTACATAATTCTATACAATTGTAGGTAAAAGTGGGCATGCAGCAGTTTAGCAAAACTATTTCAACACAATAACATTAGCTAGCTGGTTAGCAGAGGCCTACAGCAGTGCAATGGGTGTACACTGTAGCTACAACACAAAACTCCACATTTGAACTCGCTGTAGGAGATAATTCCAGAAATAATCAAGCATACTTGCAGGTTATGATTCTGAAGCACCAGATTATTCCAACATCTTTCAGGAGTAACCATCTTACAATTCGGCATTGGTGTGGTTGTACTGCTGAGGAATAGTGGTAAAGATAAATTTTAACCACTGATTCTTAAATTTTTGGGATGTCCCAATAAAGACGTTTTGCTTTCGCAGTGGAGAAAACAGTATCTTCTCGACATGGTGACAACACTAACCCAACTCATCCCTGCCTTGGCTACAACTAAGTTTGTTTGAGGGTGGGCCAAAGTAGCCCTTAGGTGGGCATTATGCAAATGTGTTACATAGTGATGTAGATACTTTACGGAAGAAATGGCTGGACTACAATCGTTCCACAAAAAAAGTCAGATTTTTTAAAACATAAATATTCCAGAACCTGCGTATAGTTCCTTTAATAAAACCCAGGTAGCGGAAGATTGTGCGTACATGCACGTAATTCATTCCCCACCCTGTCTCTTCCCCAAAATAACTATATACTGAGTGTGCAATGCCTGTTTTTACTATGCATATCCTCGTCTGCATACAATTACCATATGCATGTCACCATCCAGACACACGATAACTGCGTTTAACAGAACAAGAAACTGTATTATAAGAGATTAGACTGTAAATGTCACAAGTGCCCGATGGTTAGATGCTGCACCATGAAGACACGTTATTTATTAAAATATTAACTTGTTTTCAAAGATTTTATCTTGAATATCCCTTGGGAAAATGTTTTTATCTTTGCAGACATAAATCTAACCTAAACCATTTTGCTTCTCAGAAAAAACTTTTAAACCGTTTTAAGGGTGTTTTTAATTCAGAAGTTAAATATTTAGTTCTGGAAACAAAACGAAAATTATTTAAATTCTTTGTGCAGCATTGCCTGATATCATTGGATTAATGATAACTAAGATTTTCTATTTGACTGGTATTTTATATTCAAAAACAGCTGAACGGCAAATGTCCTTTTCATAATGTTTTTATTAGACTAGAACTGGGGTTTTATTGTGATGAGGGTCTGGATGAAGTGGAGCAGGCAGCAAATTTGATGCACATTTTATGTGCATTGCTGTTTCTGATGAGATATGTCTCTCCAATGGTCCGTTCGACTACTGAATGTGTATCTTATAGCTACTGTACGTTTTACCGAGCCATTTCATGACAGTCTGAGTCTGTATCTCGTTTGGAAGGCTACATGCTAGGTAGGATGTGTCCTTTGAAGGCTGCAGTATACCGAGTGTCCTCCTTTAAACAAGCCTTGTTTAAATGAGTACATGTTTTCTATCACAGCACGCCACTCTTTAACAAGTGCAAGCATTTTGAGTGAGAAGGGAACAAGGTCCCTCTGGAAGGGAATGCATGAGGTACATTTTAGGATAGTTATAATGATTTAAGAGAAAAGAAAATAGATTTTACAGGTCTACTTTTAGTCTAATACTTTATTTTAATTATATATTAATATAATAATACATATTATATTATCTGCACCCATCTACTGAGGTACTTCAACTTGGGAATTAACATTACTTAAGTTTGAACATCATATTTACGGGCACTTTAGCGTAAATATTTGTATTTATTTATTATTTTAATTTTTTTTACATTTCCATTGATGCAAAGAATTGTGGGTTGTGAGTGCCCAAGAAGGATACACATCATACATCCTCTGAATTCCCGTATAAGAAGGTTACATTTGAAGTGTCCTACTAGCTTTTCTGAAACGAGACAACCTTGATGACGAATGCGGTCTCCGGAGGACGTAGCCTTCCAAACGAGACAGCCAGTGTCAAGTGCGCATCGCATTACAGATAATCTGAATCTGTAATGTATTTTTATTGTATACAGTCTTCTTATTTTGTGTATACTGTATATAGTGTATTATTAGGTGTATATTGTGTTGTGTAACAGATGTGTAAACTGTGTCATGTGTAAATCAGATTTTTTTTTGTAATTGTCATACTGCAATGTTGCTTTTAACCACACCCAAGACTTTCACCCACTGTTGCACTTGTGTATATGGTTGAGTGAAAAATAAAGGGATTTGATTTGATTTGTAATCTTTATTCAAATTATATACATGATTGGTACATGATTGTAATAGAACAGAAAATATCTCAAACTAGGAAATCTTCGCTGTCATTTTTTGTTACCATATGATGACCCATATCCAATTGAACCAATCTCGATGCTAGACGCACGTTAGAATAAGTTTCTGCATGAGCATCTTGAACGGGTGTCTGCATAAGGCCAGGTTCAGAACTCTGCAACCCACAGCGTTTCATGGATACGATGAAGTGAGGGCTGTAGAAACCATTCTTCATCTCGGCTGGAGGGACAGGCTCTATTGTGTCCTTGTGTAAAAGGGTTGTATTTTCCGCTTGCAGGGTGTTGGTGTTCTCGCCGTGCACCGAAGTGAAGCGGATACCACTTAAACGGAGCGAGTGCCTAGCAAACTGAATCGCGTAGCCGAGACGGATGGTCCTGGCCAGCCAGCGCCACGGGTTGGAAAGCGTAAGTGATGCATCCAAGTTCCGAGTGGGGGGCAGTAAGGGGACGATCACGTTTGACGTACCAGGTGGGGCTTTGCAGTGGGGGAAGCAGGTAATATTATGTCGGGGAGCAAAGTTGCATCCCGAAACAGTTGTGCTGAGGGAAAACACAAAGCACTTACCTTGCTGCGCATACCCGGCTGGGGGCGGGAAAGTGACTGAGGAGGAGGTCCTATGCCGTGGCTGTAGGTGTTTGGCACCAGACCGCCATGAGGACGGCATGTGTGGAAACCAGTTAGGTGAATCAAGGAGTGAGGAAGATGCTCTTTTGGGTACCACAGCCCAGTCGGGGTGTGGCAAAAGGTTTCCCTGCCGGCCCTCCACCGGGGGATGGAGTGGTCTAGAGGCCAGCTCCGTAGCGGCCATCTCGCTACCTGAGTCGATCGTCTCAGGAATGCTTAGAGACTTTCGGGTCCACCAAGGGGTTCCTGAGATGGGGGCGTAAGCTTCCTGCGGGGAGCTCTACGCTGGGGCCGAGAGCTGGGCCCGGGTTGGGGCAGAGCTGCCTGAGCTTTTGCAGCCACAGTGGGACGCCCTCAGCGAACAGATGGAGTCAGCGATGATATTTTCATCCAGCTCAGGGGGGTCCGAAGGAGACATCAGACTGGCCGTGGGGCGAGCCGGTCTTGCATCGGACCCTTACGGGTGCTAATGAGCATGCTGGGGGGGCGGGTGGTTCGTGGGGATTTACCCGGTGAAACCGTGCCCGATGCATTCCCCGGATTGCGTTCATCGCCAGCTGTGTCGGACTCAATCCCATAGGAAGAAGGAAGGAAAGCCGCGACCATAACGTTGCCATGGTCATGTTCTCGCAATGACAAAATGAACCATCCATAAACGCTGCCTCAGTGTGATCGCAGCCCAGACATGTGAGGCAGCGCCCATAACCATCAGAAGCGGAGAGATATCTGCTGCATCCAGGTACTACACAAAGGCAGAAAGGCATCTGCAAAAAGACGCATCTTTATAAAGACATTCAACGCCAATGTGTATTGTTCTAATAGAGGAAATTTTACTCTTTATGAGGGTAATGCTCATTTAGAAGCGTAGTCTGGCATGCAGAGGAGGAGAAAAGCCACTGGTAATGCGCCGTAAGATCCAGCAGCTGTGCTCTGGAAGACGTGAGTGGAACAGTAGTGAACGTCAACTCGCTGATCACACAACCGCTTGGGTCCGAAGAAGAAATCTGACTAAACAGATGCACTATTCCCTCCTTTTACACCCGTATGTCCAGGGAAGGTACATGTAAATTCTGTTCGCCAATTTCTCATTGGCCTTTTCTCAAGTTCAGAGGTAACCAAGGCTCTCAGAAGAGACCTCAGAAGAGACGAAAGCAACTGCTTGTCAGTAAGATCAGTGCATAGATATCACAAAGAGCACCACAGTGCCTGCCCATTTTTATCTTGGTTCCAGAAGTATTTTCCCATTTATTTTTCCATAGGGATTTCGTAAAAGACTTTGTAAAAAGAGTTTTATGCCATGAATCAAAACAAGCAGCTCCAGCATTGAATCGCAACATTACAAGCTTTTATTTGAAGCAAAAACGTATTTGAAAACCAGACTAAACGACAAAGGCTGTGTATGTTTATATTTTTATATCCCCTTTTCTCCCAATTTGGAATACCCAATTCCCACTACTTAGTAGGTCCTCATGGTGGCGCGGTTACTCACCTCATTCCGAGTGGTGGAGGACAAGCCTCAGTTGCCTCCACTTCTGAGACCATCAATCTGCACATCTTATCACGTGGCTCGTTGTGCATGAAACCACGGAGACTCCGCATGTGGAGGCTCATGCTACTCCCTGTGATCCACGCACAACTTACAACGCGTGCCATTGATAGCGAGAACCACTAATCGAGAACCACTAATCGAGACCACGAGGAGGTTACCTCGTGTGACTCTACCCTCCCTAGCAACCGGGCCAATTTGGTTGCTTAGGAGACCTGGCTGGAGTCACTTATCACACCATGGATTCGAACTCGCAATTCGAACTACCACCTCCAGGGGTGGTAGTCAGCGTCAATACTCACTGAGCTACCCAGGCCATTTGGCAATGACCAGTTCTTTTTAGTTCTAGTCTCACCTAAAAAGTTGCAGCTCCTGTAACTGATTTATTTCAGTGTTAGTGTGTCAGTGTGAAGAGGAAAGACACCTGCTAGCCTCTAATGAGGCCCTGTGTGAGTTATTGTCATCTGTCATCTCGGCCCGCGCAGGTTTGTTGCAAACAGTGCAGTGTGTCATTACTGAGACACATTAAACACTATCAGCAGTGATTGACAAAGCAATTATCTCTTTTGCTGCTCTGCAGTGTATTAATAAGTGAGTGTTAATGAGTAAACGGTGCGGTTTTAATTTAGTACAAAAAAGTGCAAAATACTTACAAGTACAAAAGGCCCAAGCCCAATTTTACCAAATGTAAACATTATTATCTAAATGTGTAAACAGAAGAAGGACTGAAAGTAATTTAAATGTGAAGTGTGTAATTTCTGCCAACTCATGCCATTTGTTGAGCCAGTGTTGTTTTTTAGTGCAGTCGGGATGCTTAAACAAACCACAGAGCCACAGTGTTTCCACTTTTCAGTGAAAACAACCTACAAATGGTTTACTTATAGTCATCCCTACATATTAAGCTGGAATAGATGAAAATATATTAACATCAGAAAAATTACATCACTTTTATATTCATGACAAAAAATGACCAACACAAATGGCTTTGACGCTGACTAGCTTTGAGTGTTCTGGTAAAATGTATTTTAAATCCTGTCAAAACCTCACTTTACATTTTGCTTTGAACACAAAACATGCTATGCTACATCCCATCAGAAAATATAAACTCTTTAAAAAATAAAACAGCTGATCTGGGTAAAATACTGAGCCTGCTAGAAGTTTGAAGTGGCAAAAAGAGACTTCTCTGGAGAGAATATTTGAAACTCAGAATTCTGTATTTTTCCATTAAGCTGTCAAAGTAGTTTTGTGATATCAAGCTCTTAACGTACCATCTCCAAGTTCACTACGCTCCTGAGGTTTGGTGTTCAGACTTACTTTTGCTGTCGATGTCCCCTTAACCACATATTCATCTGTCTTCATTCCACTTCTGGGAATTTTCCTTTCCTTTCAGCCAAGATCTGTTAGGATCCATGGAGAGAGACCGCATGGGTATTTTGGTTATTGTCAAATTTATTTTTTTTATTTTGTGTGTTTGTACTCAGTGATGTACACTTTTATTAAAGGAAAGGGGAAAAATAGCTAATTGGCCAATTGCTGGTTGGAATCAATCACGCAATTGCTCCAAAGTGTCCTTTCATATTTACTTTCCTGACAAGTTGATGTACTTGGCCAGAGAGGCAGCATCTTTTTGATAACAGCCAAAAGGCTCTGCCTGTACTGTGTCTGAGGACATTGACTCTCAGTCAGATTATCTCAGACACCATCTATAAAAGCGAATCATGCCAGCTCTTGTCATGGGATCCCTTTTAACAAAGCCTTTACTGCTACTTGGCTCTGTATTAAAACTGCATGATGGTAGCATTATGGACTTGCAAGGGTTGCTCCCTCCAAAGATATCTAATAATGTCCCTGTGATGAGGTGGAGGGCGTAGCCGGGCCGTGAGGATGCACGCCTGGCGCTGAGTTGTCTAATCAGCAAGAGAGAGGGGGGCCGTGGATACCAGAGAGAGAGAGAGAGAGATGCACGCGGCCACTGTGTGTGTGCGTGTCTGTGTGTTTTGTGTTATGTTTAAGTTTTTTTTAGTCTTTAATGTATGCATTGATTACTCACCTGGTTCCCGCCTCCTCCTTGCCCATCCTTGAACCGTTTTACATTGGTGCCAAAACCCGGGAACGGGTAAAACTTGATGCTGCCATCCACCAGAAGGGCAGAGGAGTGGCTGAGGACCGGGTGGGCGGCGTGCCCATGGGAGCCAAAGAAGAGTGTTTCTTTTCTCTCTCGCTCCTCTCTCTGTCTCTCCCACTTGCTCTTCCTCTCTCTCCTCTCCCTCCCCTCATCCCTCTCAGATTCTCAGAAGGCAGGGAGGACCATCGGTTGGCGGAATGTCAAGAGGGGCGGTGTCTCCCCTTCAGAGATGGGGGAGTAAGCCAGTCCAGATGGCTCCCTGAATCAGGTGGTTGAGGAGTGTGGCAAGTAGGAGGGTGTGGCCGGGCCATGAGGATGCATGCCCTGAATTTCCTAATAAACAGGAGAAAGATAAAGGAGGGTCTGGAACACCAGAGAGAGAGAGAAAGAGAGTGAGAGTGAGAGAGAGATGCACGTGGCCTCTGGGTGTTCTTTTCTGTGTACTTTATGTTTAAGTTCCTTTGAGTCATTAAAGTTTACGTTGTTGCTCACCCGTTTCCCGCCTCCTCCTTGCCCATCCTTGTAACACGGTTACAGACACCCTGCAACATTTATCACATCATAACAATTCTGTTCATTAAATCTGCCAAGTCTCCTTCTCCCTCTATTTTACCCGTCTCTCCCTCTCCCTCTTTATTACCACAGGTGGCATGCAGGATTACTAGAATAGCAAAAAACAACCCAGGCCTGGTACAGTGTGGCCTGGATCTGATCGTGCTCTTTGAAGGCTGAGGCAAGCGGCAATATCAAACATAATGAAGCCTGAGTTATGTGGGCCACTCACCGTTTTTATGTCATTTTTAATTGCTGTTTTAGTCATTGGCATGGCCTTTCCCCAGATTCCCATGGCGGGGAAATGACAATTACTGCAAATACAATTAGGGTCCGTTTTGTCAGAATTTACGTCTTTGTCAGTTATTAGACAAGCCAAAGATATGTCATGATTGTATTTTTTAAATGGGGGATATAATTGGTCCATTAAGCTCTGACAGGGGACATTTGTAGGAGCTGATGTGCTTTTACCACTCCATAATTATCCAATCTAAATGATTCAGACAAAGTTTTAACAAAGTCTCAGTGATGTTATGTGTTGGTAAAAATTGTACTTGTTAATGTTTATGAATTGCTGAAATATATTGAATATAATTTAGCTATTTATTTTAAACTAATACACCCATGAGACAAAAATGACTACCTGCTAATATGCTGTTGGTCCGCCGTGTTTCACCAAAACAGCGCCAACCCGCCAATGCATGGACTCTACAAGACCCCTGAAGGTGTCCTGTGGTATCTGGCATTAAGACATTAGCAGCAGATCATTCATGTCCTGTAAGTTGCAAGGTTGAGCTGCAATGTATCGAACTTGTTGGTCAAGTACATCCCACAGATGCGAGATCAGATTAAGATCTAGGGAATTTGTAGGCCAGGGCAATGCATTGAACTCTTTATTATGTTCCTCAAACCATTCCCAAACAATGTGTGCAGTGTGGCAGGGTGAATTATCATGCTTAAAGAGGCTACTGCCATCAGGGACTAACATTGACATATAGGGGTGTACCTGGTCTACAACGATGTTTAGGTAGGTGGCACGTGTCATCCTCATGAATGGCCAGACCCAGGTTTTCCCAGCAGAACATTGCCCAGGATAGATGGTATAGCCTTTGTTACCCTCTCGATCGATGAGCCTTGAGCTCCCAACACCCCGTCAACGGTTTATTATTTTTCCCTCCTCTGGCCATTGTCGGTAGGTATTCACCACCTGGAGCACCCCACAAGCCTTGACGTTTCATGCTCTGGCCTCATCAATTTGGCACTTGTTATTACTTGTTACTCATCAATTTGTACACTGCTCCACAGTGTATTAATAAGGGAATCATGGTATTACCATGGCAGATATCCGGGGGGAAAACTAAATGTTGTTACCATGGTACCATGTGCAATCTTTTCACTCTTTTTTCCCCTCATTCTTTTTAAAGCTTATGTATTGAGGTTCAGTTATTGAAGGTTGATGTCTTAAGTCCCATTTCTGTGCACTTCTGTACAGACCTCCCAATTTCAACAAGGAATTAATTCAACAATTCTCTGACTTTCTCACTGGACTAGTGTCTCGTGGTGACATATTTATGATTCTTGGGGACTTTAACATACTGAGAACTGTTTCTGTCCATCATAGCCCATAGAAAACACACACACACACACACACACACACACACACACACACACACACACACACACGTGTCCTGAGTTGCACTTTATTTACTGTCACTTTATAACTGTCTGCTACCTCAATAACTGCTATGTGCATAGAACACTATCTCATAGTATGTTATGTTTACGTTTTTAGAAACTGTCATCTTTTTGCACTACTGTGTACTGGTAGGCGCTGCACTGTCTCTCACTGTACCTATTGTCCTGTTCATTGTTAGAAATTTCTTGTACTGTCCTGTACTTTTTGCACATGTTTGCACGTGCACTTTATATAAGTATATAGGTATATATAGGTATTTTATATAGGTATTTTATTTTGTTGTGCAGTCTCATGTGGTTCTGTGTTTGTCCTAGGTTGTTTTTATGTAGCACCATGGTCCTGGAGGAATGTTGTCTCATTTCGCTGTGTACTGTACTAACTGTATATGGTTGAAACGACAATAAAAACCACTTGACTTGACTTGACTAAACTAATTTCTTTCCCTCATTGAATCATAACATTTTGTACAACAAATTACTGGTCCGACGTACATTAAGGGTCATACATTAGATCTGGTATTATCTCATGGCATTACTGTGTCTAATGTTTAGGTTGGGGTCACTGGTGTTTGGACCATTATTCAATAGTGTTTGATATTGTTTGTCCCCGCCCTCTTAATATTTCCTCTCAGCCCATACGCTAATCTAGGTCCATCCACTCATCCACTGCCAATCTTTTTAATTTTTTTTATCACCAGCATTTTATAGATGAAGTTCCAGTTGATGGTGACACTGAGTCACTAGTGGATGCTTTTAATAAATACTGCAATTTCACCCTTGATTATGTCTCTCCACTCAAGTTAAAGAAAGTCCATGGTTAAATTATGTCACCCAAGCTCTTAGACAGGAGTTAAGGAAAGTGGAGCAAAAGTGGAATGGAGATAAACTGCAAGTTTCATTTGACACTTTAAAGGGTTAGTTCACCCAAAAATAAAAAGTATCCCATAATTTACTCACACTCAAGCCATCTTAGGTGTATAAGACTTTCTTCTTTCAGCAAAACATAATCAGAGTTATATAAAATAAAATGCTTCCAAGCTTTATAATGGGAGTGAATGGTACCTTAGATTTTGAGGCCCAATTACATCCATCATAATTGTAATCCATACGGCTCCAGGGGGTTAATAAAGGCCTTCTGAAGCGAAGTGATGTGTTTTTGTAAGAAAAATATCCATATTTATAATTTTGTAAACTATAATCTCTGGCTTTTGGTAACAACCGTACTCACGTTTACGAGGGAGTTGAGTTCTGGCGCTTTTCTTCTTTAAAAATATTTATTCGCAAAGTGGAGCAGATTAAAGGTGCAATTACGCCTTCACATGTTCATCAGCCACTAATATTTAGTTTTTCCAGTTCATTGAGTCACTTTTAACCAGTCTTAACTGTGCAGGTATCTGATACAGCCCTGAAGATGAAGTGTTCCAGTTTCAAACTGGATGTTTTGTCCCCATGTCTTTTTAAAGATGTTTTTACAACATTTGGCTCCAGATTGACAGCAATTATAAACAGTTCATTAGTACTATAAGTGGTGTTGTTCCAAGCTGTCTTTAACATGCTATTGTACATCATCTGCTAAAAAAAACCTTCTTTAGATCCAGCAGTTCACAATATTTTTAGACGAATCTCAAAATTGCCTTTCATTTCCAAGATTTTAGAGAGAATTTTCTACACACAGCTCTACTCCTAACTAAATAAGTTCAACATCTTAGATACATTTCAGTCAGGCTTCAGATCTCTAAACAGTACCAAATCTGCACTGTTAAATGTAACTAATGATATTTTCCTTTCCTTGGCTTCAGGCTCACATGTGGTTTTAGTTTTATTGGATCTCAGTGCCGTGTTTGACACCATTGATCATGATATACTTTTAGATCGTCTGTGTATGGTTGGCATTCAGGACACGGCCATTCAGTGGTTTGTCTCTTATTTGAAAGGAAGAACATTTTCTGTTAACTTAGAAAACGTCTCCTCTATATTGGCTTCTCTATCATGTGGGGTCCCTCAAGGGTTGATTTTAGGACCCTTACTATTCTCCTTGTACATGCGCCCACTGGCCTGTTTTTCAGAGATATGGCATGTCTTATCATTGCTATTCTGACGACACTCAGTTTTATATTCCAGCATGCTTAGACAAAAATTAATCAATAGAGAATGCCCTAAATTGACTTGCTAATATTAAGTGCTGGCTGGCAGACTATTTCTTACAGTTAAATGAGAGCAAAACTGAAGTTCTGATTCTCATCCCCTCCAAGTCCTCTTTACCTGGATTGGTTGACCAGCTAGGTCCACTGTCGTTATATGTGCAAGATCATGCAAGGAGCCTTGGAGTGATCTTGGACTCATCACTAGGGTTGGGCGATGTCCCCTAAATTGGCAGTTGACGATGTTGACAGTAAAACATCGCGATGGACGATGATATCGTCGGTGGGGTGGGGCGGGGGCGGGGGTGTTATATAATTTAATATAATTTTCAAAAATTATATGAAAAATTATAATTTCCTTATTTTACTAACCCAACTATTGACTCGTCGGCGCTTTATCAGTAGGTTGCACAACGCGTGAAGCATTTTTTTTTTAGCTTTCACTTAAGAAGAGTTGTGCACTTTTTATTTTAATATATCTCTTTACATAAATACTATTTTCCACTTAAAAACTATAATTTCGTTATTTTACTCACTGATGAGCAAAGGTCGAGGCAGAAATGACCATGTACCTGCAGGAAATGGCCACTGATGGTGAAGAGGACCCGCTGACTTGGTGGAAAACGAGCGACAAAAGGTTTCCGTTCATGGCAAGATTAGCACGGAAATATCTGTGCATATGTGCTACCAGTACTCCATCAGAGCGGGTCTTCAGCACAGCGGGTAGTGTAGTTACTCCAATCCGCAGCTTATTAAAACCAGATAAAGTGAATATGTTGGTATTTCTGGCCAGAAACATCGAAATTTAAACATGGTCTATGGTGAAAGATATTAGACTTCTTTACGCATTTTTCGCCATCCGTTGCGGAGCTATTCGATTTTGCATATTATTTTTTAAACGTTCATTTGTGTAGTTCATATGACCACTTTACAATATTTCAATAACATAATTTATTTTGTAGCCTGTGCTGAAGTTAATTGTGCTGCTAATTATAAGTGAAATGTTAATGCCGAGTTTCGGTCTGAGTGTTGTTCCCGTTTTCTTGTTTCTTGTTATTTGTTGTTCTTCTATGTTTTAATAAATGTGTGTTATTCATATTCACCTTGTTTCTTTCATTTGATTTGACATTATGGATTTATGGCCAAGGAATTTTTTCTTTAAAAGTATTAACCAGACAAAAGTTATTTGACGTTCGCTGGTCTGGGTTTATCTTAAACTGCAGCTTCAGTGTATACAAGAGCTATGTAACAATGAGCAAGATTTTCTGAGACACTACAACTACTAATAATTAATTAATAAAGGCTATTTTCTTGTAGCCTACAACATAAAATATTTTAATCTAAATGTACAGTGTAAGACATGTAAAAAAAAAGACAAGAAGCTAACTGTCAGAGATCAGTCAAGTTCATTGCAGTCCACCACTCAAAGATCACTCTCCCCAGAATTCTAAATCACAAACACCTGGTCATCACTTATCACCTCCTCAGCCAACTCATAAAAACACTCACCTTGTATCCAGTCTTTGTCAAGCCTCCAACAGGAACAGACCATTCCTCCCTGAGTCCTGATATCTCCGTCGATCCTGAAAACCTGAGTATTCCGTTTTCTTACCTGATTCATACTAACCCTATGCACTGTTGTTCTGCCATCTCCAGATCACTTATCCGATTCCTGAACCCTTGTCTGAGATCTGATCAAACCGGCCCGATTGCTCCTAGAAAAGAGGAGTTAACGAACTGATACAAAGTGAATGTTCTACGATCCAAGTCATTTGGATTTCCAGTTGTTCTCCGTGCAACGAACTATCTTCACTAAACCAGCACCTGAAAAGTCACCTGATACTTACCTTTCACCTTCTATACTTGAATAAAACTATATTTGAATCACTTACCTCCGATCTCCTGGTCTCTACCCTGACACTAACAATGTCAAGATCAATATTTGTGTAGCCTGCCTGACACGGTATTTTCACAGACTGTCACGTCTCTGGCATATACTACAGTATTTAAAATAGCATATATGCATTAGTTATATTCTCAATTTAATTTACAGAGCAATCCCTGCAAAGTTTTTAGGTTAACTATAGAAGAGACTAGGATTAGTGAGTCACACTAGCAAGACTCGCAAAAGGGGGCGTGGCATCACGATGGTGGCTCTACATCGTGATGTTGGTCAGCCATCACGATGGACACAACCCTACTCATCACTACTTTTAAATAGACAGATCAGTGCTGTTGTTAAGAGCTGCTTTTTCCATCTGAGATCAATTGCAAAAGTAAAACACTTCCCCTCTAAATCAGATCTAGAAATTGTGATTCACACACTAATATCGTCAAGGTTAGATTACTGCAACTCTTTGTATACCGGTCTGCCTCAAACTGCCTTGTCCCGTTTACAGTTGGTTCAGAATGCGGCCGCTAGGCTCCTTACAGGGTCTAGAAAGTTTGACCATATTACACCAGTATTAGCATCCCTACACTGGCTCACCATAAAATGGAGGATATAATTTACAATTATGCTTTATGTCCTATATACAAAGCTCTATCTAGTCTCACACCTCAATATCTCTGTGACCTTCTTGTCCCTTACTCTCCTACTAGAGCACTTAGGTCAGCTAACCAAATTCTGCTGAAAGTTCCTCGTTGATGCTACAAATTGAAGAGTGATCGTGCATTTGATATTGTAGGCCCCAAACTCTGGAATAAGCTTCCGCTTCATATCAGTACAGCTCAGACACTCTGCCTTTTTAAATGTGTTTTAAAAACACATATTTATTAATTAGCTTTTGAATACTTTTTAATTATGGATATAGATTTTAGGCTCAGGTATTTATTAGTATTTATTTAAGGGTATATTATGCATATTATGTTGTGATTGAAATTTGTATTGTAAAGCACTTTGGGTCAACTTCTGTTGTTATAAATGTGCTCTATAAATAAAGGTTGAGTTGAGTGAAGATCTCTTAATCTCCCCCATTTTTATCAATCTATTCACTAATGAGCAGTTATATCCAGTGCTACTGTTGGCTGGTCGATGTCTCTCATCACTATGGTAATCAGTTTTTACAGCACTCATCGGCCGAGTGGTTTCAGCTCTCAACTACCTGCAGTCTAATCAGATGTAATCAGCAAGGACGCCCTGATAATGACCACGGTGCGATCGATGTCCTCCAGTAGCAAGAACAAATCATTAGGGGAACATGATCGTTAACTTTGACAACATTAAAATTTATAATTTCATTTGCAGCTCATGGAGAAATGGGAGTGCAATATCCATGTCTGGAGGCCCACTTGTCATTGTAATTCCATTTGAATAAACAACACAAGGTAAAGTGAAGGTGTCAGAGCGCAGATGATCACTACTGGGACTCTAGAGTGTGTTAGGAAACAAAATCATCATGTAAAATGTGATTATGCAGTAATGGCTGGTCTTTATGTCTCCCCCTCCCATTTTTGTTGTTTAAATTGAGGGAAAGAATTTTGATGTACCTAAAGGAATTGTTCGCTAAAACAAATTCTTCTTTTAATAGCACCCTTGAGATGTCAGGCAAAATTTTATCCTCAGTCACCATTCACTTTCATTGTATGGAAAAAAGATGCAATGAAGTAAAAGGTGAATCTCTTTTTGTGTTATAAAGTCATATGGGTCATAAGTGGGGTTAGAATAACACGAGGGAGTGTGAATGATGACAAAATAGATACGATATCCCTACAATGTAAGAGATCCTTCCATCTGACATAGATGACAGCAGTGTTAGATATATCCATTTAAGGCTTGACAGTCACAAACACACACAGACATGCTGTCTCACTCCCTATCACTCCTTTAAGTCAGTTAATGTCTATGCTGGTAAGGAAAGGGGCATTGATAATAGTGTCAATCCTTACAGTCAGAGACCATCCACATTCATTTTACAGCCATTCATCAAACAGCAGGGGAGTGGACCTCCAACCTTTCTGCCAATCTCACACGCTGAGTGGGAACATTTAGTCCCTGCCATGCTGCCCAAAATTGGCTGCGTACTCAGAGCAGTGTAAAGCTAAGCACCTGCCTCAGCAGTTCATGTTTAAAAATTAAATGGAGTATGATTTTAATTACATTTTATTTTTACAGCACTTATTACATATTTTTACTAAGCAGCTTTAAGACCCTGGTCACTGTATGCTTTTATTATATTGAAAAGAGCAACGTAAACTTTATTCAGAATTTCTAAATTCTAAAACAAAAGTCATGCGAGTTTAAAATGAGCAAACCTTTATGAACTTTAAGCACAATGTTTGTCAGTGAAATGCTAAAGGAAGTTTGTTACCAAATTTACAGTAGTTGTGAGACAACCAATTAAAATGTGGCTCAAACATTTCCATGCTTTTTCCCTGTGCTTAGAACTATACAGTATAGTACATGCAGCTCTGCAATTTCTTTCCTTTCCCCGCAAGTTTCCCAATGTTCAACTCAACTTCTCTTCTTAGGGGTAATATGATTCTGACCCACTTTGTTAGAATCAAAACATATTTGATAAGCATCCAACAGGCTGCCAGATAAGCATCTCTACAAAGCACAAAACAATTAAGCTCATATATGAAGATCCTTCAAAACAAATATAACAATGTGTCTGTATGTGATTATAACTTTGCTGTCATGAATAATTAAGTTAATTCATCAACTGGTAAATGTAATTGCAGACATCCACAGCGAGTTGATTACGACATCAGAATGAGACATTAATGAAAGACCAGGACCTACCAAAATACAAATGTGATTTTCAAGAAGCAACTGTATTTTAAGGCCTACATTACCTGATTTTGCATTTATACAAATAACATTTATAAATGTTTCAGTTTTTATACCTTTAGTTTCTTGTCTTAATGGAATATTCCGGGTTTAATATCAATTAAGTTTAATGGACAGCATTTGTGGCATAAGGTTTATTACCACAAAAATACATTTTGAAATCTTTCCTTGTTTTTTAAAAAAAAAATAAAAATAATAAAAAAAAAAGGCAAAAATATGGGTTAGAGAGGCACCTACAATGTCAGTGAATGGGGCCAATCCATAAACGTTAAATAGTCATGGTTTCAAAAGTATAGCCAGAAGACATAAACAATATGGGCCCTATTTTAACGATCTGAAACGCAAGTATCAAGCGCGAAGCGCAAGTAACTTTGTGGGCGGGTCTTGGGCGCTGTTGCTATTTTACCGGTGGGATAAATGACTCTTGCGCCCGACGCAAGTTTAAAAGGGGTTGGTCTGAAATAGCTTCATTATTTATAGGTGTGGTTTTGGCGTAACGTGAAATAAACCAATCAGAGCGTCATCCAACATACCCTTTAAGAGCAGGCGCGCATGTTGCATGGCGGATTGTTATTATTAGCCTATGGCGGATTTACCAGGCGCGCGCCGCATTACTATCAGAGGAGGGAAAAATAATAAAATTTATTCTGTTTAAATCCTTTCAACCTAATTTTCCGTTTGTATATTTTTTTTTTTATCAATTATATTTTTGAAATGTAGTCGAACATTAGACCGAGATTAATTTGCTTTACCTCACTATAGATGACGCAGCAGCTCTTCTGCCAAATAAGCTCTCCTGAGTCCTGTCCCGTGCTGCTGCTGGGGCATTTGGGTTAAGTGGCATCGGCACATACAGTTCACCATCACGTCTCCTTAAGTCTTCTAATGTTTCCTCATCTATGTCAACAACACAACCTTGATTTATGGAAATGCTGTGTAAAACACAACATGCCACAAAGAATGCTGCAACTTTTTGAGGAATGTACTGTAAAGTGCCTCCTGACCTATCCAAACACCTGAAGAGCATTTTCAGTATGCCGAACGTTCGTTCAATTACACAACGTGTCTGTATGTGTTTTCGATTAAACCGTATTTCACTCATTGTTGCTGGCATCAAAAATGGTGTCATCAGCCATGTCAGTTAACGGATACCCGTTGTCCCCTAATAGCCACCCATCCAACGGGGGATTCCCCTCGAAGATGGCAGGAATGGCAGAGTTTGCTAGTATAAATGAGTCGTGGCTCGAGCCTGGATAATTCGCAAAGACATGGGTGATTTTACTATTAGCATCGCAAATGACTTGTATGTTGATTGAATAGGTTCCCTTGCGGTTGACGTATACAAGTGCGTTTTCTGATGGGGCACGTAGCTGCACATGGGTGCAGTCTATAACACCAAGGACACCAGGGAACCCATACTTTGCAGAAAATGCTGTCCTGGCTGTCAGGTGTGACGGGGAATTGGATGTATTCCCCAGCATGTCGGACTAGACCTGATGTAACTGCATGTATAGCCGAACTTATGGCAGATTGTGAAATGCCTCCAATGGAGCTAAGGGGGTGCTGGAACGACCCAGATGCATAGAAATGCAATGCCGCTGTAACTCTCAATGCAACGGGGCAGGCATAGGGACAGGGTGCATCAGTCCCCAGCTCATCTGCCAGGAGATGGCAGATGTCTGTCACAGCCTGGCGGGTCAGGCGTAACTTACGCATACATTCCTCCTCAATGAGGGAGAGATAGGTCTGTCTGGGCCGGTAGACCCTCTCCCTCCGGCGTCTAATTCTCTGTCCCAAGACATACTCCATCTCACTGTGCAATAGAACAAAATATGAGAAAGCTCAACTTAACTGGTAAGTTAAAGAGTAAGGTTTTTAATGTACTTACATTATGGTAAAGGTGATTTCGCAGTCTTCAGATTTTTTTTTTTCCCTGGTTCTTGACGGAAAAACTAATTTGTCAGATGTCCTTATATACATATGTGTCTTGCCACTATTGGGCAAACAGGTGTGATCCGTCATTACTACAATTAGCCTGAAAAAATTGGGTAAATGTGTAAGCTAGATTTAGGCCTACATTTTTTTACATCTTCATGGACACCACAATGATTTCCCTCATGTGTTAATATTTTTCCTTGTTATAATGTATGATTTGCAAAAATAAAAACTGCTGCATCTGTGTTGATGAGAGAAACAAAGTGTATGCGCGTTGTGCACCCACTACATTATGGCCAAGCATGCGCGCTTAAAATAGCATTATGAACAACGCGCAACGCGCCACTGACTTTAGACTAGGTTTTTTCTGGTCAGTGGCGGAATTGTTTTCTGGAACTGCAAAATAGCACTAGGGAATGTTTGCGCCGAAACACGCCTCCTTTTTGCGCCGACCCGCCCAGGGAGCGCAAGTTCATTTCCTAGTTTACCAACGTGCGTCTGTGGAGGGAAAAGCCCGCTTTGCACGGGTGCAAAATAGGAATGATACATGCGTCAGTGTACAAAGTAATTTGCGCCGGGTGCAAGATAGGGCCTTATGTGTGTTAACATGATTTTAGCCTAATACAATTGCTTACTAACCTTTTCTATGTTATATCCAATTTTACAACTTTGTTTCTATGACAAAGTAGTGCTGTAAACCCTAAAAACCTAAAACAACCATTAAAACAACCATTAGACCTTTAGAATGACAATTTAAGCAACTTTACAGCTCAAATAATAGGCTACACACGTTTTAATGTGCTTTCATAAAATTAAAAGCTGCACATTTCTGCATTTAAACCCTAAAACATATTGGCCCCATTCACTTTCATTTTAAGTGCTTCTCTGTAACCTTGAGTTTTGCTTGTTTTAAAAAAAATGGAGGGAAATGATTTTTGGTTGTAATGAACAGTATGCCGCAGATATTGTTAAATGAGATTAACTTGTATTGAACTCTTTTCCTTGAATTGTATTAGAATAGCAGCTAGATTCTGATACATAAATATGTGTTGGGACCATTTTCAACTAGTCACAAATTTTAGGTATCATTCATAGCCCAAATGGTGCAGGATGAGTTATTATTACTATAATGTGTCTTTATTCACGTAATTTTGTTAATTTAAGGCAATTCGGGTCAATAGGGTCAGAAGGATTACATTTATCATTTGACCTTCCTGATGAAATGTTCCTAAACCATAAAATCCATTAGACCAAAAATCCTCATTAATTATTTACCATCTGAGACCCTCTATAAATACATGACTCCCCCAATATGGTACATAAATGAGAATTAGATTTATTTAACAGTGCAGTAGAAACTAGAAGGCAGGTGTGAGTGTGTGATATATTTGCCCATTTCTATCAGGTATTATGGAGCATTAAATACATTAAGGTCTGGTAACCTTGAGCAGAACGCTGAGTTAAGGAATTGTGCCTGAAGCCATACTTCTTCACAAGCCCCAGTGACGGAGCAGGGCCTGCTTCATTAGCCCCCCATCTCAATTCTCTGACAGCTTTACACACACACACACACACACACACACACACACACACACACACACACACACTGCAACACTTATCTGTGTACATATGTATATATATATATATATATATATATATATATATATATATATATATATATATATATATATATACATATGTATATATATATATATATACACACACACAGGCACAGCAACCTAAAATATATATACTACACAAATAGCACACTAACATCACATCTGCACTGCAAGCATTGCAACATGATACAACTAATTTTAAAATGTGTATTATAATGTACAAAGCTGTCAAGCTATTTCAAACAATAAATTGCGCCCACGGATATCACTGTGTATTTGCATGAATGTCTGTAAATATTTCTGATTAGAATGCATACTCCACCATTCCATAATCATTTGATGAATTACTGCCAACATGCTCTATTGAAAATATACAAAAACATTTCTTATGTAATTAAATAATGTTTCCTGCCTGATTTGGTCATATGGTCATAGTGCAACATTTGTTACACCAGCCCAATAGTGTTGAGTTTTGGGAATAAGGCACAGTCTAAAATAATAACACTAATTTGCCAATAAAGGAGGCATATTTGCACTGAAAAGAATGACAATGACACAGCACATTCAGTACAATACGACACAGCATATTCAGTACCTGTTTAAACTGGGCTGGCTGTAGTTACTGAATAAGATTTAGGATTTTGCTCTGAAATACTGCAAACAAACATGGCTCAAATGTTTATTGAATTTGCCGCAGTGTAACACTCCCACTATTACTGAGAGACAATTAGACTTCAGAATTTAATGAGAGAATGCCAAAAAAAAATAGATAAATAAATAAATAAGGGAATCCTGATATCAATATTTCACTGTAAACCAAGCCCTACTCTGTGAAACAGAATATGAAGGTTTGGATTAGCCAAATCCTGGATCTGTTTTAAAGGGGTTATATCCATTATTGTTTCGGTCTACCCAGGTGGCTTTATTGTTTACCCTGCTCATGAGAGATAACAACTGCAGCTGCCATTCTGTTTGAAATACACAGAGAAATATATTTATGTGGTGGCATACGAATGGAAATATGAAAATCCTGGTGCCAAGTATAGGGTAAGCAGTTCTGTGAAATTAATGATGCACCACAGATTTGATGTGCAAGCGGATCCAGCCAGTCTGTGTGTGCTGATATTCTCTTGAGCATTTGGGCTACATTTTCAGGATACAACACCATAAAGAGCACTAAGAATAAAAAACAGTGGCTGTAATTTTATGAAATATTATTTCATATCCTGGCAGTTGGAATGTCACTACATCTATTGGTTGCGAAATTTTCAGCCCGTAGGTGGAGCGACAACGAACAACAACAGCTGCTGCGGCAGAAACAACGACTTTGCCCTTCAGACTAGAGCCGCCCACTATTTATTAGAGAGCAAACACATGCCAACAAATGGCTGTGGGGATGTTTACAATTCCTCCAACAAAACCAGAAGAAAGACTGATCCGCAGTCTCCAATACACTCTCTCCTCTCTCCATTAATGATTGCTCAGGTGGAGAGAGGGAAAGAGTGATGGATGCCGGCCGATGGCGTCTCTCTGCTCTCCTGTGTGATGGAATGGCAAATGTCAGTGTTTGCCTGTGGATTGAGCTGCAGGTGATTAAATAGTCCAGTTAGTCCACAAAGTCATTAAAAACATTAAGTGCTGGGTAATTAATCAGAGGTACCGGGCAAATGAGTAATTGATTTGCCATTAAAAAAAGCCTTTCTTTCTTTGTTCCACCCAAACCGCTGTCGTTTTGATATTGCACTCTCGTTCTGCATCAATTAAGGCATCTCTCATCAGGAAAAATATTAACTCATTATTCAGTTGGATTCTGCTGAATGATGCTCACAGCTAGCTAGCGAGTCATGAATTAGAAAGCAATTTCATAAAAAACAAAAAACAAGGTATGGTTCATGAATGGTATGGTCCAGTAGCTCAACTGGCAGACCCTGGTGCTAACAATGCCAAGGTCTTAGGTTTGATTCCCAGAGAAAGCTTGTACAGATAAAATGTATACCTTGCATGCACTGTGTGTCACTTTGGATGAAAGTGCCTTCCAAATGCATTATGGCAAATGGGGAAATACGCAATTGTCATCACAAATCAACAATGAGCAGGGCTGGACTGGTAATTTGGCATACCGGGCATATTCCCAGTGGGCCGACGCACTTTTGGGTCGATCAGGGGTGTAATGTCCATCGGGAGAACCGAGCGGGCCGGTGGTTCGGCCGCGAAACTTGCCGAATGGGCCGCGATAAGCAACATTGAGCCGCCGCGTTATTCAGAACGGACAACAAAACAGGGCCGCGATATGCCCCCCCACGCTCAACAGTTTGGCCAGTTGCCATGTAAAATCCCGGGCCAATTTCTCTTCCCAGCCCTGCCAATGAGATTAAAAGGAGAGCAAATTTAACACTTTTGTTTCTCAAATTTTACACTGAGCAAAAATCATCATGATCTCAAATGACTGGGGGAATATTTTTTTTTTTGCAAAATGTCATTAGGTGGTTCCTGTCATGACCAAGGTGAAATGTCCACTGTGTGGTGCTAAAAGCGAGTTAGATGTTCTCACAAACAGATGAGGGGTGCATCACAATCAGCTCTCTAGTTCAGTAGTCAGGGCACTGAAATCATGCAGAAAATACGGTATTTACAAGTTAATTGCACATGAACGCCTCACAAAATCTTAATTACGAGAGGGAAACTCTGGATTTTCTTCAAGCCCAGAATTTCCAAGTTAGGGGGTGTGTCAATTTAAGAATCATGGTCAAAGAAAATCGTTATTGGTAATAATTATATTTTACTTGAGGGTTTTGACTATGCGGTTTAGTTTGTTTGCACTGTTGTACTGTTAATCAGAATCAGAATGAGCTTTATTGCCGAGTGTGCTTATACACACAAGGAATTTGTCATGGTGACAGAAGCTTCCTGTGCAAATGCAACTGTATATACATACATACAAACATATACTGTACATTTAAACATATATACCAGGGGTCAGCAACCTATGGCACGTGTGCCAGCATTGGCACACAGAGGAGTAATCACTGGCATGCCAGCAATGGCGAGAGAGAAGTAGACTATTTTATTTATATGAAATTCCACACCTGCATTCCAATCTACATCTTGATGTAATCCATCCTCATGATAACGCAGCGTGTTTTCATGAGCTGAATGGGAGGCTAAACAAAAAGTTAAAATGTGATGAGACTGCAGTATACCCAACAGACTCGGGCAGCCCGCACAGGCCATTTGAACATCACAAGCCAGCAACGCTTCACGTTCGGTTAATAACAGGAGTAAACACACCACTTTGCTTCGGTCAGGCTGCGTGGATGACAGGCTACATTCCGTGTTACATTTATTTCTTTTTGCTTTCAGAACAACACATGATATAATAAGGGAAACACCACTATTAATACTTGAGATTTCCAACCCAGCATACAGGTATACTGTCCTTAAACCATGGTCATACTTAAAAGTTTTAGGATTTTGCAGAAAGCTACAGAAAGCAGATTTGTGACATTAATTCATTCATTTCATACATTCATAAATCATTTTGTAAAAAAGGACTAGTTTTCTTTCATTAAAGCACTTTCACAACATGCAGGATCATGATTCAATCATAATGATCAGGTTTTGCACACATTTTTCACTGAAACTTTTATGCTTATAATATAATTTGTAATTAAAAATAAACTATTCAATTAGAGAAATAGAAACTTTGGAAAATCACAGTAATTTGCATGTTTTTGTTTTGATTTTGATCACACTCCAAAAAATATTTTAGCCTATTTTTAAGATGTATCCATTTAAATTGAATAACAATTTGTAATTGAATTGCCTAATCTTTAACAAAATAAAATTTACAAATCTTACAAAATGCAAGTTTTATTAATTACATTACAAGTCCACTGTCATCACCACTGTTTGGTGGCATGGTGGCTCAGTGGTTAGAACTGGGTTCGAGTGCCGGCTCAACTAGGGCCCTTGTGTGTGGAGTTTGCATGTTCTCCCGTTTTTGCGTGGGTTTCCTCCTCAAGTCCAAAAACATGCAGGTTAAGTGAAATGGAGACTCTAAATTGCCCCATGTGAGTGAGAGTCCCCTGCACTGGGGGTTGGGTCAGGAAGAGACCTGAAAATGGCTGTCCACCGTCGGTCTTGGCAGAGCTTGTGTGCAAAGCTTGTCACATCATAGCCAAAAAGACTTGAGGCTTTAATCTATGCCAAAGGTGCTTCAACTAAGCACTAAGTTAAGGGTCTGAATACTGAATATCAAAATTTCATTTTTTTTCTCTTTAATAAATTTGAAAAGTTATCAAAAATCTGGTTTTTGCTTTGTCATTATGGGGTATGGAGTGGACAAAAATAATAATAATTTAAAGCATTTTAGCATAAGTCTGCAACAACAAAATGTGAGAAAAAAAAGAAGGTCTGAATACTTTATGAATGCACTGTACATATATATTATCTGGGATATGCTATCCACACTTATTTTATACCCCTATATATTCTTCTGATATATCTGCAATTGTCTTTTTTTTTTCTCCTAAAGACTTGCAATATCTAAGAAACATCTCAGACATTTCGAGCAATCTCTATGCCATAACATTTTTAATTGGAAGTGGTTCAGTCATAGAGTTTGAATTCTTAGAATGAAGCTGAACATGAATAGCTAAGTGAATGAGTGTAGCCACTATACAGGATTCTAATTGAATTAGACAGTCATCATGGAAAAGATTTCAGTGGGGTGTTTTATAGGCCCTTACAAAAGGCAGAAATCTATTAAATGTTCTTCATTAGGAACTGGATTTCGGCTGGTAAAACAATCACAGGATTTTCCATTTTACGTGTTTATATGATCATGCATTGTTTGAGCCATAATATGTGATAATCATGTTCAAACAGCAATCTTCTGCTCCCAAAGTGATATTGAGTCTCTCATTCCAGTGAATGGGTTGAACATTGATTATGCAAATAACCCTACAAAATTGTAGATTAATTGTTCCATCTAACTGACCAAATTTGTCAACACTCTTATACTTAATTTTGCCTATTGTATATAAAATACCAAGAGCAATCAAGCAAGACCCAACTTGATTAGTCACATTTGAAATCAAAACTGTTTTGTTTATGGTAAAGGAAAATTCTGGGTTCAATACAAGTTAAATTCATTTGTGGCATAACGTTGATTAAAACACAAAAATACATTTTAACTTGTCCATCATATTCTTAAAAAATTATCAATATTATCAATATTAATCAATATTATGCCACAAATGCTGTCGGTTGAGTTTAACTTCTATTGAACCCAGTATATTCCTCAAAGCTACATTAAAGTATATGGTTGATACTTCATGACATTCCTAATCTTATAAAATATGGTTATAAACAAAATTCTAACTTGATTACATGCTTCTGTAATTAAGTCTGTCTTCCTTAAAAAAAATCACTTTTCTTACGTTTTAGGTCTTTCTGTCTTTGGGCCAAAACCTACTCTACAGAAGTATGTGAAGGTATAAACTACGCAAGCTTGATTTTGTGCATTGTTGTGTCCCAAAATGTGTCACACTATGCATAATGCAATGAATTTTCACATACCAAGCTTCTCTGATTGCTGTAGGCCTACATAATATTTTTATATATATGATTTAGTTTTTATTTGTTTAATTGTACTTTTCTAATGTGTGTTTTTGCAGGTGTCAAATTGACTCCAAACAAAAGTAATGTTACATAAATGGATAGCGGGCACATTTCTGAAAAGTGTCTACTTTGTAGCAAAGAGGGGAAAAGCTTTAATACTATCTGCATACTGGGATTTGATTAGGTCAGATGAATCTGAAGGGAAAATAAGATATTAATTTCGTAATTACTATACATATGTAACCCCTGTAAATTTAACAGGGATTCTAAATGCACCTAACTGGAAAAATGCAGTAACTGTTAATCTCCCCTAGAGGGTGTTAATCACGTAGAGTGTGATGGCTTTAGTTCCAGTCAGTTCGTGGCCATCTTGAGAAAAAGACAGAAAAAGACAGATGCAGAGGACCTGTTGAGTTTATTTGAGTGGAGGTTAAACAGAAAAGTTATAATTTACTAGTCGCTTATAGTTAATTAGTGTTTCAACGATGTATTATTTTGACGGAGTTCGTGGGGAGAAATCAGTTTTTAAAGATTTTGTTTCTGGGAACTCCAGTGTGTTTATGTCTGCTTCTACATTTATGATTCGAATGTATGATGTTGCTAATTAGTGGTTGTGATGTACATTAAGATCAGTAACTGAAGTTTGATTCAACAATACTGAATTATATACATTGTACATTAGAGGTAGAAACTAGTTTGTAATAAAAAACCAATCGGAATTTATAAAAACTCAATATTGAAATTCATCACATCTCCTGCTAAACTATTTTGCATGTGCCCTAGCATAGACATGATAATCTTATACCTGTCAACACTCCCGTTTTTCCCTGGAGTCTCCCGTATTTCACACCCATCTCCCGTTTTGTTATTTCTCCCGGGAAACTCCCGTAACTTGTATGGCCCAAACCTCCTTATGAATCACATCAATATATTATTCCAAGGTTGTCCAGTTGCCAGATCTTGTATGAAACGCATCCTACTCACAAAATAGACACATCATACAAATTTCAACCCATTTGTGACCTCAACCTCGCAACCTACAACCCATTAGCGCTGTTGATATCAGCGCAGGTAATAGACGCGGGAAGTTGATTCATACATCACTGGAAGATGGCAGGAGAAGACTAAGGTGGTGCTCCGGCGAAAAAAAACAAAACAAAATATACATGTACATTTAACAACAGCTAGACGGAAGGATTTAATTTCATATCTCGAAGCCATATCGACAATGCCCACGCCTTTTGCAATGTGTGTCGCACTGATTTTAATATGGGACAAATGACGTTACTCATCACATTAAATCAAAACGGTACAATTTGTATGTATTTAGCCCCCCTCCTGCTCTTAAAACTCTTTAAGTTTTATGGGGAAATTATTATATATATATTTTTTTTCTATTCAGAAGAATAGTTGAATACAAGTAATATATTTCTCACTGTGTGTTGTGGTTTTGCTGTTTATACCAAAATCCTCCCTTTTGAATCTAGAAGTGCAGCGCGGTTACTATGTGAATCTTACTGTGCCCATTTATCCACTTATTTCAGCGATATACAAAGCTTACACATACATCCATTTAAAAAGATTTACAGACTCTGGGTATCAAAACAAAACAGTGATCTCAACAGAATATGAGAGTAAAAGCAATGGATTGTGGGAATTATGTTTTCCTACATGCACAACTGCCTACTGGCTGACTGCCTGTCAGTCGATCTGTCTAAAATAAGACCCTGAAAAGAAATTGAAGCTTAGTTTATGACCTTGCATGCATACACACACACACACACCAGCACACTGGCAGAGTCCAAGGCGGTAATGAGGAGGCGAGACTCAGCAGCTCATCTGTCGTGGCTGTTCAAGCAGTAGGAGATCGTGTTCCCCTCCACTGAGTCTCATCTCCCCTGCCACCCTCATTTTCTACTGTTAGTGCACTCATCAACATTACTGCTAAATCCTTAAACACTCCTAAAGATCAACACCACAGACAGGATCGCTTCTTTGGCTCTCCTCTGGAGTCTGTAGGCAGGTCGTGATTTTAGTGATATATCAGTTAATTAGTTCGTATGTTTATGTAATCTTGTGTTAAAACAGTAAACGTATTTGGCTTGCTGTCCTATATTGGTGGGCTTGGAGCTCGAGACTCGACTTGAGTCCTGATTACCCACCCCAGACTTTACTTATTTGGCTAATGAATCTAGAGAATACCGGTAGGTGGAGATAGGGTGGAGGTGGGATGTCAGGAGAGTTGTCACAGGAAGCAGGTAAGCAGCGGCTTATATACTCCTGCGCGTTGGCTGTGATTTGTCAGATTAAAATTAACTTGCTCCTCCTGAACCTCTGTTAATTAACTCCATATATATCAGTGCCTCCACACAAGCACAAACACACACACACACACACACACACATGACTGCATGACTGCTTGACATTTGTCTTATTTCCCTTAAGGATATAGTTGGTGGCAGTTTAAGCTGGGCCAGCTCTGACAGTACTCAGCCGGAGACAGATAGAATGACAGTGTGTGTTGAGAAATTGTATACAGTGATACGTCTACAAATGCCTGTGACATGTAACATCATTACAGTGCTGCTGAGCTGAGCCAGGCATGTCCATCACCTGATGAGAGACAGAGCAGTAACATAGCGCCTCCTAGTGGTCAAACTTCATTTCAGCTGCTTAAATCCACTTTAGTTTTTTAAACCCACAATCTTTAGTCAACCTCTATTTAAAAGATTAGCCAATTACTATTTCTGGTATGCAAAGATTACAGGCCTAAATGAATTGAAGTCTATTGTAAATGTCAGTTTAACTATGTTTCTCAGATGAGCATGCAATTTCAAGAGGAGGCAAATGTGGCTCCCTTGACATAATAGAACATTCTGCAATGAGTCTGCACCTGAATATAGATTATGAATATTGCTTCTTTCATTCTTTCTATTGATCTATCTATCTATCTAATCCACCTGCCATCCATCTACCATCTAAAGTGGGGTATAAAAGTCTAAGACCATATTGAAAATCTGGGAATCAAAATCTACTGTAAACCTGAAATATGCACGGATTTAAGATTGTAATAAATGTATAACAAAGAAACATTTACCTTGGTAGCTCTTTTGTTCAAAAGGTCAGATTCCCTTGTAGCTACTGAAGCATACAAGATGCTCTATGCATCAATCTCCTATTATGTTCATATTACATGGATTATCAGGTTTTGCACAAATGTTCAAAGTTCATGCCAGCTCGACTGCTCAGTGCACAGATCCAGTTAAATCAAAAGGGAGACCAAATACTAAGAAATTCTCAAATTCAGATTAAATATTCCAATTTCATTTTAATTTGAATTGTTATGCTCTTTGGACTTTTGGACCCCACTGAATCTGTGAATAGATCTTTTCTCAGTTCTGTTTATTTAAACTAAATTATGTTCTAGGGTCAATCTCAGTTTTACTATGTTGTGTACTGTTTCAAAGGGGATCTCTTACATTTCTTTGATCACAAGCCTCTAATTTAGATTAATTAAATAAATCTGTGTGATATTACGTTTAAAGCAATCTAAACAAACTAACCAAATTTAGAGGGCTAACCAATTTTAAAGGCAGAGATACATTTTTATGAGAGGCAGATTTGTCTCTAATTGGATTCAGGATAGTTTGAGTCCTATAATGAGTGGGCCAATCTAAGATCCAAGCAATTACCATAGTGCTAATGATGAGTTCAGGCAGGTGAAAAATTTAGCAAATTCTAAAAGCTTCTGAGGACGCGTGTGTGTGTGTGTGTGTGTGTGTGTGTGTGTGTGTGTGTGTGTGTGTGTGTGTGTGTGTGTGTGTGTGTGTGTGTGTGTGTGTGTGTGTGTGTGTGCGTGCGTGCTTGTGGGTGGCTGGGTGTTGGTAGGTGTGAGTGTGTGTGTGGTTGTATGTTTTACAGCATAGAATCACACACTCTGGGCATTTGCTCCATGCACCATCTATTACCTGACTACAGCCATGACATTTGAAGGATGAGTCTGCTACACTGTGTTGTCATGTGCCAACTTGCATCTTGCAGTAGCTGGAGAATTGTGTACCTGGCTTATTTTCACCATGATCAGCACCATTCATAACATACACCATTCATGAACGTCTCACTTCAGTTATACTCACATTGTTCTTGTGTTTTATGTAATTTACTGTCTATGTCTCAGATGTGTTGCAATGGTGAAATATGATCATAAAGTTTTTTTTTTTTTTTTAACCGCACTGAAATTGGCATATTTGTTGATCTGCTGTCACTGTGTTTGACTGCTCTTTCTGATGAAAATTAAAGCTTTGAAAAATTACACATAGGAAACACAAAGTGATTACCATAATATGTACTGCTACTCGTGCTTAAAACACAACACTGGACAATGTTTGCCTTATGCATTGGTTGATCTATTAAATTGGTTGCTTTATAAATTAAATGGTACTTCACCCTGCTTTTGTTGTCATTTAATTACAGTGCTTGGAAGGCAGTATTTATATTCTTAAAACAGTTGGGTTAGGGTTTGTTCTGAACCACCATCCATAAATATTAAACTTCTGCAATTAATTCAGCCTGAACTGCTTAATAAATAGATTCCATTTCAACTTTAATTTAAAGATAATTGTAAATTTACAATGATGTTCAGCATTACAACTGTAATCAACAGAGATGGTGAAACCAATGGTGAATTGCGGGTGCTTGCATAAATTAAATAAATACAATTTACTGAATATACCCTGCACTGCAGTGACTATGTGTTGGTTCTTGTGGGCAACAGACTGAAATGAATACGTGTACTGAGTGTCATGACAACAGAAAAGTGGCTCTGATGCTGAATTTCATATAGTATATGCTGAATCAAAGCCTAAAACCTAAACTTGTCTAAAACTTTAACAATATATGCTTCTGCAGCCTTGCAAGCACTGGTATTTCCTTCTGTAAATGCAAATATAGTTCAAATGGACCATTTGTTTTGGTTTGAAAAGTGGAAGTACAGTAAACTACAGCAGGGTAAACTTCTACAGCAGGCTAAACTTCTACAGCATTGAATGGGAGACAACAGAATGTATTATTTTTGTGTTAACCATTTGCTCCAACAGCAAAAGACAAAATCCACTATTACTTTTCCATGACTTTCCAAACAATATTAAAAAAAGATGGATTATGGAGTTTTTAACAGAGAAAAAAATAAATGAAATGTAAAGATTTACAGCCACTCCACTCAGCAAATACCTTGTATTTTGAAACACCATCACAACTGTAAATAATTACAACTTGTAATAATTAATAAATGTACATTAAATAAATTAAAAATTGATTAAAATATATAAATATAATACATTACATTATTTAAAAAAAAATAATAAAATATGTTTGCTACTGTAGAATTATAAATACAGAAATGCATAATCATCACAGCCTGTAAAAAGGATCCATTAAAAATCAATTAACAATTGCTCATGAGTTAAACAATTCACCCATAAATTAATCAATAATCCCCTACTGTGTCATCTAAGCTCCAAGCCTCTATATGAAAGAGTACAGACAGAGCTGTGTGTGTGTGTGTGTGTGTGTGTGTGTGTGTGTGTGTGTGTGTGTGTGTGTGTGTGTGTGTGTGTGTGTGTGTGTGTGTGTGTGTGTGTGTGTGTGTGCGCGCGCGCATGTATCTATATACAAACTGGTAATTAAAAGGGTATTATGCTTTAAATGTGGTTTATGAGGACATTTCTAGTGTCCCCATAATTCATCACTTAAACAACATACTAAGCAATGTTTTTTTTTATTATGTAGAAATGCAGAACGTTTTTTGTGAGGGTTATGTTTAGGGTTAGGGTTAGAGGATAGAATCTATATTTTGTACAGTATAATAATCATTATGTCTATGGAGAGTCCTCATAAGGATAGCCGCACCAACGCGCGTGTGTGTGTGTGTGTGTGTGTGTGTGTGTGTGTGTGTGTGTGTGTGTGTGTGTGTGTGTGTGTGTGTGTGTGTGGTTCCAAGCTGTGGGTCAGGTATAGTTGGGCTGTTTGCTGTAACTGATACATTATACGTACAACAAGAGCTCTTTGATAAGCGCTGAAGCTCATCTTACCGGATGGATAAAATCCTGTGTGAGTTACATTCAGCTGCACATGCATCCCTTATCAGACCCTGCACTTCAGCTCAAATGATGTGTGACGAGTATGGAGTGAGCTCAAGATTTGGGCAGAAAACCGTTCACACACACACATCGCCATATACTTGTATGCGTATATTGTATCTGCCTGGCCTGAAGCTGTAATCTAGAGCCTCCGCAGGGCACCGTTCTTATGCTGAGGTAATGGTGAGCCTGGGTAAACCAGCAGGGCAGAGTTCTCTCCCATGCAAGTGGAGATCAGTGCACAAGGAAACTTGAAAGGTCTGTGGAGCAAAGTGCTTTGGCAAGACGGCTGCCAAATATGGGGCCTCTTTGCCATCTAATCTGCACAGATCTGGCTTTGTGAAAGAGGTACCAGCTTTCTGCCCCAGGGGGCTCGAACCGACAGCCCTATGGGTGGTCTGAAAAAAGAGAGTATGAATTATTAGTTTCCTTTTAAAGGAAAATGAAAATTATGTCTCACCCTCATGTGTTCCAAACCCATACGCTGCTATTTTTTAATTTTTCCTGTGGAGCACTATTTTTTTTATTTATTTTTTAAGAATCAGTTAATAGACACCACAGGCTCTCAAATAAAATGTGGTGCCTATGGCACGGGTTTGACGTCATGATGTTTGGTCACAAGACACTCAAGAAGCAATGATGTTTGTTGTTGAGATCCAATCTGCTCTACAGGTCCTGTCCCAAATTGCACACTTGATGTGGACTTGCAATCTCGTGGCCTTCAATTGCCTTCACTGCGAAGTCCACGAGACCTAACTGTCCTGTTTGTCATTTTAGCGCTTAAAAGTGTGCTTTCGTTTGCCCTCTCGTTGTGCCCTTCAGCTGAGCCCACATTGCTTTTGAGCTCCACAGTGGTCTACTTCCCAACAGTCCCTATTGCTTATCGTCTTGACCAATCACAGCTGTCTGGAGTTTTGTGCAGAAGGAAAAATCCTGGCAGATATGGTGATGTCAAGAGCGGATTTAATATTGATTTCAATAATAGTTTTCTCTGATTGTCAATGACAGATCTTGTATATCTTCTGTTGTATTTAGTATCCCATTATAATGTGATTTATTCCGTTTACCAAAGATGGAATCACTCATATTCAGTTTCTATCGAATAGTTTTTCTTGAGGAAGTTTTACATTCATAAAAGTAAGTAACTTCAAACAAAACCTTTACTATCGTTGTTTCAAAGTGGATTTAAGTATTATTGTGTATGAATCCAGCACATAGCTGCAGCTTTCAAGATTCATAATAATTATTTAAATAGCAACGTTCGGTCTACCTGTGAAATATACTGTACACCTGAGGAATTGTGCCTGTGTATAAATATAATATACATTTCACTTTTTTAAGCACTTGCATACATCACGGTGTCCAAGTCGAGTTCATTTGTCCTTTACACATTTAAAAGATTAGGTTTTATTGTTGTTGTTATTATTTGTGTACTTTGTATTTCAGAGGTTCATGATTAAAGGTGCTGTAAGCAATTTTAGCCATTGGGAAACTTCCATGAGCCGTTGAATTAGACACATCCCTGTTTCCAAAACTCTGCTCTCCACCAATAGCATTGAGACTGAACAGTGCAGACTGATCTCACAGTGAAATCAGACACAGTAGGTTGACTTTTCTTTAAAGAAAATCGGTCTGTGCTTACCGAAATGCAAAACACTGCCCCCAGTGGCCAAAGCGGTAAGTGTTGTTGGCCGTATGGGCAAGTGTTAGCTCTTGCTTGTCACTGATTATGCAAATGCGATCACTTCCTAGTTTCAACGGCGGATCCAAATCCGGTACTTTCACGCTGCTGATGAAACACACTTCAGGTCACGCCACAGGGGAAAGTAAAAACATTGGGGCCAATGCAAAAACGTCTGATAAGGGATGGTGCTTGTCTGTGTGTCTGCATTATGTGGCCAATCCTAGCTAGGGTATCAGATCTCTCGGACACAAAATGCCGACGTCCTGTGTGATCATGTTGAACAGTAGAGCAGCAGTGCATCCTCTCACAGTTGTTCAACTACTACACTATGAGAATGTGCAAAATGATTGACTGTCAGAAAGCACATCATAGTCTTCTGATTGGCTGATCAAAGAATGTGTCCACTGCCCACAGTCACATTTTTTGTTTGCCGTTTATACACTCTAGTGCTGTCACAGAGACCAGTCAGATATCTCATGACACTTATTTCAGAGATATTGTGGGAGAAGGAGAAGGAACATTTTCTGCATACCATTTCATAGAAAAATCACTTACTGCCCCTTAAAATCTTCCAAGGCTTTGCTTGGAATAATTTAATAAAAACAAATATTCAAGAGTGAGTTTAAAGTGTTCCCAATGTCATGTTTTTTTATAACAGTAATTTGTAAACAAAGAAGATTATAATAAAATTCTATAAATAAAATATTCATGAGAAAAACATAATACTGTATATAAAAATGCATCATCTGAAATGTGTCATCTGTCTTGAAGTCTGTCCCAAATGCTGATTAGCACCCATCAGTTTGCACTCATCTAAATCACCACAGTCTGGACTTGGAGGAGGATAGTAAGGGCATAGAGTGCCATTTGAGATAGGGCTGTAGGCACCATATTTGATTTGAGAGCAGAGGTGAAGTTTATCAGTGAACAAAATGTTTGTGTGGCTTATAACAGGGATTTTCAAATTGGGGTATGGAGACCCCCAGCAGGCCACAGGAGGGTGCAAGGGGGGCCATGGAAAATATTGATGAAACAAAGTGTAAAGAAGTTAACTTTTACCAAATTTGATATTACAAATAAACTACTAAAAATTTAAAATAATGAATACAACATTTTATTTTAATGTTATATAAGATTTATTTTGGCTTTACCTGTATTACATTAACACTATACAAGTCAATTATTAAATTTTTCAAACAACAAGCCTTTATTTCACACTAACTTTTTCTCTCACTGAAAATAAGGATCTTTATTCATGAAAATGCATAGGTGCCTATTTTAATAAGGGGGTCTCTAGAAAATGAATAATCATATATGGGGTCCTGGACATTAAAACTCCCTGTCTTATAGCACGTTTTGCATTTTGGAACTTGACAGCCCTTTAACTATTTTTGTATAGGAAAAACATTGTGAGGACTTTTTTATTTATTTATATTTATTGTTATTAATTTTATTTTCATTTTATTCCATGAAAAAAAATAACACCATACAGGTTTTGAACAGCATGAGGGTGAGTAAATAATGGCAGAATTTTCATCTTGGGGTGCTCTGTTTGTTAAAATTTTAAAGAAGACTAAAAATCTGCTTCTTTTGAATATGTGTTAAGCACAGCATCTTTGAATTTTTTCCTTCCACTGGACCCCAGTGTTTTCTGAGGAAAGGCTGCAATGAAAGTGTAAGCTTTTGATTGATGGCTTGTCACTTTACTCACTTCTCTTCCTCTATCTGTGTTACCCTAGCTCTTTGGCCCAACAACAATATTGATTGTTTTTAGTTTTAAAGTGAGTCATTGTAATAATGGCCACTTTAATAAAAAATTAATGATAATGCTACATAATCCAGTATAATTTCAAAGTCAAATAGAATATCTATAATGGGCTCTAGTATAATGTTAGAAGAAAAATATTTCTTGTTTAGTGTTTTTGAGGGGGTACTGATTGTCACGTTCCTCTGTTGTCTGCCCTGTGTCTCACTAGTCTATTGTTAAAGAACTACACTTCCCAGTATCCACCTGTCATCATCACTGCCATTTTGTTCATTGTTCTCACCTGTGTCCAATTTAGTCATCACTCCCTGTGTATTTAAGCCCTGCTTCTTGTTTTCTCCTTGTCTGTCGTTGAATGTTGTTAGCCTGGTGTGTGTTCCCTGCCCGTTTTCCTCAGTCTTGTGTTCATTTCCCCATCGAGGGTTATTCCTTTGTTCCCGTGTTTTCCATGTACCTGCCATGTTTGTTCCTCAATAAAAGTTGAACTGCACTTGGATCCGCATCTCCTCGACTGCCTTCGCTGCCCATTCATAACAGAACGATAGACCGTGACTAACTCAAACTAGATAACTAGGTGATTAACAGAAACAAAATGGCAGTGATGATGACAGGTGGATACTGGGAAGTGTAGTTCTTTAACAATAGACTAGTGAGACACAGGGCAGACAACAGAGGAACGTGACACTGATAGTGCCTGTGGGCTATATAGACCAATAAAAAAAAGCATTAGCGTGGTATTCTAAGGCAGGGGATTTCAAACTTTTTGATGCCAAGGACCACCAAACATGATGATTCCCTTACGCGGGTCCCCTTTTGAAAAAATATATAGGCAGCTTTATATTTTAGATATAAATTCCTTTTATACTGTGTGAGAAAAAATATTTTGAAACCTTGAAGTGTTATTATATTATATATATATATATATATATATATATATATATATATATATATATATATATATATATATATATATATATATATATATATATTACATTATAAAGACAATGTGTGTTTTGCAAAATTAAATAACTGGCTGTTATTTTGTAATAAAGGAAATTAAGAAAATTAAAAGAAATTATAAAAATTTGTAGAATTACTTTGTATTAAGTTGAGCGCATATCTTTTTATACATACTGTTAGAGTAATATTAGATGTGCAAACCTGAATATTTTTTTTTTATTTAATTGAAATGTATTTATACATTACGGAAGAGGATTAGGGCCAAGCAATAATAAAAAAATAAAACCATCTCGAGAATAAAGTCATTATAATGCAAGATTAAACTCGTTAAATTTCGAGAAAAAAGTCGAAATACAATCTTGAGAATAAACTCATTAAATATCGAGATTAAAGTCATTATAATGCGAGATTAAACTCGTTAAATTTCGAGAAAAAAGTCGAAATACAATCTTGAGAATAAACTCATTAAATATCGAGATTAAAGTCATTATAATGTGAGATTAAACTCGTTAAATTTCGAGAAAAAGTCGAAATACAATCTTGAGAATAAACTCATTAAATATCGAGATTAAAGTCATTATAATGCGAGATTAAACTCATTAAATTCGAGATTAAATCATATATCGTTAAATTTAGAAAAAGTCGAAATACAATCTTGAGAATTAACTCATTAAATATCGACAATAAAGTCATTATAATGCGAGATTAAACTTAACGAGTTTTTTCTCAAAACACAACGGCTTTATTCTCGATATTTAATGAGATTATTCTCAAGATTGTATTTCGACTTTTTTCTCGAAATTTAACGAGTTTAATCTCGCATTATAATGACTTTAATCTCGATATTTAATGAGTTTATTCTCAAGATTGTATTTCGACTTTTTTCTCGAAATTTAACGAGTTTAATCTCGCATTATAATGACTTTAATCTCGAGATGGCTTTATTTTTTTTTTATTATTGCTTGGCCCTAATCCTCTTCCGTAATACATTTATACAATTCAGAATGAAAGAATAATATTGATAATAATAATATTAAATTATAATAATATTGTCTAATAATATTTTCTGTTGACCCCTTAGAACCTCCTGCGGCCCCCTAGGGGTCCCCCGGCCCCAATTTGAAAACCCTCGAAGGTACTTCAAAGAATACCATGTTACTCAGCCATGTTACTTTCTTGTACTTATTTGTTAGTGAATTAGTCATTTTTCATTTTAGATAGGACAAGGGAAAGGTTACAGTATGTGTGCTTTTCATTAAAAGCATCAAAATACCTTGATCACTACATCTCCTTTTCTGCTCTTTTTCTAATATTTTATATTCCAGGAGTAATCGCAGCTGTCTTGTGGATCCATTGTGTATGATTGTTCATTTTCCTTCTCTGTAATTTACTGCAGGCTTCCTCCACCTCTGTTGTCATTCACCAGATGAATCTAGTGGCACTCTCTAAAAGCCTGTAATCAAAGATACCATCGTCAGAACTCCATGCTCTTTTTCACACTCGTTTTCTCTCCTTTCAATCCAATTATAACCCACATTTGTAATGATTACTTACCATATCTGTACACACTGGCTGCAGTGTTGAGGATCGACGACGCTAACATTTTCCAATACCATGACAACAGCTCAATTGCTTTAAAATAGAGTACTGTAGCTTTTACAGTAACAAGCTCAAATATTGATGCAACATGTAAAAAAGGCTACAACACTGATTTTTATGGTGGTAGTATATCTATATTGAACTTTGCAGCCATGCAACAGTAACTGAGGGAATATAATGATATATTTTTCAGCAAGTAACCGGTCAAGCCGTTTCACAACATCAAACTAAATCGAACTTTATTTCTATGTTGATGATACAAAACGCACAGCTGAAGTAAATACTGGTAAAATATCTTAGATGCAATAAAAGCATTTGAAAGTGAAAGGACGTTTCTTTTATATAGTTCCAGTAATAAAGGTGAACCTTCTATACTTCCTATCTACTCTTAATCTCTCTCATCTGCCAAAAATCTGACTCCGAGTCGAGGAGATTACACTCGAGGAATTACTAACCATGGTCAAAGGCATGAAGGTTAAATCCCCAGGCTAAGATGGAATACCAGTTGAGTATTATTTAATTTTCTGGACTGAGCTGTGTCTACTTATGTTAGACATGATAAATCTCTCAATCAATCAAGGCTTCTTTTATCAAAATATTAATACAGCTATTTTATCCCTACTTTTAAAAAAACGACAAGGATCCTACATCATGTTCTAGCCATCAACCACTTTTTTTCACAAATGTGAAGATATATGCAAAAGTCTAAAGTCTAAGTCGTCTAAAGAAAATGCTAAACATTGCACGTTTCCATGAACTGTAAATGCGCATTATCTTGAGGGAGCCCGCCTTTTTGTCATGGAGCAGCTGAATGAACTCTTTGCTTCGGAGGGAGTTGTACTTGTTGTAATAAAGCAATTGTACATTATGTTATTAAATGCTGCCAGGAGATGTAGCAGAATAAGTGCAATAGCTCACAGATCCAGTGTCCATGCTGTGTTCATTAATGAAAAAACTGAATAAAAATTTCTCAATGCACAAAATAAATCATCTACTCGCATGTCACCAGATTCAACAATGGCTTCCAACTACTTTTTAATGTCGGAGGGTATGAAAGATTCCTGCAACCTGGCCTGCAAACTTTTCTCAGGTCATAAATGTGCAAACTATAGCCATGCACAACAGAATGATAATCAAAAAGTCGTTCACTTGCGTGCACCTTGTCAGGTTCTGAATTTTGCTTCACAAAAAATCCCTAACAATTTTTTAGCAGCATCCACATGCTTCTTTGTATGAACAAGCTGCGCAATGTCGGTGCAGCCTCCATGGGTGATGGAAAAGTAAGCTCCACAAATCTCACACCTTACTTTACTAGGCTCTGTCTGTGACTCCTTTTTTAGAAATGTAAACTCTTTTTAAAGATCCTCATTAAATGTACATGAAATTTCAGCTGAAACGATGTCATGGAAGCATGCCTTCCTTGACATTTGCTTCCTTGACATTTTTCCAGCCGCAATTTCATCTGTTTGCTCTTTCAAACCGACTCTTCAATCAGTTCACTAACTGGATGTTTATTGATAGGGGATTGTGATTGGACAGTTTAATCCATTCATGTACTTCAAATTACATGGTGTGATTTTATTGGTTTTACAAGTCGTATCCTTAGCTACCTTTGATTAGTATACTCATGTGACTGAGAAAGCTGCATAGGCTATAGAGACATAGAGAACAATGTCTGGCCACCCCATTTAAAATACTCATGATAACTTTTGACAACTCTATGTTGACTCTATAACCTGTAAATCCACTTTGCTAGCTAATTACACTTTGAAATCAACACCATAGATATTTATATAGTGACCACTAGAAAGCACGTTCTGAGAGAGACATCTCTAGCACGTCAAGATGAATAACATGATCATCATCAGGTGCATGCTGTCATACAAGTGGAGGACATACAAACTTATGAAGAAACTCTGGAATTCATGTTCATTGTTCACTTACATTAATCTCTCAAACGGTTGTGCTGATAATATAATTTGTTATGAAAATAGATTTGTGTTAAATTAAAAAAATGCAAAATAGAATTATTTTCATAAGTAGACTTCTATAAGCTTATGTGCGTTACTGTGGACGTAGGCGTGTAAACTGTGTGTGAATTGAATGTTAATGAAATAGCGTAATTTGCTATTTTCCTAAGAATTTGGTCTTTGCGCTAAGACGTTCTAATACCACCTCTTAACTCAGCGCAAAGTCCAAAATCAGTTCCTGCATTTACAATTCAGAGATTTCACCAGTAGGTGGTAATAAAGTTAATGTCCAAATTCTGAAAGTGCAGAACATCAAATAATGTCTTTGACGATAGCCATTGAAGACATTTGCGATTAACAAGGAAAATTAATAATGGCACTTCATGTCAAAAAGGTTGACCTGTGTGTGGTTTGAAAGACTCAAATACTTCCACAATCTCTTGAAACACACATTCATCTATGTTTTGCAGTGTAGGAAAGTTTGACAAAATACATTAATCACACTATAGATTGAAAATACAGAATTATATGCCTCTAGAGGTTTAGCTATTTTAGTATGGGAAGAGGAGAAATGTGGCCTCTCAGATTGAGTATAAGAGTGAATGCTGCCATTGAGGCCAGAGCTGTGCCTGACTGATCACAACTGCTCTCTGTGTTCGCATTGTGTCCATCTGACCCTGTCAGACCCTCCTCTCTCCCAGGAAAGCCCCCAACCACAGGAAAAACCTATGAGATGTGATTGAAGGGATTGAGAGAAGCAGAAACATGGGGTGTTCGTGAGACCCCACGATGGTCATGCACAGAAAGATTATCCTGAAAGACTGAGTGAAGATGCCCAGAGCCTAATCCCTTACATGAGCAGGTGCCAGATTATTATACGGACAGAGTCTATTATGCAAGAGAGAATGTTGCCCAAATGTGTATTGTGTGTTTATATATTAGAGAGGCACAAATCTGCTCAATGTTACAAGTTTTTTCCTGAAAGCCTCTTATAATGTTCATCAGGATTTTTGCACCACAAACAATTTTACAAACTGTTTTTCACCTTTTCTCAGACCCTTTGGATATATACAGATTAGTAACTAATGTTACAATAATGCTTCTGTTACTGTCCCTTTAAGAGTTCTATATATTGTAATTGATCTCGTTAATGACCAGTCAAACTCTTCACATTTGAAATGAGCAACAAGCTGCCAAGCTGGTTAATAGCAAAGGCTAAGTGTTGATATCTAAATGCAGAAATTGTAGAACATTTTAGTGTGTCTACATAGAAAATTATTTCTTTAATGTCAAAAGAGCAAGGAAAATAATGTTTTCCATGATATGTCCAGCTCAATTACAGTAGTACCTTCGCTCTGCCAATTTAGGCCTCCTCCACATAAGTTAACCACATCACTGACAATATGAAAAGTTGTGACATTAGGATTAAATGTTTGGAGTGGTTTACACAGTGTGTATATATATATATATATATATATATATATATATATATATATATATATATATACTTGTGGAAATAAGCAGACAAATGGATTAAAAGGCTTCAGACTTCATTAACTTTTGTTTGTGTTAATGACATGTCATACGCTGCAGTCACAGCAGTGGTGATGACTGGAACATCTTGTGCTGCCGTTGGTGAATGCCATCTACATCTCAGATAAACGAAGCCTGTGTTCTATTAGTGTGATAAACAGACATACTGTGAGCTGTGGGGCCATCTGCCACCAAAACTTTCCTTTTGAAACATCAAAAATCCCTTTCCTCCCTCTACATTTTCATTGGAGGATATTAGTTTTTTTTGTGTGTGTGACACAGTATGTGCTGCAATGCAACAACCAAAACATCACAGTTTTCCACCTGGGCAGTTTTACTGCTAATGAAAAACTAAAGATCACTCAAACCGTTTTTCTAGACAATGGAATTTAAAGGTGTACTCAGTAATGTTTTCCTCATTAAAAAAGTTTAACTGCTAAATATGTGAATTGTAATTTTGCAATATTTGTAGGAAATCATGACCACTCACATTAAAATGAAGACTCCAGTTATATCAGTAACTTTATAAAAGCTGTTTTATTCTACATGGAGAAGGGTCTGCACATGACCAGCCGAATACTACTCGCATAATCTCAGTAACTGTCCTGTTATTTGAAACTTTCACTCATTGATTAAAGTGGCTGACTATGAATACAAAATGTGTACAATGGCATCTGAAACTGAAAACTCTTAATTTTAAATGATGCTACATCCAAGCCGCTAGGTGTCAGTGTAAGTCCACAATGACACAAACACAAAAGTTAAAGGGATAGTTCACCCAAAAATGTATATTCTCTAATCATTTAATCTGTATTTCAGCTGTCATTCTGCCAAACAGCTTCTATTATTTTCAGGTGATCTATTCCTTAATTGTAGTTTTATCAGCAGGACACATTGCCGGTGAGCCTGAGAGAAAGGAAAGATAATTAAATTTGTATTCAAATAAATAAATTATGAGAAATGTGCTGAAGATTGAAAACACAGAGAGACCATTCTTAGCTATTGTTTCTTTCTCTGCAAGCTTCTAACAAATAATTTCAAGCACATTGGCACAATTGACCTAAAATCCTCTAGTAACCTCTAATCAAAATCACTACTGTTTATTAGTAATGTCAGAATTCCATAGACAGCTCATTAGGATTTCATAGTAGATGCTATTTCCATTAATAATGCATTAGCATTCACTCTCTAGCATCAGCATTCCTGTTTTGGATATGTTAATGTTAGGTGAAGTTGGCTTAAATACAATGCTCTGTGTTCTTTAAAATGCAAAAATGAAGATCACAAATGTTTGTTAACATGTACTGTATTTTTATTAATAAGAGAAAATTCTATAATTCCTAAAGTGACATGACTATTTACAGAGTAGATTTGTTCAAGTTGGTATTGTTATCCTGAAATGTAAGGAAACATCACCGTTAAAGCACCTGTTATGTTACATCCATATTGGCTCCAAAATGTTTTTCTACCCAACACGGAGAACTTTTCCAGTGGGAAGCTATCTGCTTCTAGTGTTTTAATGAGGTGGAGTATCACTGTAGCTGTTGCCTTGATTAATTTATATTGCAAACTTCTATATTGTTTTATTATTCAGGTAGCTAGCAATTAACATGTCAACAGTTTTGCTGACTTTAAAGGAACAGTTCACCCAAAAATAGTTCACTCATCATTTACTCACCCTTATGCCATCCCAGATGTGCATGACTTTCTTTCTTCTGCTGAACACAAATAAAACATTTTTGAGGAATATTTCAGCTCTGTGGGTCCATACAATGCAAGTGAATGGTGGCCAGAACACTGAAAGTCCAAAGCACATAAAGGCTGCATAAAACAATAATCCATATGACTCCAGTGGTTCAATCCATGTCTTCTGAAGCAAAAGATAGGTGTGGTTGAGAAACAGATCAATAAGTCCTTTTTACAATAAATTCTTCATCTGCCCAGAGGTGGTGAAAGGCACAAATAATATGAATTAACAAAAACAAAAAAAGAATGTGAAAGTGAAAATGGAGATTTATAGTAAAAAAGACTTAAATGTGTATCTGTTTCTTACCTACACTTATCATATAGCTTCTGAAGCTATGGATTTAACCACATGGAGTCAATGGATTACATTTATGCTGCTATTATCTGTTTGTTTTTTTCAAAGTTCTGGCAACCATTCACTTGCATCAAATGGACCTGCAGAGCTGAAATATTCTTCTAAAAATCCTAATGTTCAGTGGAAGACAGAAGCTCATACACATCTAGGATGGCATGAGAGTGAGTAAAAGATGAGAGAATTTTCATTTTTGGGTAAAATATCCCTTAAACCACCCTTAGCAAATGTGTTGTATTCCTCGGTTGGACTGTTTGGCAGACACTAACCAAGGATGTGTATTGAATTGCAACGACATACTAATGACTTTTAAAGACCCCATGAAATGGCTTGACGAGCACAATTTCTTTCCTGTGTTGATATTGAAACAGGAAGTTAGGGCGGGACATATTGAAGGGCTTGTCCCTTTTTTCCACGAATAGCCTATAGGCTTTAGTTTATTGCATTTTATTGGACAGAAATGTGTATATGCACCTAAGTGCAAGATGAGTCATCAATATTTTTGGTCTATTTTCCAGGAAAGGAAAGACTTTTCAATATTAAAGGTGTATATCTGCTTTTTAGTTCATTTAGTCAACTGTTAGGATTACACTAGCTTATAGATGACTCAAAGCTAACAGAGAAATCTAAAAGCCACAAAACTCAAATTCCGATTTCATGGGATCTTTATTGCCAAAAAAACTGAAAGCCTTATGGATTGTGTTGTGTTCCCCTGCAGTGCTTTTCTATGCTTATGTTTTTGTCTTTTTCACCTGGAAGGAGTTTGGCTTTAGCGGCAAATGCTTAGAGAGGTACATTGTACTGTAAGAGGTAAAATACATGTGATATATGAAGCCATACACAGACTGTGAGAACAGAACAGGCATACTAAAAAGCACAGGAGAGGGATGGCATTAAGCTCATATATGAGAGTAACACACTTTACAGAGTGGTTTGGTGTTAGTGTGAAAAATATGAAGGGGGATCTATGGTTTCTTCTTTCCTCATCAAATTAACACAAACCTGTGATGAAAGAGAGAGAATATGAGTTAATTCATGAGAGCAATGCAGGTGGTTGCTTCACGTTATCTGGTATGTGAACAGCTTAAAAGCAAAAGCAAAAGAGTTAAATGTACTATGCAATAAAACTACATAGACAAAAATACAATTTGTTGGAACTTAGCAGCAAAATTGTCTTGTTCAAAAATCTGTGCTTTTGTAATATCATGTCACAGCAATGAATAAATGAACACATGTCCGCCCACATTTACACATCCACAATACACATTTGTTGTGCAGCACTTCTATTCAAATGGAAATTGGAACGCCCAACAGTCAACAGATGTAGAAAATTAAGTCTGCCTTACAGATAAAAGTGCCAATCACCTTTTAGATACAGACATCAGCAATCAATCAGCCCGAGAACACACATGCGTATTAGCTTGACAATCATAAATAAATGGCCTGTTTAATTCGAAGATAGAGGGTGGGAAATGGTCATGTAAATCTAAATTGTGTTAAGTATTGGTGAGAAACAAATCAATGTTTATGTCACTTTTTACTATAAATTCTCCTCCTGCCCAGTAGGTGGCGATAGGCACAAAGAATGAAAAGAAATCAAGAAAAAAAAGAGACTGTGAAAGTGGAAATTTATAGTAAAACAAACTTAAAAATGTATCTGTTTCTAAATCATACTTGTCATATCGCTTCTGATGATATGGATTTAACCACTGGAATCTCATGGATTACATTTATGCTGCCATTATCTGGTTTTTGGACCTTCAAAGTTCTGGTAACCATTCACTTGCATCATATTGGCCCTTAAGACCTCACTCAAAACAAATTATAAATGATATGATCCCTTTAAGTCTCTAATGAAACATTTACAATATTTATTTGCTGTCATAGGATAACTATGCTCTGCTATGTTCACTTTACCTTCACACTCAAAAGCCTTCAGTATGGTAGTGTAACTGGGCCCCAACCAGGAGGTGTAGGTTCCCATAACACGTAGCATCTTTTTGGTAGAATCGCTAAAAAGCACATCTGGTTGCCCATAATTCACAGAGCTGAACAAAGAGAATCCTTCTGTGGCATTGGCAAAAGCATTCTAAAGGAGAGAAACATGTCAAATGTAAATGGTTTGTAGAACAGTATAAAGACAAAAAAAAAAAATTATCAAATAGATGGAATACATTTGGAAAAGCAAATAAAAGAGGAAAAGTTGCAGCGGGGGTGGGGGGTGCTTTTGAAATACTGTATGTGTGTGTGTGTGTGTGTGTGTGTGTGTGTGTGTGTGTGTGTGTGTGTGTGTGTGTGTGTGTGTGTGGTTGGTTTCATTACTTGTGCCTGTGCTGCTCTGGGCTTTTATGACAGAGCTCAGTGTAGTGTCACCCACCCCTAATGACAAACTGTAATGTTAGACAGTGTCTTGTGAAATCAATGAGCACCACAGGGCTCAGGCTGGCTGTATTGAACGCATAAGTCAGCCTGATGTAATCTGTGTAATACTTAAGAAGTTGTTATTAATATAGGTTTTGGCAGGGTTCGTTTAATCATAACGTTGACCGTTAATGTGCAGAAACAACATTTTCAATGAGATTTTCATGCTCTGTATTGTACCAAAGGGTTTTCATTTTTTATTTTTACTGTTATTAGATTACTTCATGGATAATATCATCAAAAAGGAAATCAAGCCTAATATCCACAGACTGTGCAACTATTTTTCAGAATAAATGCCATTGTATAATTTGTGGCATTTCTGATTATCATATCACTTCTGAAGATATGGATTTAAACACTGGAGTCTTATGGATTACTTTAATGCTGACTTTTTGTGTTTTTATGAGATTCAAATCTGCTGAAATTTTCTTCTAAAAATCTTCATTTGTGTTCTGCAGAGGATAGAAAGTCATCTGGTAGGGCATTAGGATGAGTAAATGATAAGTTTTCATTTTCAGGTGAACTATCCCTTTAGATACTGCTTTTTAAAATTATAATAATGCTAAATGTTTTCTGTTTAGGGTTTAGGGCGTGGGTTAGGGTTAGTTTATAGTAATTAGAGAAAACAGAAGTATTTGGAAAGTCTCTATTTAGACAGCGGAGCAAACAAGTGTGTGTGTGACCAAATGTCCCCATAAGGATAGTAAAACCCAAAATGTTTGACCATGTCATTTTGTCGGTCCCCATGAGGAAAACAGCTTATAAATCATACTAAATTATGTTTTTTGAAAATTTAAAAAGGCAGAAAGTTTTTGTTGGGTTAGGGGATAGAATATAAAGTTTGTACAGTATAAAAACCATTATGTCTATGGAAAGTCCCCATAAAACATGGAAACACAACATCCGCAGGGAGGACCATCACGTGTGTGTGTGTGTGTGTGTGTGTGTGTGTGTGTGTGTGTGTGTGTGTGTGTGTGTGTGTGTGAGTCCAGAAGTCTGAGACCACTAGTAAAAATGCTTCTATTTTGCATTATTTTCCAATTAAATACAACATTGTATTAAACATATTTTCAACATAACAATTAGAGTGAAAAGTTGAATTAAAGTAGAATTTTTAGAATGCCTTTGTATTTAGTGTGTCCGCCTTTTCTTTGAAAGACAGCACGGACTTCACAAGCAAAACCTGGTGTTCTGTGTTATTCCAGCATGATGTGAGAATGCTCCAAATAGCCCTTGTGTGCTTCAATGGAAGCAAGTAAATCTAAACTTTTGAACAAAGGAGTTATAGAGATTAAATTCTGTTTAATCCTTTGTTTACCCTCATGTTGTTCAAAACCCTTATGACTTTTGTTCTAATGTAGAACACAAAAAGACATGTTAGGCAGAATGTTAGCTTAATTCATCATTCACTTTCATTGTACTGTATGTTAAAAACAGAGCAGCGTCAACATTCTACAAAATGTCTACACTTGTATTCCTCAGAAGAAAATCATACAGGTTTGGACCCACATGAAGGTGTGTAAATTATAACAGAATTTTCATTTTGGAGTGAACTAACCATTTAGCATGGTCCATGTCACAAAATGTTGCTCACATTTAATTAGCGACTAAACATTGTGCAGAATCTTAAAGAGATAGTTTATGAAGGTAAAATTGTGCCTAAATGATTTGCATGCACAGAGTAAGATTTGTGAAAGCGTAAATCAAATGACAAGCCTATAAATAAATTGCATGCACACAGAATGTTTTGTGAAGGTGTATATCAAGTTGCAAGCGTAAGAAAAAAATATTAGCAATACTTTAATGCTTTGCATAAGTGTAATTCATGTGTTGTGATTCTGTAACTGCATATTAACACAAAGTAAATTCGCACTTTTGGTGGGTCTACCTGCATCAGGTAACCAATCAAATGAGGTTTTTATGACCAGTTTACTCTGACCTGGTAAAATGACAGACCATTGTTCTTCATATAAATCAGTGTCATTCCTCTGGGTTTCTCTCCTCTCTTCAATATTAAACTGAAATATGAATAAACACACACACACACACACACATTCTTTTATTGCAAGTGTAAAGTTGAGCCGATACTGTTTATTGATATAAATTTTCAGTATGGTTTTCAAATGTTTCTTCTTGTTGCTGTTCATTATTATGATTATATTTTAATTACTTTAAATTATCATTGTCATGGCAAATGGATGGATGGATGGTATCATTGAACTCATTCTAAAAAATATATATATAAGTAAACTATCTATCTATCTATCTATCTATCTATCTATCTATCTATCTATCTATCTGTTCACAGAGTTTCATTTTATCTGGCTTACTATATTAATTTGTTTTCTAGCATGAGTTCTGTGTTACCAGCTAATTCCATCTATTTACCAAAATACCAATGATAATTAATAGTAAATATTTATGTATTGATATTTCAGTTTAATATTTAGGAGAGGATAGATGCCCATAGGAACGACGCTGAGCCATTTGATGAACAAGCAGTCTGTCACGTTATTAAACCAATCAAGTCAATTTATGCCACAAACACAAAGTTATTAACACATTTGCAGTAGTTTATTTTACACATACAGACTGATTCTACGTGGTCAATCCGTTTAGCTGTTCATGACACCATTCCTTTGCTAGCATATCACTGATTGCAGGTTTGCAATGTTTTTGGCCATGTTTAGGTGCAAAAACAGTACCAAAAGTGTTAGAGCGGGAAAAAAGTACACACCAATTGTACCTTGTGTTAATACACAATTACAGTTTCACAACACATGACTTACACTTATGCAACGCATTAAAATATTGCTAATATTTTTTTATTATGCTTGTCAGGGTCCTGTCACTCTGTCAGTCTGGGTTTTTGTCTGACAGGACCGTGTCTCTCGTGAACACATGCGCGCCCAGGTCGCGAGCTAAATTCCCATTCTGAGATTTCGTGTTTGTGTGAAGCCGAACTCTCAGCCGCTCAGGTTTCGTTTAGTGTGAGAATGTGTGGCATCGCTTGGTTTGGCGTTGCAACGCATTCTCTCATCTTGTTTGACGGTTGGCATGGGCATATATTCCCTTATTGTCTTGGTGATGTGCGCTCATTCCATTCGGGTGTTGTGCTGTCTTGTGAGAGCACATGGCATTGTTTTGTTTCTGTATCGCACGCAGCATGTCTCTCTGTCTTACGTTATACCCCGCCTTCTTGTTTGGCCATTATTAGTTTATTAGTCACACCTGCCCTGTCTTGTTAATCTGTTTATTTTTCTCCCTCAGTCTTTAATGTTCCAGTTGGTCTCGTCCTGTTCTTCTGTTGGTCCTGTTTTTTATTCCTATCCCTACCTCAGTCCAGTCGGTCCTGTTTCACCTTCCCCAGCCTGGACTTCATGTTTTCCAATGCAGGATAGTTTGTTTTCTTTTCCCCATTGTGGAAGTTTTTTTTTCTCGATTTCTGCTTTTGTTTTTAAGAAAAGGAGGGAGAGGTCAAAATTATTTTTTGTGGTAATCAACATACCACAAATGCTGTTGATTTAGCTTAACTTGTATTGAACCCATAACATTCCTTTAAATGTTAAATGTGTGTGTGGAAGTTTTATGTTGGAATTTTGTGTTTTATTTTTGAATTAAATAAACCTTTATTTTTCACTCTGCTTTTGGGTCCCGGGTCTCTTATTCCTGACAATGCTTTCAACTGGACTTATGCCTTTAAAAAATGTTCTGTGCTCATGCAAATAATTTTTATGCTGGCAATTTGATTTACGCTTTCACAAATCTTACTCTGTGCTTGCAAATTTTTCTATCATGCTTGTAACATCATTTATGCTTTTATAAATCTTACTCTGCACATGCAAATCATTAGTCACTATTTTACCTTCATAATAGTTCACCTAAAAATGAAAATTGTGTCATAATTTACTTACCCTGATGTCGTTGCAAATGACTTTCTTTTGTGGAACACAAAAGGAGACTTTAGGCAGAATATTAGCTTTACTAACGTCACCATTCACTTTAATTGAATGGGAAAAATATGCAATGAAGGTGAATGCTGACTGAAGGTAATTCTGCCTAGCATCTATCTTAGTGTTCCACAAAAGAAGGAAGGTGATAATGACAGATGTTTCATTTTTGGATGAAATATGCCTTTAAATACATTTAGTCTGTTTCCAAGTTTGAATGAAAGATCCTAAGATTTTCAGTGTGCTCCCAGACTTTTGGATGCCAGCGGTAGGTGTGACTATGTGGCTGTCTCTCCTGACCTGCACACGTTCCAAGAACTTGTAAACGCGGCATTTGTCCTCCAAGCGCACTACCACAGCATTGGTTGGCACAACAGCCAGGTGGCAGCGCTCATGCTGGAACAGGTCAGTTTCACTTCCGTCAGGACACAAGAGCTTCAAGTCCTCCAGTTCCAGGTCCAGAGCCCATGACTCCTGGTTCTTACCTTACATGCATAATACCCATAAAAAGGTTTTATTTCTGAGAGCTTGATGATATAAAATATTTGTACGGATAACATATTAAAAGATATAGTGAATATTCTGTCAACATTTGAATTACTCTCATGTTGTTCCAACCCTTTATGACTTTCTCTTCCATGGAACGCAGGAGATGTTAGGCATTTTCTATAGTCTCATATACATTCATTGCATATTTTTTACCATTCAATCAAAGTGAATGGTGACTGAGGCTGTCATTCTGCATGACATCTTTTGTGTTCCACAGAGGAAAGTAATTTGCAAGGGTTTGGAACACAGTGGGGTAAGTGATGACAGGATTTTCTTTTTTGGGTGAAATGTCCCTTTAAATATAAAAGTAAGAAAGCTACTCCAGTCACACAGGTATTAATTAACTACGTCTCACTATTAAACTACCATCTATAATGCCCGAACTAAGCTTACATGGTTTACTGAGTCTATTCATGTGTTGCACAGATCCCAACAGGTAACAAAGAGACACTTTGTTGTGAAATACTGCCCCCCTGTGTCTGTCACCAAGTGAAACATGATACAGATGGAAATGTGAAGGCTACAATTGTCGTCCTTCATTCCTTTAAAAAAAATTATTTAATAAGAAAACGGCTTGAAATTCTTACTTCATCTAGACTTTTTTTTTTGTTTTTGCCCACCCTGGATTAAAAAGGCTATACATTTACTTACCCTGCATGTTGTCAAAGACTGTGGTGTGCTTCACAAAAGCAACATCTCCAAGATTTTCTGCCACACATCTGCAAAATACAACAATAAATATTTTCTTAATAAATAAATAAATTAAAAATAAATAAATCTGTGTTCCAGTGAGGCACTTAAGTGAATGGGGGCCAATCCGTAAAAATGTAAATACTCATTATATCAAAAGTATAGCTATGACGTAAACAATATGTGTGGTAACATGTCTTTAGTAACTTTTCTGTGTAAATTTATAGCCAGTTTTACATCTTTGTTTCCATGACAACCTAAAACACTAAAATGACTGTAAAAATTATGACAGACATTCTTTTTAACATAAGTATTATTTTAAGTGCATTTTTACAATGATAAGCTTCACATTTCTGCCTTTAAACCCTCCAAAAATGTTCCATATTCACTTCTATAGTAAGTGCCTCACTTTAATCTCGATTTTTGCTTTTTATTTTTAAAGAAAAGGAGGGAGAGGTCTAAATTTTTTGGTGGTAATCAACATTTTACCACAAATTCTGTCGATTGAGCTTAACTTGTATTGAACCCATAACATTCCTTTAAATGTTAAATGTACATGTAAAACATTTGTGTGTGTGTGTGTGTGTGTGTGTGTGTGTGTGTGTGTGTGTGTGTGTGTGTGTGTGTGTGTGTGTGTGTGTGTGTATGTGTGAGCGTGTATTTATCACTTTGTGGGGACCAAATGTCCCCATAAGGATAGTAAAACCCGAAATTTTTGACCTTGTGGGGACATTTTGTCGGTCCCCATGAGGAAAACAGCTTATAAATCATACTAAATTATGTTTTTTGAAAAGATAAAAATGCAGAAAGTTTTCTGTGAGGGTTAGGTTTAGGGGTAGGGTTAGGTTTAGGGGATAGAATATAAAGTTTGTACAGTATAAAAACCATTATGTCTATGGAAAGTCCCCATAAAACATGGAAACACAACATGTGTGTGTGTGTGTGTGTGTGTGTGTGTGTGTGTGTGTGTGTGTGTGTGTGTGTGTGTGTGTGTGTGTGTGTGTGTTTGCATTTCAGTCACAGAGTAAATCCTTAGACCCAAGCCCAACTTTTTTCACTTAATGAATTTGCTTAATAAAATAACATTCTACCAAATGTTTGTATCCTTAATATTTTCATTATGTAGTAACTGTTTTATAAAAGCAGTAAAGCACTCAAGTTCATGCTTTATTGTGAATATAGTCACAACTGACATGTTCTGCAGTCTATCGTTTATTGCATTAAACATATAAAATTATTGCTCAACAAAGCAAATACATATTTGGTAATACTTTACAATAAGTCTTCATTTACTTATACAACATTTATTAATCTTGGTTAATGTTAATTTCCACAAAAGAACAAAAAAGAAAAAAAAGATATCATTTTTAAAATCAAAAGTATATGTAAACTTTAGTTAATGCAGTATGAACTCAAATGAACTAACAATGAACAATTGCATTTTAATTAACTAGCATTAACAAAGATTCATAGATGCTGTAAAAAATATATATTGTTCATTTTTAATTCATGATATTTAATGCATTAACTAATGTTAAAGAATGGAACCTTATTGTATAGTGTTACCACCTACAGTATTTTGAAATGAATGATTAATCACTATAGGGGCTATGCATTCACCCATATTTCTGATTATGCATTACCTGAGAGCTCCAGCCTCCCCGAAGTGCCGTTCCCGAGGGTTGTTGGCGCAGATGTGACGGTCGTTCTCATCCCCAATGCAGGCCTCACACAGGTTCCTTGGATTGTTTCCCTTGGGATCATGTTCTGGATCCTTCACTCCAGGGACACAGCTGTAGCCAAAGAAATCCCCCACCGCTGGAAACCATAGGGAGAACAGTATGACTTTGTTTAATTGCTGCCAAATAGTGTAACTACATCCTCAGTTTGCATTTGAACTTGATGTGATTGTATTTAAATAACCACTGTACATGCTTGATTTATATGCTATTTTCAGAATTACTTTTTTTGTTGTTGTTGTTGTTGACCATATGGCATGCATCTAAAACTATTTGAAACAGCATTTTGCTGATCTTTATGTATACAGCTTGTATGACCTCATATTAAATAAGAAACTAACTAAATACTACACTTTCAATTATACATTCATATTTTAAACTAAAATCTTGATGTTGATTGTCTATGGACATGTACCCAAGTGTTGCTCAGCAACAGATTAGGTCAAGTAAATTTTATTTGTTTTGCACTTTTCATAATACATATTGTTTCAAATCAGCTTTACCAAAAAATTATGCCTTAATGCCCCAAGTGAGCAAGTCAAAGATGACTGTGACAAGGAAAACACTCAACTCAAGATGTCAACTGCTTTGTACAACAATTTATATCAAATAATGTAACCCAACACTTAGACAAGAGATTGTACCACATTATACACTAAAATTAAGCATAGTAACATCTCACCATGGGGAAAGTTGCACTGGTCATCCACACTGATCTGTGATGTGTTGACCAGAAAGCCGATTGGGACAGTCCAGCCCACTGTAGTCCTCATCCCAGGGTGACAGGAGCTGCGCTCATGCATCTCCAGCAGTGACAGATCACTGGATGATGTCCGTGCCAGAGCGACCACATAGTAATTAATGCCGTCTGTATTATACATTGGTGAAAGACATAAACACATTGACATTAAACTCTTTGAAGGTGGTGTATGTCACATTGAGGCATAAGTGATATGTGGGACTCTTTCAAAGACTTAAAAGTCAAGTCAGTTTTATTTGTATAGGGCATTATTATTATTTTCTAAATTACATACTATAGAATTTCAAGGCAGCTTTACAGAAAAGTGTAATTAATTTTAGATTTTCTAATATATATATATATATATATATATATATATATATATATATATATATATATATATATATGTATGCATGTGTGTGTGTGTGTCCTTTTAATTTTTTTGAAGTATTTATTTTTAGGAGCCATTTTTGTTCATTTTTAGGAATGTATTTTGATACTTTTAATCTAATTTGCTTTCTCTTGTATATGTGTTTGAAGAGGAAACTTTTTCATTCAAAAACACACTAAAACTAATCAAACTAAAACTAAAATCAATCTTTAAAGATAAACAATTTTTTGTTAATGTGGGACCATACATACTCACCAACACCATTATAAGACTCTCCAACAGCCACATCTAAGCCATAGCAAAATCCAGCTGTGTAGATCTCATCAGCATACATAGTGGAGGCATCTGCAGTACCGTTCTGTTTAAAAAAACAAATTATACTGAACCATACATGGACCAATTTTAATTATGTTGGCACTGATGTAATGGAAAATCTAATTACGTAAAACATTATGCAAAGTTGAATTACAAGTTGAGAATGTAAGTGTGTATAACAGAATTAAAAGTGGAGCCACAATTAACAAAATCGACTATTTTTAATACAGTAATTTCAGTGCAACATATCTGACTTGATTTGTTTCTCTCGTCTTGGGAAAAAGATTCCTATTACCTTAATTTGTTTCATACAGTCTGTCGGACTTTGGCCCCTCACACATCGTAGTTGTCCGCGAATATTCCTGGCTGTGGCATTCCCAGCTAAATCCAAACACTTCTGCTCTTCAGCATCGGACACGGTACACCATCTGACTGCAAAGGGGAAAAAACAGAGAACAGCAACCTTTAATATGAAGGAGTTCCTTCATATACTGTAGACTATACAGAGCATATAAATGTATATAAATTAACAAACAGAGGAGGCCGGGCTAGTTATCACAGAGGTCAGCATGTGTTGAATAAACTGTGCATTTAGGGCAATTGTGGTGAAAATATTCAGGAGCTTTTTTGTTGCTAAGACTGTAAGGTATGTATCGTAAAGTGAATAGACTTTTAAAAATAAACCTACCCTAGGAAATATTTACTGGAGTAAAAACTGACAAATTGCCCCGATCTCCCCTAAATTTCAGTTTAACTGTTTGTTCGTTGATCTATTCATTAATATGCATGTAAAAGCAGTCAAGCAAGATAGTAATGCATTGTGTAGTTACATGAGATATCACTTGCAACCTGTTTAAATCTGTTTTTGACTGTAGTTTTTCATAAACTGGTTGTTCCATTGCTATGGTTGGCCATACAAGGTGTTACTTTTGAACCCAAAGGAATACAGCCCAGTAAGCCAAACCAAATGAGAACAATTCATGTTACATTTAGTAAATGTCATAATGAGGTTACAAAGCTGAGAAAGTAAGAAGATGGTACTTACTAATGTTGTTTTCAGTGGACAATGAGATCAGAACAAGTAGGAGCAGAGCCACAGCAAGGTGTCTTCCTGGATGATCCATGATGACTTTGAACAGCAAGATCCCAAATGGGCTAAAACTCACAGGGGTTGTGTGGGAAGTAAAGATAAAAAAGAGAAAAGTAAAAAGAAAGAAAAAAAAGGCTGAGGCTCATATTGCTCCCATTCTAGGGTACCCAGAAAGCTCAGAAATGCAAAGGGGAGGGAGAACCAGAAGAGAAACTTTCCATTAGGACTTTATAGGAGTTTCACTGCTGTTTTTAATGGCTCTAACATTGTTAGGTTTTTTCTACATATCCGATCACGATGGGCATCTAGTGTTTCTTTCTTTATCCAATGGGACCTTATGGCATGCAAGCTTTGGCACACTTCACTGCACCTGGCACCGGGAATGTCAGATCATTTCTGAGGTTATAATTAAGTTAGATACAATAGCTTTTTGTGGACAGCTTCTAAAGCTCCTCGAGATTAAAGCAAAGGTCCGAAACAAGCCAACTTTGATTAGAGATACGTACAGAGGGGCAACAGGAAATTCCTTTGTCTTAGTATGCAGTTGAGGAAACATGAAGGTCACTTGAGACCTTCTCTGTATCCTAATTCTCATGTCTTCCTCTATATATTAAAGGAGACATGAGTCATTTATGAGATAGGAGACAGTGTTTCAGGGCCAAAATCAATGCGATACACAAACAAACACTCATTGATAAGCAATGTCCATTTATGGCCAAAATCATTGTTTTGTTACAATCGGGGCTCAACAGTAAAAAAAAAAGGCTCGGCCAGTAGTTTATATTGGTCCCAACACACGCACACACAAATATTGTAATTATATATTTATTTGCAATGTATTTTATTTCATATGTGCCATGTAAATATACATTCAGTGTAAATACAGTATATATATATACACTCACCTAAAGGATTATTAGGAACTAATACACAGTATTAGTAGTACCATACTAATACCGTGTTTGACCCCCTTTCGCATTCAGAACTGCCTTAATTCTACGTGGCATTGATTCAACAAGGTGCTGAAAGCATTCTTTAGAAATGTTGGCCCATATTGATAGGATAGCATCTAGCAGTTGATGGAGATTTGTGGGATGCACATCCAGGGCACGAAGCTCCCGTTCCACCACATCCCAAAGATGCTCTACTGGGTTGAGATCTGGTGACTGTGGGGGCCATTTTAGTACAGTGAACTCATTGTCATGTACAAGAAACCAATTTGAAATGATTCGAGCTTTGTGACATGGTGCATTATCCTGCTGGAAGTAGCCATCAGAGGATGGGTACATGGTGGCCATAAAGGGATGGACGTGGTCAGAAACAATGCTCAGGTAGGCCGTGGCATTTAAACGATGCCCAATTGGCACTAAGGGGCCTAAAGTGTGCCAAGAAAACATCCCCCACACCATTACACCACCACCACCAGCCTGCACAGTGGTAACAAGGCATGATGGATCCATGTTCTCATTCTGTTTACGCCAAATTCTGACTCTACCATCTGAATGTCTCAACAGAAATCGAGACTCATCAGACCAGGCAACATTTTTCCAGTCTTCAACTGTCCAATTTTGGTGAGCTCTTGCAAATTGTAGCCTCTTTTTCCTATTTGTAGTGGAGATGAGTGGTACCCGGTGGGGTCTTCTGCTGTTGTAGCCCATCCTCCTCAAGGTTGTGCGTGTTGTGGCTTCACAAATGCTTTGCTGCATACCTCGGTTGTAATGAGTGGTTATTTCAGGCAAAGTTGCTCTTCTATCAGCTTGAATCAGTCGGCCCATTCTCCTCTGACCTCTAGCATCAACAAGGCATTTTCAGCCCACAGGACTGCCGCATACTGGATGTTTTTCCTTTTCACACCATTCTTTGTAAACCCTAGAAATGGTTGTGCGTGAAAATCCCAGTAACTGAGCAGATTGTGAAATACTCAGACCGGCCCGTCTTGCACCAACAACCATGCCACGCTCAAAATTGCTTAAATCACCTTTCTTTCCCATTCTGACATTCAGTTTGGAGTTCAGGAGATTGTCTTGACCAGGACCACACCCCTAAATGCATTGAAGCAACTGCCATGTGATTGGTTGATTAGATAATTGCATTAATGAGAAATTGAACAGGTGTTCCTAATAATCCTTTAGGTGAGTGTATATACATACAAAGATGTACACTACAGTCTTCAAGGACAAATGACAACTGACTCTAACAAGGACAGAAAGAGATGTGGAAAGCCAGATGTACAACAAAACAAGAGGATAATGTTGGGGATAACAGCTGGGTCCTTAATATGTGTATTGAAGAATAAAATAATTTTTTCAGGTTTTGCAATAATCAAATGAAAGAGAATAATCTGATTGTTCTCTGGTGGTTCAATAGGCATCATGAGTCGATGAGATACAACACTTTGAAATACAGGAAGTCAAAGTCAAAGTTTTATCAACTTTCCTAAACAATTATAGCCATACGCAAATGACATTAAGGGTGTCATCGTACCACAATTTCTAGCATTCTGGTAGGTCAACTACTTCAAACATTTGAACATATTACAAATATGGACTGTTTCCATCTTCATGCAAACAATAATTGTTAGCCACAACATGAATCGAGGTCCCATCATTGGTTGAGACAAACTTATAATCAGATATCAGAGGTTAGCTATCATTTATCACTACTCCTTATTTCTTAACGTCAAAGGGATATCAAGGAGAGCAATTAAAATCCTTGGAAATAGATTTCGACTAGGCAAAAGTTAAGTAGTAAGTTAATAATTCAGAGACATAACGTATTCTAAACATTCAATGTATCGGTGCTATCTTCTCCTCCGGAATAGAGGCCTCCTCCTCAGACTGTCTGGAATATTGGGCCTCATCATCTGTGGAACATTAAGACAGAGCACAGAGAAAACACAGAAAACATACACAAGGCCAAACAAAACATTGTATAACATCACATTAAAGAAACTAAAATCTATCTCCCTCTCATACATAATGACACCTGTGGCCATTAAGTGAACTGCAGCCAGCTACTTGTTGCTAGTGCTCACGCTCATGCACACTCTCCATAGGTATGCGAGCATTGGCCAAAACAATGGCGTAACGTACAAAGAGAACACATATGTGAGAATGCTGTTTGTAGACTACAGCTCAGAATTCACCACCATAGTGCCCTCCAAAGCTTGATGTGAAACTCCGGGCTCTGGGCTTAAACAGCTTGCTGTGCAGCTGGATCCTGGACTTCCTGTCAAGCATACGCCAGGTGGTTAGAATGGGCAGCAACATCTCCTCATCACTGACTCTCAACACTGGAGCCCAGCAGGGTTGTATTCTCAGCCCACTCCTGTATTCCCTTTACACACATGACTGTGTGGCAACACACAGCTCCAATGCCAAGCACACCCTATCCCTTAACATCAGTAAGACCACATCATTACATACACGGTTCTAAACCAGCACTGTAGAAAGCATCCTGATGGCTGCATCACCGCCTGGTATGGCAACAGCACCACCCTAAACCGCAAAGCCTTGCAAACTGCCAGACACATCATCAGAGGTGAGCTTCCCTCCCTCCAGGACATATATACCAGTCAGTGTGTAAAAAAAGCTTGGAGGATCATCAGAGACTGTGTATTATATATTGTGCGTATGTGTATTATATATTGTGTGTACTGGATACTGTATATTGTATATAATATTTTGTATATTGTGTTGTGTGTAATTATGTGTATAATTAATATGTAAATTTTGTTGTGTAAATCTGATGTTTATTGTATATTGGTATATGTCTCATCACTGTCATGACTGCTATGTTGCTCGGAACTGCACCCAAGTCTTTCACCCACTGTTGCACTTGTGTATATGGTTGAGTGACAATAAAGTGATTTGATTTGATTCACTGACGTCATGCTGACAGATGAGGTAGTATAATAAAAATTACAGAGTTATGATTGTTTTACTACAAACTTTGAGAATGTATATTATATTTGACTCTCCAGTGCTGGAAAAGGCTAAAACAAAGTGTGGATATAGGTCTGACTATGCAAGTCTAGTTTGAAGTAATTGCTTTGCATGATACACTGACTGCATTTATACAGCATTTATACCTATATATAGTGTTAGCTAGCTAGCCAGCTTAATCAATAGCTGTTAGCTACATTTGGTGGATGATGACAGTAGCTGTTTATAAAATAGACTGTACATTATAAACATGTTGACACAATTCTGTATTGATGTGATTCCATCACAACTGTCATTTTGATATATCAATGCGCTATTGTTTTATAATAATAGAATGGATATATTTTCTGTATAACCAAGTTATGTTACACTAATGAATGGAGCTTTTTGAATAATCTTGATCATTTTCTAGCAATCATTCCATGTGTTATTGTAGTTTACCTGGCAGAATAATTACAGATTAACATTGTTTATGACAGTTACTTTGCAGGCAAGATCAAGTTAGCTAAAATTACACAGATCAATCCTTATGGCATTATATTTCAAATACTTGCAGTTATGTAAGCTTACCAGTCCAATAAGAAGAATGCCAATTCAGGGTCAAAGGTCTCAGGAATCAAATGCCCTGCTGATGTTCACTCTAGTTTTCGCTTGACCACGATCATGTTCCCGCTTAGCCAGACAGGATTCATTAGATAAATAATTTTTTTCTTTTTCCGGCTTACTCGTAGTTTGTGTAGGAGTCAGTGTTGTGCTGGGAGCCGGACGTTTGCTGGATTACATCTCTAAGATAATGTTACCTAGTGTTTTTGTTTGTTGAAGCTGTTGAATAGCGGAAGAGAAGCAATTACTGTCTGAGGCAAGGCTCTCGGCAGCACGCATAAACGTCACATCCTTTGGATTTTCCCGGCAAGAGCGACCCGCTCCCTTTAATAGGCAACCTATGTCCGGGAAGGGCTCATTTTTTAAGTTGTGTTACAAGCCTTTCACTCATTGGCCAAAAAAAGTTGAATATTACATGAAACTTTTTACATATTGCACCTTTAATTATGTAATAATTATAACAGATTCATTTGTTTCTGAATAAATACAAGATACGGTAAATGCATATTCGCCACAAGCCAGGCTAAATGATTAACCACTGTTACTGCACTCATGGCATGGGCCAGACCCTCAGTCACCCCTCAGATTGTATACGTTACCTGCACCTTATAGAAAAACTAAAATAGAAAATGAATTAATAAAATAACAATAAATGAGGAAGATAAAAGATAAGGTGTAACTTGTTAAAATAAAAGGATTTTGAAAATCCACTCCTTCAGTAATTACATCAGAGACTCTAATTTGAGAAATAGATGCCTCACATGTCCTCAGCTGACAGCTTCATTGAATTCTACCCGCTCAACACCAGTTTCATCTACAACAGTAAAGAGAAGACTCAGTGGTGCAGGCCTTATGGGAAGAATTGCAAAGAAAAAGCCACTTTTGAAACAGAAAAACAAAAATAAAAGGTTAGAGTGGGCAAAGAATCACAGACATTGGACAACAGATCATTGGAAAAGAGTGTTATGGATCTTAACCTCATTGATCTTTTGTGGGATCAGCTAGACTGTAAGGTGTGTGAGAAGTGCCCGACAAGACAGCCACGTCTATGGCCAGTGCTACAGGAAGCTTGGGATGAAATGTCTCCTGAGTATCTGGATAAACTGACAGCTAGAATGCCAAGCATCTGGAAAGCTATCATTGCTGCATTTTTGATGAGATCTCTTTGAAGTAGTTTAAGAAGTTTTTTCAAATTGTAATAGTAATTTTTCACATTATTAATGTCCTGACATTAGGATCAGTTGAATGCCACAGTACACACACACACACACACACACACACATATATATATATATATATATATATATATATATATATATATATATATATATATATATATATATATATGAGTCATTACAGCAATAAATAAATAAATAAACAGCTTTACTTACAAAAAACAGCATATGATTCAAAATATTACTGATTTCTGGATTACATTTTTTAAATAAAGAAAATCCATAAATTAGGATATTCGCTTTCTTTGCTAGCAGTTTAATGTAACCAGGCATACTCTATTTTTGTATGGTGTTGTAAGTGAAGAATAAAGAAAAAAATAATTTTTCCCAGAGGTGCATTTGCATTCCTCTCAACATTGACATCAATGTCATATATGCCCCAAAACATGCACTGATTACAAGTGAAAAATCTATTATATTTAGTGGAATGGAATTGTGGCTTCTCACCTGAGAGCAATCAGGCATCTTATCTCTCTGCCCTTCTGTGCCCCTGACTACATATCCTTTTTTTCCCCATGTAGAAAATGACATGGCCATTAATCAACAAGCTATTTTAGAACAAAAAAGTCAGGCCACTGGCTCCTTGACTCATATCATTGGCAAGGACATTTAACTTAAAGGAACAGTTCACCCAAAAATTTAAATTCTCTCATCATTTCACCCTCATCCCATCCCAGATGTGCATGACTTTCTTTCTTCTTCTGAACACAAACAAATATTATTTGAAGAATATCTCAGCTCTGTGAGTCCATACAATGCAAGTGAATGGTGGCCAGAACTTTGAAGGTCCAAAAAGCATATAAAGGCAGCATAAAATTAATCAACACATTCTCACACCCCAACTCGTCACATATGGACGCTTGGCCAGGACCCCTTGGCGTCACTTATTGACGCACTGGGTATACCTTTGGCGTCATTTTTCAACAGGCAGGGTAGTCCGATAGAACCGGAGCCTGTAGCGTTGAAATTTGACGTCTTGGGCTGCGAATGGGTCGAGAGTCGAGACTGCAATAAATAAAAATAAAAAGGAATAGGCTACAATAAATGATCTATGCCAGGGCTAGTATAATGGTGGCCCCCAGATCATCTTTATCTGGCCCTCCAACTGTTTTTTTATGTTTAAAAACCCTCACAATCTGATATCAAAGTGCCCTCTCAGCAAAGGTTTAGCGCGTTCATAGGCAACCGCATTCATCAGTGAGTTTAACCGCATTCATCGGTGAGTTTAACAATACAGAAGTCTATCGGACTACCCTGCACGTTGAAAAATGACGCCAAAGGTATACCCAGTGCATCAATAAGTGACGCCAAGGGGTCCTGGCCAAGCGTCCATATGTGACAAGTTGGGGTGTGAGAATGTGTTGAATTAATCCATAATGTCTTCAGAAGTGATTTGATAGGTGTGGGTGAGAAAAAGATCAATACTTAAAGCATAAATGACCACACAGTTTCAGTTAAATTAAACCTAACATGGCTGAACATGGATGTTACCACCCAACAACTGTAACTTTGTAGGTGATCTGTAGACCACATTTTATGTTCAGTCCACTAAAGCTTGATGTAGCAGGGGTTATGTGTTTTAGGATTATGTTTAATCTAGCTCTTTTAATAAAAAAATATTTTATACTATTATGTTTTTATTTCAAAAATTGTACCTTTGTCTTAGTATGCCTACTGTATGTGTTTCCTCAACCACCTGCTGATGTTATAATAAGGTGACCAGATTTCAGAAATGAAAAACAGTGACATTTGTAGTTCAGTGGTATGTAATTGAAATTTCACATTACTTATCTATGATCTCTGATCTCTGAAAAAGGGGGACAATTCGGATGTTATGTATTTTGACCAGGGACTAAAGACAGTTTAAGGAACGAAAACAAGTACTGAAAATGAACAACATTTTTAGCAGAATGTAACTGAAAACCGGATCAAAGTGATTTTGAATTGTTGCGGTGTGAAACGTAATTTTTAAATGCTGGTAACCGGTTACAGCCAGTCAATTTTCTTCTGAGAATTTTTTCATGAAACTAAAGGCCAAAGGGTTAACTTTTAGGAATTAAACCACTTTTAAACATGTGCTTTAATCCTGAATGAAAATGCTGCATCACACATTTCTTTGCCTAATTGCCTGATGTAGATGTCACATTCTCTGAATGAAGACCATTTTAACAACTATGTATAATTACTACATACATGGCCAATCCAGATACAAGGAAAACATTTGTGGCAGGGAGGAGAGCGGGGCGGGGTTGTGATTATACACACTCGGTCCCTTATCAGGCTAATTAAGCATCCGAGAGGGATAAAGGCCGATGGCAGATGGTGGTGCGGGGAGAGAGAACTTGTTTAAGGACTGTTATAATCACACCTTTTCTGGCTAGTTAAGTACGTCATTATCTTGTACCCTTCAAATAATTAAACAAACAAAATCAATCACAATAAATCTAAAGTATAGTCATTATTTATTACATTAATTAATGTTTAAACTATGTCTAAAGAAACGAGCAGTAAAGATGAACACAGAATATGCAGTTAAACAAAAATAGGGCTCTCTTTGAATTCGGATACTCTGAGTGTTGAATGTAACCAACATTCCCAGTTGGCTTCATATAGCTTCAGTTTCAAACTATTCATAGCATGCATCATTACTGCAGAAGGACATTCGCAAATACACTAAAACAGATACCCTGCAAGTCCACAACACATATTCAGCACAAAACATGGCAAGGTCCGTGTCCTTAATCCGGCGGACTGTGCTATCCCATAATGCACGCGCGCATCGACTTGTTTATGGTGACGTCATGGCGCAGTCTTTTCAGTCTCCCTGGGTGGCGGCAGACTGTCTGTCAACACGTAGAACACGACTTAGAATAAAACACTAGAAACACGCGACGTTAGCCCAAACATGAGTCCGCGTTGCCGTTAAAGGTAAGAACGCTCTTAAATCTCACTTTGGAGCGCTTAAAATAATTAAGAGGGTAAATAGTCGTCGTTGTTAGCTGTTAGCACAACGAAAAGCTGCAGCAAACAGGCCGATTATTATGAATTTTAATAACAGATTCTCATAATATCGCCTCTGTTTTGTGTGTGTGTGTGTGTGTGTGTGTGTCTGTCTGTCTGTCTGTCTGTCTGTCTGTGTGTGTTGTATTTTTAATTTTTTGTTATTTATGGTTGAATTTATTTTACAGAAGGATGATTACATAAACTCCTTTTTTAAATTAAACTTTTTTTATGTATATAAATTTCATTCGGGGTTTAGAGCACAGAGGTCTGCACTCTTAAAATTATGTTATGCAGTTTTAGTTCTCCTTGATCTCGGTACCATGTTTGACACCATAGATCACAACATTCTTTTGAGGCGCTTAAGACAGTGGGCAGGGATTCAGTGGACCGCTCTTAAATGGTTTTCCTGTTATCTTAAAGATAGGACAGTTTCTGTTGAACTAGAGAACTTCTCATCCTCTCAGGCTCCCATAACCTGTGGGGTTTCCCAAGGCTTAATCTTGGGCCCAGTCTTATTTTCTCTATACATACTTCCTTTGGCCAAAATCTGTCAAAAGCATAATATTTCCTATCATTGTTATGCTGACGATGCCCAGCTTTATCTTCCTTTAAAGCATGGGGAAAACTCTGCATTAGATTCCCTTATCTGCTGTATAAATTATATCAAAAGTGGATGGAAATTAATTTTCTTCACCTAACTGAAGTGATTGTGTTTGGTCCACTTGGCTCTACCAAACACACGATTAATGATTTAGGATCCTTTGCTTTTGAATTACATGACTAAGTTAAGAATCTTGGAGTATTTTTTTACCCTGATTTAAAGCTTGATAAGCACATCAGTTCTGTGGTCAGAGGTGGTTTCTTTCAATTAGGGAACATTGTGAAATTGAATCCCTGTTTATCTTTTAAGGACATGGAAGTTGTTATACATGCTTTTGGTTTTGCTTGGATTACTGCAGTTCATTGCTCTGTGGCATTTCTCATACTTCACTGTCACGTCTGCAGTTAGTCCAGAATGCTGCTGCCAGATTGCTGACTGGGACAAAAAACACAACAACATATCTCCGGTGTTCGTATCTCTTCATTGGCTTCCAGTCAAATTTAGGATTCAATTTAAATTGTATTATTTACTTTTAAGGAATTACATGGCATGGTTCCGCCCTATATTCCAGATCTCCTTCAGCGTCACACGCCTTCTAGGCTACTAAGGTCTTTGCAGAGTTTACTTTTAACGATCCCCAAGTCCAGTCTTATCAAAGGGAGATCAGGCATTTTCAGTAAAATGTCAGTTAATTGCATTATTTTTTTGACTGTTATACCCTTAATTAAATGTCAATAAGGGATGCCTGGTCAGTACTGGAATATATTTAATCTCTCTTATTTGAAAATATGGTATTCACGATCTAATTTAAACATTGAAATAAACAGTCAGTTTTAGGATTTTAATGTATTAGGAAGAAGAGTTGCACTATTTCTAGGTCACCAACAGGGTTGGGAGGGTTACTTTTTATGTAATCCATTACAGATTACTTGTCAATAAATGTAATCAGTAACATAATCCAATTACTACTATACAGAAGTAATGCAGAGAGATTACTTTTAATTACTTTTTGATTACCACAAGGGCACATATGTAAATAAAGACAAGATAAAATCAACATGATCTCTAAAACCTTAAATTATGCCTTGAATGCAAACAGAACATGTTTGAGTAATATTATGAGTACTGTTGTAGCTGTTATTATATCTAAGGAAAAAGAAACTTGTACACTGCACTCTACTAAGAAAATTAGCTGTTAATGTTGAACAACTCTGTATTTTTAAAGAAATCATGTGAGTTCTTTGTCTGCTACAGAAAAAGAAAATGTCTTTATAACAGATGCACTGAATTATATCTTGGTTAAAATTAAAATAAATCTGACAGGATATACCTCAGATTCAAAAACACAGTGTAATTCAACCATGTTTTGCAGTTAGTGTTCGTGTAGGCAATTGTAATTTGCACTATTCATTAACTTAAGACTATTCAATAGTTAGATCACACATTATCATCATCATCATCATTGTTATTATTGCCATAATTAAATGCTGGAGAGTGAAAACAGATTTAAACTTTTAGTGTATCTTTTCAATGACTTATTCCTAATTTCTAAAAGTGTTTAACATGTTACATTTGCCAGAATGTCTCCCTCACCCAGCCATTTGAACTGTTCTCAACAATAATTGATCAAAATCAGATCAATACTTCATTGAACTTTCTTTCCTAAGAACTTGATACACATTTTCAGTTAATTTGGTATATAGGAGAGAGAAAGTCATAGCAGATTTTCCAGAGGGAAAACAGGATGTCCTGGCGATTATAGTACATTTCGCATTTGCAACTATGTAAACCAGGAGATTTCTATGCCGTCCAGCAATGATGCACAAATCGTGTCATCATTGGCAGCTATTCCTGCTCCCGCCATATGATGAGGCCACGGATTTCTTGAACACTAAGGCTAACTCATTTTATCACATTTTAATAATAACCAATTTTAGCTAATTTAGCTAATGTGATCATTCATAAATCACATGGATTAATTTTTCGAACTTTAATGTTGTTTCGCTTTTCTCTTTTAAAGAGCGAATAATGTCTACGTTTTCAAGTAAATAATGCATGTTCTTCCGTGGCAATCGCGATGAAGCAGCTGTTTGCCTCGAGAGCAGAGTACTGATGTAAGACAGGTGTTATATGCATGTTGCATGTTGTTGAGTGCATGCTGTAATTTAAAAAAGGGGGACATGCGAAATACTAATATATTCAGAAAGTTGTTTTCATTTTTCAATGCAACTTTTCACCAAATAGTTATGCTGATGTAAAACAGAAGCATTTTCACTAGTGATGTCAGAACTTTGTACCCCACTGTACAAAACCATAACTTTTTTTAATATCGCGAGTTGGCCACTGCCAGCACCAAGGACTCAAATCTCACCTCAGTCCCAGCTCTCTGGCTATCAGTGTGCAGAGACTTCCAGGCACCTCTCTTATCCTGTCACTCACTCTTTCCTGCAGAAAGGACCATGGAAAAAGACTGCTGTGGAAAACTTCTGACATGCTGCTTTGGTCTTGTTTTTAGGATCCAATGGGAAGACAGAATCTGGCTAGGCACACACTGAAAGGCAGTGTTGAGAGTCACATGAGGATTTGTACAAGTAAGAGTTTTCACACATATGTTCTGTGCCAATGACTGTCAAGCTTTTTTCCTGGAGAAAAGATCAATTGAACATAATTTTTAGGTTTTTTAATTGAAAAGAAAGGGCAGACATGATGCTATACATGATGTTTTCAAGGACTCAGTCTGTAATTAGGCCAAGTCATACAGTCTTCTTGTAGGAACAACTGTATCGTAAATGTAAACCATAATGTTGAGTTCTTTACCCCCAAAATGCTTGTTCCTTTCTGCCACTTCTGAAATGCTCTCTGCTCTAGTAATGGGCATCTCTCGCTCCTTAGTTACCATGGTGACTTCCCCCCGTCTGACACACACAAAGTATTTGTGGCAGGAGAGAGTGAGGCAGGAGACAGCTGCACTTTCTAAACATTTTATGTCGTCATCTTTGCAGTTCTGTTTATTATCAGTCCGTGTATGTTGTTTTTTGTGAGGTTTATTGATACGACTTGATTGATTGTTGGCCTGCTCCTCTGGATTCTGGAATATTTTATTTCATTCAGCAAGGTGTGTAAGCCAGGCAGGTGATGTATTTAGGTGTAAATGTATAAGTTTAAACACCTCTGGCACTTTCTTTTAGTGCAGTGAACCAAATGGGGCATTGCAGTACCCAAATCATCTTCCTCATCCTGCTTCAGATCTTATGGACATCATCTAAAGGTAAACAATTGTAAACTTGTCAGTTTTCAATTGGTTCCTGAGCTTTGTCTGTTTTGTTGTTTGTCTGTTTTGGTTTGTCAGTAAAATTATTAGTTGTAGTTTTAGTCCTGAATTTTGATAATCAGTAATTAAAGTCTGTTACTTATTGTATATTATTCAGGCCAAGAACTGCACATGTAGACAGGAAAGTGACTAAACACGAACTGCTCTGCCTCCACTTATTTTTTTTAGTCATTAGGGCTTGGTAAAAAATACATAAATATTTTCTGATTTAATCCTGATTTGAACCATTCAGATATTGATTCTTGAATCGAAAAAGGCAACTCTTTTACCTTAAAGTTTATCTCCTTTTTAGTAATGTTGATTTTTGTATCTTTTATAGGAATATTCATCAAAAATGTAAATTCTCTCATTTACTCACCCAGATGTGAATGTTTTTCTTTATTCTACAGAACAAATATGAAGAATTTCATAAGAATATTTCAACTCTGTAAGTCCACACAATTAAATTGAATGGTGACCAAAACTTTGAAGCTCCAAAAAGCACAAAGGCAGCATAAAGGTAATCTATATGACTCCAGTGGTTTATCTTGTGTCTTCTGAAGCGAACCAATACATTTTGTGCGAGAACAGACCAAAATATAATTCCTTTTTCACTATAACATCTTGACATCAGCAGTCTCCTTGGCGATCATGATTTCAAGCTTTATTAAACTTACTAGCGCAATCTAGTTTTCTGCACATGCTTTAAGCACTAGGAGACTACAGTGGCAAGATGTACAGTGAAAAAGGAATTATATTTTGGTCTGTTCTCACCCAAAATCGATAATATTGCTTAAGAAGACATGGATTAAACCACTGAAGTCATATGGATTACTTTTATGCAGCCTTTATGTGCTTTTTGGAGCTTCAAAGTTTTGGTCACCAATCACTTTATTTGTGTGGACCGATATTCTTCTGAAAATTGTTTGTGTTCTGCTGAAGGAAGAAAGTCATACACATCTGGCAAGAGGGTGAGTAAATTAGAGAATTTTTATTTTTGGGTGAACTATTCCTTTAAATAGCAATTTAACCATAGTTTGGGCTTAGTTGTTAATTTTTAAAATGCATATTTTAACAATGTACAGGTCCCCTGTCAAATTTACATCATTAGATGAGACACAATTTATTTCACGTGTCAGCAAAATGGAAATTAAAACTCAAAAATACCTAAATGAATCCGAATCTAATCGAGCGCGTGTGAAATTATTTTTAAAATCCCTTATCCAGTGATTACAAACAACTTTGTAAGTCAGGGAAAAGGTGTGGGAATCTTAAGAGTTCATAGTCAAATTTCCAACCACACATCTGAAGGTTGTTTATTGGTTTAGCTGTCTAGTTGTACTTTCATTAGGTCTCTCAGTGTCCTCTCCTGTAAGTGTGTCTCCGAGAGTATAAAACATGAATGCTGGGTTAATTGATCTGTGTCACTGATGCTCTTTGGCCCTCATCCTATGTAGTCAATTTGTAAACTCGTCAGAGTTCAGTGTCACAGGAAATGAAGGCAGGGAAGGGAAGAAAACAGTCTCAGTTATCTGGTGGAGAGAGTCTCGTCTGTGAGTTCTGATATCATCTGGCCTTCATTCATTAATTTCTTTGTTCCCAGAGTTTTTACAGCTGGTTGATCCGTGATTTCACCCAAAAATAAAAATTGTCATGTTGTTTAAAATCTGTATTACTTTCTTTCTTCTGTGGAACAAAAAAGATGTTAGGCAGTATGACCATTTTCTTTCATTGCATCTTTTATGGTGAAAGTGAATTGTCACTGAGACTGTCAGTCAATATGAGGTTGAGTAAATTGGTGAACTATCCCTTGAATTTATGTTCTATTCTCTCTCCAGATGTCTCCATTGGCTGCATGTGTGTTGGCAGTGACTGTAATGAGCAGCAGTGTACAGGAGACCAGTGTTACACCTCTGTTATCATTAGCAATGATGTTACGACATTCAAACGTGGCTGCCTGATTGGACCGGAAAGCAAGCGCATGACTTGTTCTGCAACGCCCTCTGCTAGTCACGTCGTAGAATGTTGCTCGCAACACATGTGCAATGCCAACGTCTCAAAAGAGACCCTTCTTCGACTGCTACTGACAAGTAAGTCAATACATTCCTGCTATTCAAAAATAGTCCACTAAATGAGATATTGACCTGTTTGGGGTTAGAATAAAGCAATAAGCCACAAGATTGTTTAATGGATGGTTAAAGATGTCTAGCAATAAACTGTTCAACAGCCAAATAATGAAGTTCTTAACCTGAACTGTACTGTTTACTAAGTAAATTGGTGCATTAATATAGAACTCCTTTTTTCTGTAATTGTTTACACCACTTTTACACTGGATTCATTATGTTTTTATATGTTGACTTAAGTTAGTTTCTACAAATACAAATACATTTTTAAAATTAACAAAATTAAAATAGTGATGTAACATCATTATGAAATAACATTAACTAAATGAATTTAAGATGAACATTAACCAAGATGAACAAATGCGTGAAAAATAATAATACATAAAGGTGCATATGTTACCAATTACATAATTAACAACCCCCCATCCCCTCTGACCCTCCTGATGGTCATTGTGTAATTCACACCCTGAGTTGAATTCAGTATTTTTTCATTTGTATAAATGTAAGTATATTTGATTGTGTCTGTGTCTTTGAGAAGGTCCAGAGGGAGAGAAGGCTGTCCAGTACCGTGTGGAGATGTTGGTTTTCTTTGTTCTGGGGCCCTTCGTGGTGCTGGGTCTTCTGTCTGTGCTGGCCGTGCTGGTGTGCCGTAGACTCCATCATGGGCATCTGGAAAGACTACATGAATTTGACACGGAACAGGGGGCCATTGACGGGCTCATTGCATCAAATGTCGGGGACAGCACGCTTGCGGTATGGATACCTGAATATATGAGTAAAGCCGGGCCTCTCATATCTCAAACCCTGTCCCAAATGGTGCCCTCAGCCCTTGGGATCCTCCAAGTCCACACTGTGATAACGTAATGTTTTGCAAAAGGGTCCATTATAGACACACTTGAGCTCCCTGTTTTACCATAAAATTACAGTTGAACAACCTATAGTCTTGTGGACTTCTCAGATATAAACAAATGGCCAAATTTGTTACAGTAGTGATAAAGCTGTTGCTGTGAATTAGCATTAGTAGTTCTTTTGCAAATGAGATAATGTCTGATCTGTCTTGTGTTGTTTCCTAGGATCTGATGGATCACTCTTGCACTTCTGGCAGTGGTTCAGGTCTTCCCTTCCTGGTGCAGAGGACAGTTGCCCGGCAGATCAGCCTGGTAGAGTGTGTTGGTAAGGCATATTTTAACATCAAGCCTTGTAGGACCTCCTCCTTTTGTAGTAAACACTTACACACAGAACAGGTCACTCATAAATCCCACAGAAATGCTACCTGCTCCACTAATTGAGTATTATGAAATAATTATTAAAGCTTTTAAAATAGTGGAAACATCTGGAACTATGTGTAATTTCTGTCTGGAAAACCTGCCTTAAATTGCATATGGTGGTGTGTTTAATGATGTATGTGTTTGTGTAAATGGTCCTACTCGACGCGCTCCAAGCGGGATTTGAACCGGGGTCTCCGGCATGGGAGGCAGACGCACTAACGAGAAGGCTAAAGGATGAAGCCCATAGTGTCAGTTTAGTGGAGTGAGGTTTACACATTGCACAGTAGAGATGTGCTGAACGATGTAAACAACAGTAAAAAAAAAAAATGCGATCCATTTAAAATATTTAAAATGTATTCCAAATCCAAAGCTAAAGTCCACTGAATAGGGGCATTTATCTGAGACATGCTTGCCTTGCATTATGATCATTGTACATTAAATATAGAACATGACACGTATTCACTGAAGCAACGCAAGCAAATATTTAACGGTCATATTTATTGAAAACAGTTGAATGAATAGTGCAGGACCAATAGAGCAACCCAGCCTGTTCTAAACTAAATTCACCATATACGGTACTTAACATATTAAAACAGTTAGGACATTTGTTAAAAATAATTAATAGGTAGACTAAGCCAAATCTACGAGAGAGACAAATTTTTTTGCATATTTCACAATGTGCAGTCGAGCATTAGCTATTGATCTAATGTGACAGCTGTTAAGTAAAGAACGTTAACCAATAACAGTTACATTTAAAAATAAAAAAAAATGCTATAGGATAGAATAAATAGGCCTGTGATGTAGCCTACAATAAACCTAATGTTTTCTAAACATTATGTGCACACAGAATAAAAGATAGTTTAACCCGTTAAGCACATCGTTAGAAATAAACAAATTTTCTAGGCTTCTTAATTAAAAGCATATCTTTTTTGATGAGTAAGCAAAATTAATACGTAGACATGGTTCGGTGAAAGATGGGACTTGACTCACCTGAGGTTCCTATCCTGTGCTGGAAAAAGCCTGCACAACAGAAAAATAAGGTACAAGCATGCACCGATGTAAAATAGACTCAAATGTGGAAACATCCATAGGGACATTCAAACATTTGGAAATCCGATTCCCACGAAAGTGATGATAGTGATTTCATAACTACTTTGCGGAGTTTGCTTGTCTAGCGAGAGAAAATTTTCCTGCGCGTGAGAGAGGGAAGAAGCACGTACAGCCTAAGGTTAAATTAAATCCAGATATCCTTTTTTTATAATTATTATTTTTTTAATTATATTTGTATTATTAATTCTATTTAAAATATGTAGCATTAATATTGCAGTAATTTAAGTGCAGCCTCTGTAAAAAAATATAAAGCCAAACGTAAATGTGTAAAAACTATGATCAGTTTAATGGGGGGAAATATTAACCGACTGGTCATTTCAGTGTCAACTAGCATCATCAGAACCATTTAGTCGACTAGTCTCACACATCCCTATTGCACCGCTACTTACCAGCTGACTACCGTTACACTCACCCCCCTAAACCTCACTCCTATCCGGGTCACGGCACCACTGTAACCAGTTCTGCTCAACCTGCTTCTAGCAGGTTTCAAACTGCCATCTCTGGCATCGGAGGCGGGTGCTAACGAGGAGGCTAAAGGCTACAGCCCCTAGTGTCAGAACTTGCGCCTCTTGAGGCCAGGGGAGTGAGGTTTACACACTGCACAGCTGGCTACCATTACATTTGCTATGTCTACAGGTAAGGGGCGTTATGGGGAAGTGTGGAGAGGACAGTGGCAAGGGGAGAATGTAGCTGTGAAGATATTCTCTTCCAGAGATGAGAAGTCATGGTTTAGAGAGACGGAAATATACAACACCGTTCTACTAAGACATGATAATATATTAGGTGAGTCAGAACTCTTTATTTCTGTCTGTGTCTATTAAAAGGAAAAAAAAAATTGTATTTGTTTTTATTTATATATATATATATATATATATATGCTATGAAGTAATAAACTCTTCCTGTTTCTGCAGGGTTCATGGCATCTGACATGACTTCCCGAAACTCTAGCACTCAGCTGTGGCTCATCACACACTACCATGAGAACGGCTCTCTCTATGACTACCTGCAGCGTGTTGCCGTGGAGATGGCAGATGGCCTGCACATGGCAGCGTCGGTTGCTAGTGGACTGGTGCACCTTCACACAGAGATCTTTGGCACTGAAGGAAAACCAGCCATTGCTCACAGAGACCTGAAAAGCAAGAACATATTAGTGAAGAAAGATCTGCAGTGCTGCATCGCTGACCTGGGTACTTTCTTACAGATCTCTGCTGTTGTTCTCTCAAAATGTTTAGATTCTGAACCATGAATTAAATTTTCTTTAAATGGAACACAACCAACCAACCAACCAACAACTTTCACTCCGAAATGGGTTTCTGAATATGTGGGCATCATGCGCTTCTCTTCCTTGTTCATCTTCTTTCTCTGCCCTTCTGACTCTATGTAGGTCTGGCAGTAACTCACACTCAGTCAGATAATCAGCTTGATGTGGGAAATAATCCAAAAGTGGGAACCAAGCGCTACATGGCTCCAGAGGTGCTGGATGAGACCATTCAGACAGACTGCTTTGATGCCTATAAAAGGGTGGATATTTGGGCCTTTGGGTTGGTGCTGTGGGAGATTGCTCGCCGAACCATCAGTAACGGTCAGCTCACTGGATTTGCTCAAACTAGCTGCATTTTTTACATTAGAAATATTCCATGTTTGCAGTACTATTTATATTTAAATGGCTTGTTCACCCAAAAATGAAAATTCTGTCATCATTTACTCACCCTCATGCCATCCCAGATGTGTATGACTTCTGCTGAATACAGAGATATTAGAAGAATATCTCATACAATGCAAGTGATCAAGCCACAACTTGAATGTCCAAAAAGCACATAAGGCAGCAAAAAAGTAATCCATAACACTCCAGTGGTTAAATCCATATCTTCAGAAGCAATATGATAGGTGTGGGTCCTTTACTATAAATCTCCACTGTCACATTCTTTTTTTGTTTTATGGCAATTTGCAATTTTTGTGCTTATTGCCACCTACTGGGCAAGGAGGCGAATTTGTAGTAAAAAAGGACTTCAGTCTTGAACCTTTTCTCACCCACACCTATCATATAGCTTCTAAAGACATGATTAAAACACTGGAGTCGTGTGAGTTGAGCCATGAGGGTAAATGAACGATACGATACTTTTCATATTTGGGTGATCTATCACTTTAAGAACAACACAGATGTAGTACAAGATCACATTCGTACTTGAAATACTTGTGAGAAGTATTTAGATATCCTACTTGATATAATTGGATGAATTTAATATTCTGTGACTTTTTTTTAACATCTGTTGTGAACATATAGGAATTGTAGAGGAGTATAAGCCACCATTCTATGACCTTGTGCCTAATGACCCCAGTTTTGACGACATGAGAAAGGTGGTTTGTGTGGAGCAGCAAAGGCCGTTCATTCCCAACCGCTGGTTTTCAGATCCTGTAAGTACTGATAAGACATCTGTTTAACTAATGTGGGATTTAACATCTGATAGTGTGGCAGAAACGGAGATGATTTTAATTTTACAGCCAAATTAAAATAGTTCCTGTATGTGGTATGGTTTGTCTTTCCACGTGGAGACCAAATGCCCCCACAAATAGAGTAAAACATTAAATAATGTCTTATTTCACTATAGTTATTATATTTATCTTAATATAAGAACATTAGATGTCAATGTTAGGTCCTCTGCAAGATGTGTGTGTGTGTGTGTGTGTGTGTGTGTGTGTGTGTGTGTTCACAGACCCTGTCTGCTCTGGTGAAGCTGATGAAAGAGTGCTGGTACCAGAACCCCTCAGCCCGTCTCACTGCCCTGCGCATCAAAAAGACTCTGGATAAAATCCACAGCTCTCTAGAGAAGGGCAAAACCGACTGCTGAGGATAGAAGAGTAGAACTACTGACCGATGCCCACTCATTAAACAAACTCACTGTGTGTCGCGAGACCTTTGGATTCACTGGCATCTGTCCAAACATCATCATGTTGATTAATCGCTTTTTGTTCTTCCTGTCCATTGGCATAAAAACATCTTTATGGAAAATTGTCTGAAAAGGGACAATGTGTCTTTTATGGGTTGTTCTTTGTTTCCCCGCTGACCCCTGTTTGACCACATTTTCCCTCCAGAAGCTTGCATAAAGGAGAACACTTCAAAACTATGAAGATATTTTATCTTTATGGAATTTTGTTTTACGTGGTTTGACTAACAGGCCTTTGATTGAACCTTTCATGTAAGTGCTTTCTTAACACAATCACATTGTCTGTTTAGCCATTTGAGAACCTCTAAGGTATTTACTTTTTAAAACAAAGATACACACTAAAATGCAATCATTACTCATAGTCTTTGCATGTTTCTTAATAATTCTGGAAAAACTTCATATATGAAGTGATATCACTTTTTGAGTGCTTTTAGAAATCTGAGCTTCTCAAAGGTCATTGTCCTGTCTTGTATACAAGTTGAAATCTGTGACTCTGATCATGTAACATTTAAGAGGTGCTGAATTTGCTTTAGTGGTCGTGGAATTTCAGCTGTACTTGTGTTATAAAATTCTGTTACAAAACGCCACTGTAAAGTAGAGAACTAAAGACTAATATCTTGAATTAGGCTCATTTGATAAGAGATGGTTAAAGGGAAAAACAATTGTCACATTTTACTCACCCTCTTTTACCAAACTGAGACAATTATCTTCTGTGGAACACAAAAGATGCTTTGAAGAACGTGTACAGCTTTTTTTTTCCCCAAACACATAGTGACCAGGGGCTGTCAAGTTCCAAAATGCACCATAAACGTGGTTTGTATGATTTGTTTTTCTATTGTTTGTAGTTGAGTTGACTACAGCCTTTTAATGCTGTGAAATGCTCTCATCTACCCTTCTGTCCACAAAAACCTGGGTTCATGGGATTATTTTAAATTTGACTGGTAAATTGTAGTGGCCAAACATATGTGAAATCCCACAAATGTGCAATTAAAGTAAATCTGGAGTGTTTTCAATATAAGCACACCGAACCAAACTCTGAGCACTCAGGACACCAGACATAGAATTTGTTTGTATTGAGTGCAATACCGTTAAAACACATGTGCAATACATTACACCGACCCTTGTTACATGTATTCAAGAATGCACTACAAAGACAAAACACAACTGTGCTTTCAGACAATTTAATTAATTAAATTGTCATCATGATTTCAATTTTATTTCGATTAATCAGTCAGTCCTAGAACAAACTGAAATGTATTTTGCACTAAAAAAATCTTTCCCTACAACGTAGTTCTCAAATCTCATTAGCACTTCTGCAGATTTCTAAACTTGGCACGTCTCGTTACATAGTGTTATTATATTTCGTTTTACGAAATGATATGTGCATCATGAATGAGATTAAAGAGCTTCAGCAGAGGGGAATATTTTCAGTGATTAATGGCTTAGATTTTGGTCTGTTTCTCGCACAAAGCGATACAATGTTTTCAGAAGACTCTGAAAGCAACGTACAAATAATTTTATGCCTTTTTTTCGTCCTTGAGCTCACTAGTCATGTATTATTTCATTGTATGGGAAAGAAACGAGTTGAAAATTACATAAAATCTCATCTGTTATCCACAGAAGAAAAAATGTCATAAGTTGATATGAGAGTGAGTGAATGATGACATGATGAGTCTGGTCATGTTCAAGCACCCAGTGAGTGCTTTCTCTAACACAAGACCTTTCTAACCTGATATGGAGACTGGACACCATTAATTTTATGCCTCTATGCCTGCCTGACAAGAGCCATCATAGCACTTGTGCTTTTTTTGTAGCAATGTCTCTTCTTCGGCTTGCTCTCTTTTCTCTCCAGTCTATTTCGTGCTCTGTCTTTTTTGCTCTCACTGGCATGTATACTTGAAATGTTTCTTCCCTGACAATCAACAGCTGTCCAGTACAGCCTGAATTGATTTCCAATGTTACGCTGAATCCTTAATTTTGAGTTTTCAAGGTGACGTGTCAACACAATTAACAAAGCTAGTCGTCTTAAGCAGACTCCGATTTTGTGAACTTGCATAGCCTATTTGTTTGACCTCATGCTTTTTTTAACGCTTTTGTATCCCATTTTCGACGTATGCCATAAACTGAGGGAATGCAAATTATTTTTTCTAACAACTTTGACAATTATTTAAAATTGCAAAGTCACACTTGTGTAAGATTTATGAGGTTCACAAAGGAAACACAATCTTGATTTACATGTCCGAAGTCCAACCTATTTGTCTGTGTACATAACTTTTGTGTTGAGTGGAATTGTACAATAAGTTTTAAATGGGAAATGTTTTGAAGAAGCTTTTACAAAGCTTAGGAAATAGTTTTTAAGTAGATTAAACGCTACTTGAGATGGCTGCCTTCTGCTTAGCGCTGGTAACTTTTGCGCTCCCCAAAAAGACAGAAACGTTTACATATTGGTGTTTTACCAAGGAATTTGTGTAGGAATTCAACTACAGGAATTTGCATTGTGAACTGTGAATATATGCTGTAATGAAGAACCCATATTTATGACACAAAATGAACATAAAATGTAAGACTTAATAATGCATTTCAGATCTCAGCATCTCTTTGCTTTAGAAGTGTTACGAGACCGATATTATTTTATTGCATTGTTCGTCACATCTTAACTACCTACTAGCCCTTGTGTTTTACAAAAGGTTATCAATGCAGAAAGAAAGCTTTCTTTTGAACCAGACATTACAAGAACCGTATTGCAGATTATCATGCATCTGTATTTAGATTTTTCCTGTATAGGGAGGTGAGCTAAATGAGGCCTTATGAAAGGTTCCCAATTGGTTGACTCTGTTGGGAAATGGCCTCCTTATCTGCTGTGATATTTACAGGACATCTTCAGCCTCTCTATGATAAACCAGTGCTTTGTAGCTGGACCTGCTACTGGCTGAAGGAGACTGACACTGAATCAGTCTTGTACCCCTTAGTAACTGTCTTACAAACAAGAAAAAATACAGGTGCTGAAATAAACTTAGAAGTCTCATAGCTTGCTTTCTTAGATATGCACTTGAACTGGAAAGGATCTAAAAGGAATGTGAGGTTTTACATTTAGCCGGATTGAAAAATCCTTTATGAATCTTAATGAATTTATTTGGTGCTGTACACAAAAACACTCATGCTTAGATTTTTATGCCAGTAAAGAGGCATCCACCACACTGTTAACCAAAATAATCTTTATTGTCTACATTCATTTAACAGCTTATTGTTGGACAAAATCTGATGTATTTACATGATATAAAAAAATGAAATCTCACGCTGGGCTTTTATTGGAACTATACAGTGCTTTCATTTCTCCAAATATTTATCTTTTTCCTATATTCTCATTTAATGTGGACATGGCTCAATCATCACCAACTATTGTCAGATTCTTCAACAATCACAGCTAAAAAAAACAATTGAGCTTGATCCTTTACTTTCCATGCTATCTATTCATATGCTATGGGTACAAATACTTCATGGCATGCTTTGTTAAATTCTTTGACGGAGGTAAATTATATGCACACAAAACCAGGTTGGACTGAGGCTATTAGTGTAGGTCATCTGGTAGAGTCTTGTAAGGGTTGAGAATTCCTTTAGGATCTAGCATAGCTTTAATGTTTCCCATTAGTGCAACTGCCTCTGAGGGTTTACTGTAATAAATATAGTTTCTCTTCTTTAGACCCAGTCCATGTTCTGCACTGATGCTGCCTTTCCATTCTGATGTCCACTCGTACACATAAGGCTCAATGGCAGCCAGTAGGGCAGGGTCTTTAAAGGGGGACGTGATGTTCAGATGAAGATTTCCATCACCTAGAAGCAAAAAAGCAGAAATACTGAAATCAAAGTGTGACTGAGGCAGTCGGTCACCTTACTACCATAACTCTTACATTCTGCCAAAAATGGAAGAAAAAAAGTGGTTTGGAATAATTTGGATCAAAACAGATTTAGGATTTATCAAGCATTAAGTAAGAAAAGAGAAATGCAAATTAAGGTGGCCATACCAACATGTCCATAACCAACAACATTCTTGGCCATGTCTCCAAGGTGCCCTCTCATGTCTTGAACTAAATCATAGATCTTCTCCACGGGGAGAGAGATGTCATATTTGTATGTGTAGCCTTCATGTGTCAGAGCCTCGGTGACTCTCTCCCTCAAAGACCACAATGCCTGTGTTTGACATAGATCTTCAACATTAAACATCCCAGCACAGATTTGGCATTTTCAAATGTACAGATGAATATGAAATGAATAAAGTGAATAGAGTACCTTAATTTTTGCCGCCTCTGTTGCAACTGTCCCATCAGTCACCAGTGATGATGTCATGACCTCCTCAAGGAAGTTGTGCAGTTTTTCTTCATCGTGGGTTGCATTTGATCCAGCAGTCTCAATGACAATGTAGAAGGGACATTCTACAAAACACATTATTACACTGTCACTGACTGACAACGACCTTTAGACAGTAACTTGAGAGTTTAATAATAACAGAACTCTTTTAAACAGGATTATCTTTTTTTATATATATATATATCTCTAGCCTTCTTGTCAATTACAATCGTGAGAAGCATTGTGACCCAGGACGAGTGTACCCAAAGCCTTATATTGTCATCTACACTCATTGAGCACTTTATTAGGAACACCTGTACACCAACTTATTCATGCAAATTACTTTTCAACCAATCGTGTGGCAGCAGTGTAATGCATAATATCATGCAGATATGGGTCAGGAGCTTCAGTTAATGTTCACATCAACCATCAGAATGGGAAAAATGTGATCTCAGTGATTTAGACCGTGGCATGATTGTTGGTGCCAGACAGGCTGGTTTAAGTATTTCTGTAACTGCTGATCTACTAGGATTTTCATGCACAACAGCCTCTAAAGTTTAGTCAGAATGGTGCCAAAAACAAAAAACATCCAGTGAGCGGTAGTTCTGTGGACGGAAATGCCTTAACGAGAGAGAACAGAGAATGGCCAGACTGGTTCGAGCTGACAGAAAGGCTACAGTAACTCAGATAACCAATTTGTACAATTGTAGTGAACTGAATAGCATCTCAGAATGCACAGCATCGAACCTTGAGGCGGATGGGTTACAACAGCACATTGTGCACTTTACATGGACAAAGTGTTCCTAAAAAAGTGCTCAGTGAGTCAATGTAGCAATAATGACTGTAGTGATTATTTTGTACCTGTGATAGGGTTGGTGAGTTTCAGGTGGTTTTCCAGAAGTTTCATACAAGAGGCATCTAAAAACTCAAAAGCAGACAAGATCTCCCCCAGCATCCCTCTGCAACACTGAAATGTTTCCAGCAGGTGCTGGAAGCTAGAGCACCCTGCAGGACACATGAGGTACCACAATAAATTTTCCATGCAAATGAGTCATTGTTGCACATTTAACTTTGTTTGCCCTTAAAAAAGGTAATACCTTTAATGTGTAAATTTACCTAAAAATGCTACATTGACAGCTTTGGGTTTCCGTGGACACAGGATGGAAACAGCAGTAATAACTCCTAATGTTCCTTCTGAGCCAATGAAAAGCTGCTTAAGGTCATAGCCAGTGTTATCCTTGCGAAGGGTTGCCAGACAGTTCAGAACCCTCCCATCTGCCAGAACCTAAACATGCAAAATGTGCAACAATACAACTTAGAGACATTAAAGCTAAGTGTGTAATTTCTGCACCAACAAATGGAATTGCAAATAATTGCATTGTTTTCATCCAGCCTTCTGTCTGCTGTTCGAACAAACGGTTAGTCTCACCCCCAAATCTGGCTGTTGTTGTTGTTGTGTTGGCCTGGACAAGTTGCTACATAGAGAAACTCTGTTTACAGTGTGGAGAAAATAAACCAACTAATAGCTTGCTTACTTAATAGAGTACTTCAACCCAAAGGGACCTTTGAATCTCTTTCTGTTCCCTTTCATTCAATCAACTAGTCACACTTACTAGAGACTCTTATGTTGGTGATAATTTTGTAAATATAGGAAGGCTTACCACTTCCAGACCCAGAACGGTCCCTCTAAGCGACCCGTAGCGCAGTAGTCTGAGGCCACCTGCATTAGTGGCCACATTTCCTCCAATTTGGCAGCTTCCCTTTGCACCAAGATCCAGCGGCATGATAAAGTCTTTCTCCTCTAGGTACTGAGACAGGTTCTCCAACACACAGCCTGCCTGACATGTCAGAATACCTGAAAAAAGCCCAACAAAAATATGTGGATGGAAACCCAGCTAGTGAGGGCAGAATTCTTTCATTTTGGGGTGAACATGTCAGTAAAGATGAACTTTAAAAGACCACAAGTTTACTGCTTTATCATTTTTAAATCCCTTTAATGACAGATGCTTTGTGTTAAGCTATGATACCTTACATATTATATCTAAACTATATATGAGTCACAAACCTGAAATGCTGTCAAAACTGATGACTTGGTTCATAAGAGAAGTGGAGAGGATGATCTCATCAAACACAGGGACACTTCCTCCCACCAGACCAGTGTTTCCTCCCTGAGGACACAACGCTAGATTGCGCTCATTACAGTATCTGCAAAAAACATCAAATCATTTGATATAACTCTAAATATCTTTGTAACCAAATACTGTAAAATTCCAATGTGACGGTGGAATACTTGCCTAAGAATCTGAGAGACCTCTTCTGTTGTTTTGGATCGCAAAAGAACTTCACTATTACCTGCCAGAAAAAAGCATCAGAATCAATTACAATACACTTTGCCAATCATCTACATCTCTAACTTTTAAGAAAAAATCTTTTTTTATTCACCTTGCACTGACTTTAGCCAGTCTATGTTGTTTGACTTCAGCAAGTCTGGATCAGTGATGGCTCTTCCAGGCAGCAGTTCTCTAAAGAAAGAAACGTCTTCCTGGGTGACCCTAGAGAAGGGTAACCTAGGTGGTGCAGCACCTGGGTTGTCTGGGCTGGCTCCCACCCCTTTCCTGTGTACACAGCGATGCTGAATCAGCTGGCTCGACCACACCGACGGGGCTCTTCCTGATTTTTCTCTTCCCACTGCAGTGAGGACAGTGCTGTACTTTGGGCATAGTATCCATCTGAATGTTGACTTAAGAGAAAGTCTTGTGAATCTTAGTAAGATGGCCATACCTGTAGAAGTGGAGAGGACAAATCACATCTTATTTAACCAGTATATTTTACATTATTTGCCAAGTTCAGATCAAGGGTTTAAACTCAGTTTCCCACCCGGGCCAGAGCTTATTACACGTATAGTTAATTTCTCTTTATGTAGGGGGAAGTTAACCAGTAAAAAAGGTGAGGCATACAATACAATCTCTAACTGTAATCATAGTGCACATTAACCATGCCATGATCATAATTTATATATTAACCCTAGAATGCATACAGGGGAAAGAAAAAGAATGTGACCCCTTTGGAATTAGTGGTTTTTTGCATTGATATGCTTAAGCTAACAACACATAATTTTTTTTATAATATTTTATGTCTTAATTGGACACATTCCATTAAACATTCACAGTGCTGTGGAAAGAGTAAGTGAACCCTTTGGTTTAATTACTGGTCGATCCTCCTTTGGCTGCAGTAACCTCAACCAATTACACCTGCACAATGATCAGAAGGAATTTTGGACCATTCTTCCTTACAGAACTGTTTCAGCTCAGCCATATTCTTAGGATGTCTGATGTGAATGGCTTGTTTGAGGTCATTCCACAGCATCTCTATTGGATTATGGTCTGGGCTCTGACTGGACTACTTTTTCTGAAGCCATTCTCCATGTTTAGGGTCATTGTTCTGCTGCATCACCCAACTTCTTGTTCATACGGTTGACCTGCCAGAAATGTTAACCAGTTCCAATGTTTCCTTCAAGTCTTAGGCTGTCACTCAAGGGTAATTTTTTACCTCATTGAGCGTTCTGCGGTCTGCCCTTTGAGTCATCTTGGCTGGACAGCCACTTCTATGGAGAGTAGCCACAGTACTAAATCATCTCCATTCATAGACAGTTTGTCTAAGTGTGGAAACTTGAATATCTAAGCTCTTCAAGATAACTTTGTAACCCTTTCCAGCTATATGAAAAGCAACAATTCTTGACAGTTGGTCTTCTGAGATCTCTTTTTTTGCAATGCATGGTCCACTTCACCAGATGCTTCTTGTGAATAGCAAACTCAAAATGTTTGAACTTTTGAAAACTTTTATCCAAAGTGCTTGGCATTACATCCATTACAAGAAAAATACTGAGTACTCATGTAGCAGCCTGCAGTTAGATGCCTTGTATACAGCAAGGGCACATTGGTCATAACTCCTTGACCACTTCTCAGTGTATTTGAACGCTTTGGCCGCTCTGGCGTAGCAGCATTATGCTCAAGAGAAGAGAAGTGTCACAACATGAAATGTAAACAGAAAAACAAGCAATACATTGACACTAGAAACCTTTTATAATGACAGCATTTTTATATTGCCTATTCCGCATCTCAACGCAGGCATAAAGCTTGCCACAAAGAACCGGCCAAAGTAAGGATTATGCATTAAACATTTAAATTGTTTATTAATAAAATAGTGTTTTCTGTCAGTCTTCGGTTCATTTATGAGACGGGCTCCAGTTCACGCGCCGGCGCCTCCGTGCCCTAATTATATTGTCTACTATATTTGCTTCTTATTTATTAATCCAGTCAATTTGTTGATGAAAACATTGATTAAAATGAAGATACAATTTATACAAAACGAAATTCACTTAAAACAAAACAATAAGTGGTCAGAATTATGTCTGACCCATTCCAAATGTTTTCCGATATATGGTGACTGATGGAACAAAGAGCGCGCATTTCGACATTTGCAGTAAAAACTTGAAATATAAATTCTCAGAAAATGCATTTAATACCAATATATTGAAACGTCTGTTTATATACTCCATTAATAAACGAGTCCAGACATTGGAAAAATATCAGTCCACATGCGTTTTATATTTAATATTTAGGTACTTTTAGGTAGCAAAATATTTTTTAGAAAATTCTACTAGACTGCGTCACTCATAAATCATGAAATTTCACACATCCACCATCTCTTGAGTTTTATTAGAAATCTTTAACTTTTAGGTAGCAAAATATTTTTTAGTAATTCTGTCAATTACACTAAGGTTAGATTTCATTGAAGGTAAATTGGAGCGGCCACACTGAGCTGTGCGTAACGCCCACAGACGTGAAGTGAACGAGACAGAGGCTGACCGGTACTGTCTGAAATGGTTAACTCTGTGGCGATGCATGTGCAAAACAGATTTAACTAATCATAAAGTCAATCAGGATACATAACACAGCCTACTATAGGCCTACACTAACCCCCCCACCACAATATAGTTCCCACGTCCCTGCACCTCACCACTCAAAACAACAAATATACTTGTAGTAATTAAGAAAAATAGTGTCATACAGCAATATAAAGTACATAAGGATTTATAAATATTTTTTGTTTTTGTTTAGTACACTACTTTTATGTACGTGTTTGTGAGGGTAGAGTTGAGACATTTCCCATATTTCTGTTTTGCGCGCTTCTTTATACTGTCACCCATAGTGCCTGAAACTGTTCAGAATCGAATAAAAGTCGTCAACTATTTAAAAATGTAAATATGTAGTAATACGTAAAGAGTAGTTATATAAAGAATAAGCACATGCCCCCGTGCATTTTAGGGGGATGATGTTACATACGCGTTCTAGGGTTAATATTGTTGATGCATTGTTTAAAAACAAAAAGCATTTAAAAACGAGAATTTCTATTCAAAATCCGGCTACAGAACATAACAGGTAGAAGACCTACTGTGTCAGATGTGCCAGGAGTCGCAGCTGATCTTACATTATATTATTCACGCAGGAAACCATCTAATATTTACAGAAGACTGTACAAATGTGCAATGTTTTGGTTAACTTCCTCGTGACCTTTAGATTTTCTGCTGAAGGACTATTAGGTGAAACAGCGCCATCTGTCAGTGAGGAGTCATTTGTATCTTTTAATCCACAACTACCACACATTACAAAATGTTTTATGTTGCAATAATTTCATGCAAACCTTAACAAATGTTATTTTCTGAAAATATCAAACATCAAATACAATTTTGCTCATTTGATTTTTATTTTTAGTCCTTAAATTGTTCTATACAATTTTGTTTTCTCTTACAAGCAGTAACAAGATTACAAATGGTAGTAAATTCCATTATGAAAAACACAAAAGTAATCTTCTGGTGTTTAATCTGGGTTAGCAGATAACTTGTATAGAGAACATATTTTTTAATCCTACACTAATTTATTAAAGTTGGATATTGCAACTTTTTGTCGTCACTAATTTTTATTTCCCATTTTTACTTCCAAACATCAGCAGCAGCACAACACATCTTATTTGAAAGAACAAAAACATTAAGTGATTCTCAATTCATACACTAGTATTTTTCTTAACTCCTTCTTGAGAATTCATATCTTTTTAGAACATGACTTGTGCTCTGAAATGTGTTTGTTTGGTGGAGTTGTTGTTCATCCCCATCTTCAGCATCCACTTGGATTTCATTCTGCGCACGTATTGCATGTCTTTCTGCTGCTGGCTCACAAAGCCCTTACCTGAGAAAGAGAAGACAAGTTAAGCAGTTATTGGTGCAGAAAATATGCTAAACCACCATAACAAGACTAGGACTGAAAACAGCGTAATGTTATTTTAAGAGAAACAAGATCCTCCATCTCCACAGAACAAAAAAGTGAAATAGAAGGTATGATTCACCCTAAAATGAAAATTTGGTCAAAATGTTCTCACTAAACCCATGACTTACTTTCTTATGTGTAACACAAAAGGAGATGTTTTAAGGAATATCACAGCCCATCTTTTCAGTTCAATAGCAGGGGATAGCACCTCACTTTAAAGCACCTCAATTCCAGCTTTCACAGACGTGCTCATCCATAGACATTCAGTCTTAATTTCAGTTCATGCACCACCCCCAATGTTTCATCAGACATCTCGGCCTCTGAGTGGATTAAAATTTCAATCTGTGCTATTACAAATCATCCCCTTTGAGATGATATATAACATTTTACCATCAATAATCTATAAAATATTTTTGATGATTTGTTTAGAAAGCTTTTCCTGCTGGATGGCATATTTTGTTCTGGACATCTAAAATATAACATTGGATTATTCACACAAGCAAGCTCACAGACACTGCCTAAGGCAAGAGGAGATAAGTGCTAACGGCAACAGTGATCAGTACAAATACATTTGATTTTCTAACAGAAATCATAGTTCACTTTGTGATTCTTTTGAAAATATTTAGAACTGTGGCATTAGGGCATCAAAATAAACTTCTGGTGAGTCCACAGATTTGAAGAGGTTAAACAAAGGACCCAGACTTAAGTAGTCAAAAGTAATCTGTGGATTGCACATCATATTCCAAGTCTTCCAAAGGCATGCAAGAGGTTTTGGAGAGAAACAACTGAAAAATTAAGTACTTTTTCAGCAAAAATCTTGAAGACTTTTTGTACGTTCACTAGTGCATGAGAAGCTTCTTTAAAGCGGTGCTCTTGTTCACGCAAGAATTTGAGTTGTTTTAGTGCCAATATCTCCTTTGTGTTCGGTAAATGAAAGAAATGAATATAGGTTTGGAATGACATGAGGATGAGTGAATGATGACAGAATTTTCATTAATAGGTGAAATATTCCTTTAATTTCTGCACAACATCATCAATGACAATCAAACTCACCAAAGTCTCCTCCCCAGCCAAGTGCTCTGTACTGTTTAAGGACTCGACCCACAGCCTTTTGGTTATGAGCAGGAACCAGCGCCCTCTGAACACCAAACCTCTGCTTATAGTACCTCATCAGAGAGCGATGGCCGATCTTAGCACCTTTAACACAACAGTTTTTGTATTGAGTTTACATGCATCTTCAATAGGAGACTGATGAGTGTGTGAAATAAACACTCTGAAGTGGAAAGGAATTTCATTTTCAGAAGGTCAAATCACTTAGACTGAGTGATTCTTCAGACAAAACCAAAGATTTCCAAGTATGCTCAATAGACGAGCAACACACTGGAGTTAAAACTGATTCAGTATATATTCAATAAAGCAAATGTCATCATTTAACATCATAACTCTTATGTAGAAATGTTAAATAAAAGCAGATGTTGATGGGTACCTGAGGGTAAAGTGAGCTCCAGCGTCTCGTCATCAAACTCCACAGCCTTTTCATCAGGTAGATCACCATCCTTCATCTCCACATCATCTCCATCTTTAGCATCAGGATAACTACTCCTGAACATTGAGAGAGACAAATGTTTATGGCTCACATTCATATAAATTATAAATAGTTTTTGTTATTCCAGCTAGGTCTGGGAGGCTTAGGCTGAAACCCAGAAACTCAGTGATGAGTTTTTCCACCTAGAATTTACAACAAAAACATCTAAATTCACATTAGAGAAAACGACTTCACATATAAAAGCCAGGGCTGAGTTTTAGAAAAATCCCCATAATAAGCTAAGAAACTCCTTGTGAGGCTATTTTAACTAAGAAATAGTTCACCCAAAACTAAAAATTATTTCATCATTTACTCACCTTCATGCTATCCCAGATGTGTATGACTTTCTTTCTTCTGCAGAACAAGAACAAAGATTTTAAGAAAATATTTCATCTCTGTAGGTCAATACAATGCAAGTGAATGGTGACCAAAACTTTGAAGATCTAAAAAGCACAAAAAGACAGCATAAAATTAATTCATCCGACTCCAGTGGTTAAATCCACGTCTTCTGCAGTGATCCAATTGGTTTTTGGTGAGAAAAGTCCATAATGTAACTTTTCTCACTGTACATCTTGCCATTGCAGTCTCTAAGCACAATCATGATTTCAAGCTCGATTACACTTCCTAGTGCTTGATGCATGTGCAGAGCACTAGATGGCGCTAGAAAGTAAACAAGCTTCAAATCGTGATCGCCAAGTAGATGTCAAGATTTAGAGTGAAAAAGGAATACTATTTTGGTCTGTTCTCACCAAAAACTGATTGGATTGCTTCAGAAGATATGGATTAAACCACTGGAGTCATATGGATTATTTTTATGCTGACTTTGTGCTTTTTGTAGCTTCAAAGTCACCATTCATTGCATTACATTGTATGGACCTACAGAGCTGAGATATTCTTTAAATAAAAACATTTGTGTTTTACAGAAAGCAAAAGTCATACACATCTGGGATGGCATGAGGGTGAGTAAATGAGAAAATTTCCATTTTAGGGTAAACTATTCCTTACATAAGGGGTTTCTTTGCAACCGGCTGCATGTCTTAAACAGCCTTTACGGGCTGACCAAGGAGACAACCAATAGCATCTGAAAGATTTGAATACATTATCTTCACACACTAATGCCTCAGCACCTGAAGTCGAAGAAGTCTGCAAACTCAAGTGCAGCATCTCCATCTGTGAAAAGCTTACAGTGACTCTTGTCGGTCATGTGTGCCTGAACTGCTTCCGTAGAGTAGAATGATTTGCCTTTCTCATTACACCATAAGCACACTTTGCCTACACCAACCTTCTCTCCTACATAGAAATAGAGATTAAAACACAAAAGTTAATCTCTCAGATCCATATATATATATATATATATATATATATATATATATAAAAAGAAAACACACTCATACACAATTCTCTCACTGTTTAAATCCACTACTTTACCCAGATATGAAATAAGTCCTCTTATGTCGACCAGATACTCAATATCTGGGAGGAAGAAGCTGTGTGCTTTGGTCATATGTGCTACGTTTCGGGTCAATGAGCGTGAGTGATGCCCACAGAACAGGCAGTCTGTAACTGGGATTGAACCAGGGGCCTGAGCCCCGGATGCAGAGTCCTCCTCCATCTCTTCTTCTTCTTCGTCGTCTTCCTCACCATCCATATCCTCATCAACAACATCAACATCCTCCCATTCTTTAAACAGAGAAAACGATTCTTATTAGAAACTCCAAAGCAAATCAAACATGGCATTGATGCAACGAACAACTACTAATCAACTTTGGACACAATTAATTGATAAAAGTTCGATCTAAAAGCTAATGCTTGAAATTAGTTTGCACACAAATGTTAACTGTGCCTACTTATGGATTTCTTTATAAATAAAATTTGTAATATTTTTTGAAAAGGATGAGTTGGTAGAAAAGAAACCAACAAGTGCCCAGCATAATTGGGAACGCCTTAAAAACTGTTTACAAAGCATCCAAGGTGGCACCTCATGAAGTTTGATCCAAATGCCCAAAGTGTGCTAGAGTTGATGACTCTAAATATAGGTTTTTATTATTAGGCCCACTCAAAAGCATCACTGCCCTGCATTCTTACCCTCCTCCACTTCCTCTTCCTCGCCCTCCTCTACTCCAAGCTTCTTGGCCTGCTGCTCGAACCACTGCAGCCGAGGAGGTTTGTCCAGCCGCTGTCTGACCCGCCTCTCTGTGGGTGTGGCTTTAGAGGTGGTGTGTCTCTGCTGCTCTTTGAGTACTTTCTGAAGAGCTTCATTCTGTGCATCCTTATCAAGTTCTGCCCCTTTCTCCAGATTCTTCTCATTCAGTCGCTGGACAGTCTCCTGGGCAGTGGCCAGGGCTTTCCTCTCTGCCTGCAGGTGTTTATTGGACTGGATGTGATTGGTGTAGGCATTATCACTGGAGAACTTTTTGTTGCAGGTGGTACAGTGAGCAGGCTCGCTGGCCTGACTCTGCTTTTCTGCTGCTGCCCTCTGTGCCAGCACTCGTTCCTGGAAGTTTTCCGAAGTAACTGGAGGCATGTCTGCCACCTTCCTTTTCAGATTGTAGCGATGCCAATCTGTTTTATAATGAGCCCGCTGAACATCCCCATCAGAGAACTGCACACGGCAGCTGATGCAGGTGTATGACATGACTGTAAAAAAAATTTAATAATCTTTTATCAATCCATTTGTGCTTCATAGATTATACTGGTATGTATGTTTAGGTTAAAAATACCTCAACTTCACCAAAATTAAAAAATGTACCATGGTAACTACATTTTCTGAGTGAAAATACCATAAATATTATGAATATTGTTTCGGTGCCTCCTTGATTTATTTTGTTTTGTGTATTTTTCATACTTAATTGTTTTATATATTCAAACGAGATATAACATAAAACAAAGGCAACCTGAGTAAACACAAAATACAGTTTTTACATTTTTCTTTTAAGCAAAATCCATCCAACACCTATAACACCCATGTGAAAAACTAACTGCCCCGTTAAACATAATAGCTGGTTGTGCCACCTTTACCAGCAACAACTTCAACCAAACACTTCCGATAACTGGAGATCAGTCTTTCACAACGCTGTGTAGGATTTTTGGCCCACTCTTCTTTGCAGAACTGCTTTAGTTCAGACACATTGGAGGGTTTTCAAGCATGGACTGCCCATTTAAGGTCCTACCAGAAGGTTTGAGGATCATCAAGGTGTGTTTTGGCAAAATTCAGACGACCGTTAATGTTCTTCTGGGTTAGCAGTGGTTTTTGCCCAACCACTCTTCCATGAATGCCATTTTTGGCCAGTGTCCTTCTGATAGTGGATTCATGAGACCTTTACTGATGCGAGAGTTCTGCAGTTCCTTGGATGGTGTCTTTGGCTTTTTTGTGACTTCCTGATGAGTCGTCGCTGTACTCTTGGAGGAATTTTGGAAGGTCGGCCACTTCTGGGAAGGTTCACTACTGTGCCAAGTTTTCTCCATTTGGAGATAATGGCTCTCACAGGGGTTCTTTTGAGTCCCAGAGCCTTTGAAATAGCTTTGTAACCCTTCACAAACTGATGTATTTCAATCACCATTTTCCTCATCATTTTCTTTCGACTTTGGCATAGTGTACTACTGGGTGAGACCTTTTAGCCAAGTTCATGCTGCTGAAAAAGTTCTATTTATGTGATGATTTCATTGAGCAGGGCTGGCATTAATCAGGCCTGGGTATGTCTAGTCCAGTTGAACCCCATTATGAATGCAGTTTCATATATTTGGGGATTTAGTAACTAAGGGGGCAAATACGTTTTCCACATAGGCCCAGTTGGTATTGGACAACATTTTTGATTCAATAAATGAAATTATCATTTAAAAACTGTATTTTGTGTTTACTCAGGTTGCCTTTGTTTTATGTTAGATTTTTTTTAAACAATTTTGTACATCCACAAACAGAAGAAATCAGGATGGGGCAAATAATTTTTCACAGCACTGTACAAATGATCTGCAAATACATTTATATATATATTGCCGTATTGTACTATACTTTACCCTTTCTATTCTAAAAATTGCACAAAATTAAAAAATAAATAAAACAAATTTGTTTAGAATTTCATAGGGGACATCAGGGCTTGTTGTCCAGTGACTATTTCACAGGTATTCAACACAATCGAGCAAAAGAAAAAAAAAAAATCATGAAAAGAAATATATATATTATTATAAAAAAAATTACATTCTAATAATCTAATTTTGTAATCGATAAAACGCATAATTATTTATTACATACATTAAATGTGATTGCATATTTACGACAAAGAAAAACATGTCACCTACCTGACATTACCTGTCCTGAACAAGGCCTGAATGGATGACAGTGTGGTTTTATTGTGCTCACTTTTTAACCCAATTGCTATTATAAAAATATCTTAATAATAAATTGATAATTGCCCAATTATCTTATGACACTTCACTGGCCCCTGCCTGTATCTCTCCACTGATATTTGGATGGACTACAAAGACTCTTAAACTAAAGCCTTACCATTTAAAACGTATTACGCCTTAATGTCATACTGAAAAATTTGATAACTTAATCTATTCAATGAATACATGATTTGTATTACACATACTACAGATAAAAATTCAGACTGTAATGATGCATTTCTGCATTTTATAGCAGCATAAATCTATCTCTTTATATATATATTTGCAATTTTTCAATTATTATTAATTAATTATAATTTGTATTACCCTAAAAAAACAAAGTGTTACCACACATGCGATGACGTTTCTAATACAGCTGATGAGTGAATTTGGCATCTTCTCTCTTCTGACTGTCTTAATCCATCGCTCACTATATTTTTCTTAATTTGCAAAGTTGTGGAAAATTAATAGTGGCATTTTCCTTTTCATGTTGGAGCAAATGGGTAAGCAAAAGTTATATTGGGCGTGGTCTCTCATTCATCGCTATCAAAGATTTTTTAAGGTAAACACTACTTTATTAATATTGCCAAAGCAGGGATTATGACAGCATTATTAGAGCATGAAAGCTGTAACATACATGAGTATCACCTTGTCTGTATCAAAATAAACACAAAATTACAGATGTAGCAGCAGAACAAAGCTAAAACTAATTAAAAAAAATGCACATCTACACAACTGTAGGCAAGGTAAATGTCACAAAGTTATTTTGAGAATAAATCACTCATGTAAGTTGCTAACACAAGTAAGTATAATAAAGACTGTTACTAGCCTATTAGAGAATGCAATAGTTTAGTCTCACAAACATTTCTAAGATAGCACTTTTGATGTTTGTCTAGTAAGTGTAAGTCTGGTAATTTCTACATTTCTGTTTATAAATGGTTAATCATAGTTATATTGGCACAGAAATGGGTGGTTTCAAAATAATTTTCTGGACTAAGCATTAGCTGAAAACTGTTTTTTTTTTTTTTTTTTTTTAAACAACTTTAACATGGGAATGCATGTTTGCCTATAGAAGAAAAAAACAAAAACATGGCTGTGCAAGCCGTATTTAAAGGAGCACATTATCTTCTACTGAGCAGATGAGACCAGTGGCTCTTCAGTGAACAAAGTCTTCAAACTTCAGCCAGACTCCACAGTATTAGTCACATTGTTTTTCTCCAGAGATGAGTTATCCTCTCTTGATTGCTCCCTCTCCATCTCAGTGTCATTCTCCTCAGGGTTGGAGTCTCCATCCATGACCTTGCTATCACTCTGCTCTTTGGTTTGTTCGTTCTTTTTCAGAACTCCTTTCTTGGCCTCTTCGAACTGTCTCTGCTCAGCCAAACTTTTATTTAGCACTTGACTGAGCACTGACTCTCCTTCTCCCATCAGAAACATGCTCTTAAACTTATTATATAGCATTGAGGCTTTGTCCATTACATCCTGGCTGGCCTTGAACTTGCGGATCTTCTTAAGCGTGGCTATGAGCTCACAGTGCCTCTGAAGATGTTGAGTCGTGACCTGCAGTGAGCTCAGCTCATCGAGCACACCTAGACACTTTTTCACATCTGGGTTATCAATCTTCAAAGATGTTTTAATGTCCCCATGTAACTTCAGGAGTCTTGATTCGGTTGAAACTTCCTTTCTTTTGTTACTTTTCCTATTATCTCTCTTTTCACCTTTTCCTAACTCTTTCTGTTGGTCTGATTTGCTAGCATGCTCCTCTTGGTCTGTGTCTGCAGAGTGCTCCAGTGGGATCTGCTTCCTCCCAAATCCACTCTGTTTTCTTTCCTCTTCTGTGTCTGAAGAGCTCTCCCCTCTGCTTTGCCTCTTTCTCTTTCTTTCTGCTTCCTTTTTTCCATCTTTGCTCTCATCCTTCCTCTTTTTCCTCTCTGTCTTCTTGCTCTCTTCTTCCCCTGGTGCTTTGGTTTTGTCCTCAATATCAGCTATGCCACCCAATGGCTCCTTTGAAGCAGGTTGCTGCAGCAGTAGCAGTTTCTCAATTTTAGGTTTCCTTCCTCTGCGCTTTATTAATGGATGTCCACCTGGATGGCCCGAAGTGGGGCTTGTGTTTTCAGTATCTGAGTCTTGCTCAGCTTCAACCTTCTTCTTCCTTCCTCTTTTAGCTTTGCCAGAGACATCTGTGCAGTCTTTCTGTAATGGGTCCTGTTGACCAAGAACAACAGATTCCTCTGTCAAATGAACCGGATCAGAAACATCAATGTCGTCACCACCACCATCCTCCTCCTCCTCCTCCTCATCATCATCATCAATGCCAGCCACTTCTGCTGACTTTCTCCTCTTCTCTTTGGTGTTCTCATCATCACCTTTTTGATTGCTGCTTAAATCTTTATCCGGACCTGCTTTAACATCCATTACCTTATGTCCCTCAAGTTCCACTTTAGGGTTATTCTCAATCTCCCACAAGCCTTCATTGAAGCCTTTCCTTTTGTTAGGTTTGCCATACTTGTCTTTGTTAGGTAAGTATGGGAAGATGTCTTTTGGACCCAAGAATGCCGTTTCATGAGTGCCAAAGAAGAAGATGGGAAACTTAACATTAGATGGCTTGACAGCTCCATCTGGAATCTCATCAATCCTTGCGGGCCAGTGGGGATAACCCTTCATCTTAGCAAAGATTAGATCTCCAGGTTTGAAATCCAGAGCCATATCAAGACAGTTGGATCACCCTTTCGTGAACACGGTTCTTCCCACTACGCTGAAAAAAACGATTTGTTGGCTCAGCAACCATAACGTATGAAAATAAATAGGTTTTACTCAGAAACTTACATATCTATAACATTTTAAGCTTTACTTGATTTGCATTAATGTGTACAGCACAAACATCAATTATAATGTGAATTTAGAGTGATCCATAAAGTAAATTAATAATTGTTCTAAATTAAATAAAACTTCTTTGGCTTACAAATACATTAAATTAAGATTTTAAGTAGGCTTACTAAAGTACAAGTTCAGAAATGAGGTTGTGGGGAATACCCATATTCCCCTGTGCTTGAATAATTTTATTTGGCTTAAAAGACAGCCTGATTCAGCTGAGCAACCAAAAAGAACATTTGTTTCAGCCAAGATGGTATATTTTCTAACCAATTATACTTTCCTTTTCAGAAAGGGGCAGGACATTTCTATCTTATAGTGAAATGCTGATGCGCCAACAGCGCTAGAGCCGTCAAAATTTGCACTGTAAATTTATTTACTTAGTTACGTGAACAATATTTATGCAAATTCAACATTTGTGAACTTTGTGTTTTTTATGCTCTTCACAGATGCTGGCCAATTTGAGTTGACCAGTAATTATTTCAAATGTCTTTAATATATATTTTTTGCCTTTTACTTCTGTCAGTAGAGCCTTTTTTATTGTGAGATCAAATCATTTTAATTTATATTTCTTTGTAAGAAACTATTTCACTATATTAAACACAGATAAGCATTTTAGTGCACAAAAATAAAATAAAACAAATAACAGTTCATTATTTTGTTTGTAGTAATATTAGATAACATCACTTACACTCATATTATCTACAATATTTAAGCATTAACAGTTTATAAAGTATTACGTTATGTATGTATTCGTTTATTAATTTGAATGAATATTTTTCTATTAATAAAACGAATTACTAGTCATAGTAGTAGTACAAGTAATAGTTAATTACTAGTAATAAAAAAATTTAATTGAATCAAGCCTATTAATTTAAATAAACGTATGCTCATAAAGGACTATATTTTATATGCATATGTAAAATAAAAAATGTAAATAATGAAAGGCTAAATTCACAGTATGCCCAGTCACCACTACACAAATGTCTGAAAAGTTTTAGTAAAAGTTAGTAACAATGACTACTTATTATGGTATTTTGTCAGAAACTAGCGATCGTTACCATGGTAATTTTTTGAAGGGTATGAGTCATGCAGATAAAATGGGTCAGGTCTATTTAAGGAAACCATCTTGTATGATATGAGAGCTAAAAGCGTAACGTTTTGAGATAAATTCATCATTAAATCACAATTTAATCCAGATCTATCAGACATCATCAGATCCTTCCATTTATAGAATCATAACAACAGTGTTACATAACCATAAATGTTAGCTTTAAATATAATCCCATAAAATATACACAATGCGGTAGATCTTCATATAGCGAATTCGCCATTATTCATTTTTGTAGACGTGGCAGTGTGATAATACCTGTTTTTAACGATCCTCTTTATCAAAAGTTTACAGTGTGCGTGCTCTCCTCCACTGACAACACGAGGACGATAATAACCTCTGAACCTCAGCACAAGAGATCACAAACATACACACACAGCGCCTTCTTGCGGTCTGGAGGACCAACGACGATACTTACAGTAGATGCCTCTCGTCATTTTGAATCTGTCAACTGAGTTATTGTGTTAATTATTTCGAAAAACCGGTGACTTTCAGGTGGTATTGGGAGGTTGGGACATATTCGAATATGTTTCTCCGTAATTAGAGAAACATTAGGCCTACTATTATCAGTAGTGTACAGTATTTATTACTTTATTAATCTATAATCTCACACTGGACTGTCAAGATATTCTCCTCAATACAACTACTTTATATATATATATATATATAATGTATACTCTTTAATTTATTGTATTGTGTATTCTATATTGTGTGTATTGTTTACTGTACATTGTATATAATTATTGTGTTGTGTAAGTATGTTGTTTATTGTAATTGGTATATGTCTCGTCACTGTCATGACTGCTATGTTGCTCAGACCTGCACACAAGAATTTCACCTACTGTTGCACTTGTGTACATGATAGTGTGACAATAAAGTGATTTGATTTGATAACTGAGTAAAAATACTTAAGTATTATACTCAGGTATTAATTTTTGGGATGTACTTTACGCGAGTGCAATTTAAACAGAATCCTTTTATTTAATTAATTTCCAAAGAAAAAAATAGTACACTTTTTACTCCTTATAATTTTATTTAAATTTGTACTCGCTACATTATTGCTGATAATTGTCTTTTGACTTACTGGACTGTAGCAGCTTTTTCACTGCATCAGATAAACGACAGATGACAGACCAGAGGTCAGTAAAAATACCAGAGGTCAGTCATTTCAATTGGAGTGTCACACAGTGGCTGTGTGGAGTTCCGAGCATCTGCAGAGGCAGAATTTCAGCTCTGGTTTGAGATTTGGATATGTTGAAATGAATGAATGTGATGTATTCATGCAAAACTATGAGCACAAACTGAGAACCACTGATGTTTTTTCCCCTAAACTTTATTCTAAATGCCTGCTGCTTTTACAGATTGGACAGTTTTGAAGTCTTCTTCTTCTTTCGGCTGCTCCAGTTAGGGGTCACCACAGCGGACCATCCATGATCCGCATATTTGACTTGGCACAGGTTTTACATCGGGTGCCCTTCCTGACGCAACACCCAGTGGCTGGGGAATTCTCACTTACACCTACGGGGCAATTTAGAGTCTCCAAATCACTTAACCTGCATGTTTTTAGACTTGTAGGGAAAACCGCAGCACCCGGAGGTAACCCACGTGAACACGGTGAGAACATGCAAACTCCACACAGAAAGGGCCGATTTAGCCAGGACTCAAACCAGGGACCTTAATGCATGATAATTCACATCGCAATATATATATATATATATATATATATATATATATATATATATATATATATATATATATATATATATATATATATGTAATTGAATGTGTTCATGTCATTTATTTCTATGCTTGCCTTCATATTTAAATCATATCTATGAATTTCTTCTCCCTATTAGCTGAATTATTATTGTTGTTGTTAGGCTGCTATTAATTATTACAATAACTATAAAACCAGCAATGATTATAATAATAATAATAAATAATGAAATCTAAGTAAATATTAATTATGAATTTTATTGAATTCATCCATCTGCTCAACAGCAAGGTTTGGTAGCAAATCTCAGAAAACAATGAATAAAACCAACAACATTATTAACCTTCTTGAAAGCTTATTTTGATGTTTTTACTTTCTCTATGTCTCAAGCGGCTGGGAACTCTGACATCACAATTTGTGAGTGCCTTCACCTGTGCAACAAACATTTTGTGACTGTGGCAACATTTTTGCTAAATAAAATTATGCAGTTCATTACATGTATCGTGGCAGATCCAAAGTGAAATGTCCACTGTGTGGCGCTAAAAGCAAGTCAAATTTTTTTCCGAACAGATGAGTTTTTAGGGTTTATGTTCAATTGAGTATTAAATCAACAAAACCGACCTCCTTACCCTAAACCTAAACCTAACCGATAGTGTCAGAAAAGGCTCATGTGACATGAAATACACAATTTCTGAAGCAACCACATCATTTTCACATATGCAACACTGTATCATTTGAGCTTCCATGCAGTCTGATCACACTTATACAAGCTTGTAAATGTAGTTGGTTATGTAATACAAACGTTAGAATTAGTCATATGCTATCGTAAAAGTGTTTATATGTCATAAGATAGCATTGTATGAGAACCAGAGCAAAAATTAAGTGTTTATGAACTGACAATCTGCCATTTTACTCCTGGTTTGAGTGAAAGGGAATAAAAATCATTGTTGTTTTAGCACCTCTTCTATGTGTTGTGCATTCTGAGATGCTATTCTGCTCACTATAATTGTACAGAGTGGTTATCTGAGTTACTGTAGTCTTTCTGTTTGCTCGAAACAGTCTGGCCATTCTCCATTGACCTCTCTCATCAACAAGGCATTTTCGTGCACAGAACTGCAGCTCACTGGATGTTTTTTGTTTTTGGCACCATTCTGACTAAACTCTAGAGACTGTTGTGCATGAAAATCCCAGGAGATCAGCAGTTACAAATAACCTCAACCCAGCCTGTCTGGCACCAATAATCATGCCATGTTCAAAACCACTGAGATCACTTTTTTTCCCCCATTCTGATGGTTGATGTGAACATTAACTGAAGCTTTGCAAGATATTATGCATAGCACTGCTGCCACACAATTGGCTGATTACATAATCACATGATTAAGAAGGTGTACATGTGTTCCTAATAAAGTGGTTGGTGAGTGTAGTATATTAGTAAATAAAGTCTTGACATGTTTAGATTTTTGAGTCATGCACAATAAACAAAAACAGAGAATGCAAACGAAGTCAAGACAGCGGCCGTCCTATTTCAAATCACATTGTGCGCATTTTCATTCATAAGGCTTACACTTCAGTAATATTGGCTTTAAACACTAATAATTTAGTTGTAATTTTGGATATGTTTAATTAAAATTAAAATATCGTCTGTGTCTTTTAATTTACATAATGATTAATAGGCATTGCTAGTGCATGCGGATCAGTAGCACGCCATGATGGTATACATTCCCATCGCTTCAGCAACTGACGCAGCGTCAAAGTGACCGCCGCACTACTGATTTCTCTCTGCAAAGGGTTTGAGAGTTGCGGTCATGTGCGCTTCATGACTTCAGAGATCGTCACTCCTGGGCGGAGATTCCCGTAGCATCAGTAACTGACACAACATCTTGTTCCTATATTTCAGGGAACCAGGATTACAGTTGTAACCATAATGTTATTAATATAATCCATTTAATATATTAATATTTGTATAATATATATTATTTAAAATTATATGCCAATAATATAATTATAATAACCATATTTTTAATACAATAATAATATTCTGATAAAGTATCATTAATATTATACTACATATATTATTTCATACATTCAATAATTACAATGTGTAATTAATTACAAGGCACACAGAAACTGAACGATACTATCAGAAGGTAGGTTCAGAGTTAGTTATGATAAATAACTAGTGGTACTTTGCAAGGCTATTAGCACTTATATTTAGGATTGTGGTAATATTTTATAGAACAGTGATTTAAAAAACCACATATGATAACCAATAACCTAAATATTGGGGCCAGGGCATTCCCCTGCTGTGGTCCTCTACCTTTGAAATAATATTTTATTTAGTTAACTGTACAATGTGTCATGGCTTCTTATAGACTACATTTCTCTATTTACTAAAGGCTAAACAAATTTTGTCCTGTTAAAAAAGGGCAAAAGTTAATTTAGATTTTGATTACTTGTGTTGTTTTCTACCACAAATTAATCTCTTCTGCAATTTGTAAGTTGCTTTGAATAAAAGCATCTGCTAAAGGTAAAGGCTGATGATGAATCCTGCTGTGAATATGTTGTGAACAATTATGGTGACCTTGGAGAAGCACACTTTAAACCTTCAAAAATGTGCTTATTTTATTCTCAGCTCATGCACATCAGAGCAATGAATTAAAACACCTTTTTAATAATTCATTGTAACTCATAGTGTATTGTCCATATGCCACACACTGGTAGATCTGCAAAATAAGAAAGCATGGCAGCAACATACAATCAGATGGCCTTCTTTTTCATCATGACAATAATGTATAGGCTATGGGTTAGAATGTTTCTATACAGCAGGGAAATCACAACCTTGGAGACTTAATAGCATTAGTGCTGTTTGTTTGACTTCTTAATGGCATAGCTCAATTTAAATGAATAGCGGCCCAAGGGTCACCATGGCACAACATTAATTAATATGCACATGCTTACTTGTAGGAGGAAAAAGCAGTAGTGATTCATTACATCTATACACTCCCCTCCCCAACTGCCTCTCTACAAGAGGGGCGCTTCCTGCCCGGCAGACTGATGTTGGTGCTGTACACTTGGTCCTCTGGAGTGCAGAGAGAGAGCGTGAAACCCAAAACCCTCAAAAGAGGAGACCACACAGGGAGAGTCTGTTCAACATCCGCACAACACACACCATGAAAGCCTTTAGAAGCATGTTTAAACATCATAAATGGGTGTTTCTTTAACTTTGGGACCTTTCATGTCCCGGGGGTTGATTTTTTTTTTTTAACGAACAGATTTCTACTTTTTCATTTTTGCTTTACAAAGGTCACGTTAAAGGGATGGTTCACCCAAAAAGAAAATTCTCTCATCATTTACTCACTCTCATGCCATCCCAGATGTGTATTACTTTCTTTCTTCTGCTGAACACAAACTAAGATTTTTAGAAGATATTTCAGCTCTGTTGGTCCATACAATGCAAGTGAATAGTTTTTTAAGGTCCAAAAAGCATATAATGGTAACAGAAAAAGAATCCACACAACCGCAGTGGTTTAATCCATGTCTTCAGAAGTGATATGATAGGTGTGAGTAAGGTTTTTTTTTTTTTTGTACGTGTATTCCATACTGTGTGTATTGTTTACTGTGCATTGTATAATATTCTTGTGTTGTGTAATTATGGGTACATTAGATATGTAAATTGTGTTGTGTAAATATGTTGTTTATTGTAATTGGTATATGTCTCGTCACTTGCATGACTGCTATGTTGCTCGGAACTGCACACAAGAATTTCACCCACTGTTGCACTTGTGTATATGGTCGTGTGACAAAGTGATTTGATTTGATTTGAAACAGATTTATATTTAAGTCCTTTTTTTGTGTAAATCTCCACTTTCACATTCTTCTTTTATTTATGGCATTTTGCATTCTTTGTGCATATCGCCACCTACTGGGCAGGGAGGAGAATTTATAGTAAAAAAGGACTTAAATATTGATCTGTTTCTTACCCACACCAATCACATCGCTTCTGAATTTATAGATTTAATCACTGGAATCTTATTGATTACTTTTATGCGAGTATCAAAGTTCTGGCCGCCATTCAATTGATATTGTATGGACCTACAAAGCTGAGATATTCTTCTAAAAATCTTTGTATGTTTTCAACAGACATCTAGTATTAAACTATGAAAATCCATTATGAATACAAATTATTACATGCTATATATATAATAAACTAAAAAAGAGTGAAAAAAAAAAAAACATTTCAATATTTATTGTGAAATTGTTTTCTATACATTTTTGTAGAATTACTTCTGTCCCATAGTTGTTGCATTATTTCCACCACACCAAACAATTTTGCCCCTGATCAAGTTTTCTCAACAGTTAGTGTACTAACTAGTGTGCAGTGTCAGAGAACATCATGCTTGAGATGCAGTGATGTTTAAAGAAAACAAAGAAAAATTAAGGTAAATATAACTTGAGAGCAGAATATTTGTATTGGGAGTAATTTCCCATTAAGATATAATGAGAGTCTGAATATATCATTTAATTGTGCTTTTGAAATACAGAAAATATTAGCTATGAAATTAGCCTTACAATAGACCCAGCCATTTTATATAAAATATAAAGAAAAGTAAAAAATGACTTTCAGAAAATATATAAATCTCCTGTGCATTCAGAAAATATTCAGACCCCTTCTTTTTCTTTTCTTTTCACATTTTGTTATGTTGCAGTCTTATGCTAAAATGCTTTAAATGATTTATATTTTCACATCAATCTACACTCAATACCAAATAATGAGTTAGCAAAAAACAGATTTTTGATAACTTTGCAAATTTATTCAAAAGAAAAACTGAAATATCACATTGACATAAGTATTCAGACCCTTAACTCAGTACAAAGTTGAAGCACCTTTGGCAGCGATTACAGCCTCAAGTCTTTTGGATTTGGGATTTTATGCCATTCTTCTCTGCAGATCCTCTCAAGCTCTGTCAGGTTGGATGGTGACTGTCAGCGGACAGCCATTTTCAGGTCTTTCAGAGATGTTTGATTGGGTTCAAGTCGGGGCTCTGGCTGAGCCACTCAAGGACATTCACAGAGTTTTCCCCGTAGCCACAATTGCGTTGTCTTGGCTGTGTGTTTAGAGTCATTATCCTGTTGGAAGGTGAACCTTTGTCCCTGTCTGAGCGCTCTGCACCATGCTTTCATTAAAGATATCTCTGTATTTTGCAATGTTCAGCTTTTCTTCAACCCTGAACAGTCCCCCAGTCCCTGCCGCTGAAAAACACTCCCACAGCATGATGCTACCACCATCATGCTTCACCGCTGGGATGGCATTGTGAAGGTGATGAGCGAGGCTTGTTTCCTCCAGACATGACACTTGGAATTAAGGACAAAGTCTGTGAGTCCTTTAGGTGCTTTTGTTTCAATGAAAACATTATTTATTGAAGCAAAAAATCTATCCAATATCAACTGGGTATGTGTGAAAAAGTATTTGCCCCCTTAGTTACTAAATCCCCAAATACATGAAACACACCCAGGTCTGATTACTGCCAGGTTCGTTCAATCAAATAAACACCTATATATAACTTTTTCAGCAGCATGAAGTTGGCTAAAAGGTTTCACCAAATAGCACACTATGCCAAAGTCAAAAGAAATTCCAGAAATGATGAGGAAAATGGTGATTGAAATACATCAGTTTGTGAAGGGTTACAAAGCTATTTCAAAGGCTCTGGGACTCAAAAGAACCCCTGTGAGAGCCATTATCTCCAAATGGAGAAAACTTGGCACATTAATGAACCTTCCCAGAAGTGGCCGACCTTCCAAACTTCCTCCAAGAGCACAGCGACGACTCATCAGGAAGTCACAAAAAAGCCAAAGACACCATCCAAGGAACTGCAGAACTCTTGCATCAATAAATGTCAATGCTCATGAATCCACTATCAGAAAGACTCTGATGGAAGAGTGGCAAAGCAAAAACCACTGCTAACCCAGAAGAACATACAGACTTGTCTGAATTTTTCCAAAACACACCTTGATGATCCTCAAACATTTTGGGAAAATGTTTGTGGACTGATGAGTCTGTTTGGAAGACATGGGTCCCGTTACATCTGGCGTAAATCAAACACATAATTCCACTAAAAGAACATCATACCTACGGTCAAGCATGGTGGTGGTAATGTGATGGTGTGGGGATGCTTTGCTGCTTCTGGGCCAGGGCGACTTTCAATAATTGAGGGAGACATGAATTCTGCTCTCTACCAGAAAATCCAAAAGGAGAACGTTGAGTCGTCAGTCCATGAATTGAAGCTCAAGCGCAACTGGATTATGCAGCAAGACAATGATCCAAAGCATAGGAGTAAGTCCACCCATGAATGACTCAAAAGAAGCTAAATTATAGTTTTGGAATGGCCAAGTCAAAGTCCTGACTTCAACCCAATTGAGATGTTGTGGCAGGACCTTATACAGGAAGTCCATGCTTTAAAACCCTCCAATGTGTCTGAACTAAAGCAGTTCTGCAAAGAAGAGTGTGCCAAAAATCCACCACGGCATTGTGAAAGACTGATCTCCAGTTATCGGAAAGGTTTGGTTGCAGTTGTAGCTGCTAAATGTGGCACAACCAGCTATTAGGTTTAAGGGGGCAGATAGTTTTTCACATGGCTGATATAGGTGTTGGATAACTTTTTTTGCTTCAATAAAAAATTATTATTATAATATATATATATATATATAAAACAATTTTGTATGAAAAATACACCAAAATAGAAGAAATCAGGAAGGGGGCAAATACTTTTCCACATCACAGTATAGACAGGTGTGTGCCTTTCCAAATCATGTCCAATAAATTGAATTTGGCACATGTGGACTCCAATGACAGTGTAGAAACTTCTGAAAGATGATCCAGAGAAATGGGATGCACCTGAGCTAAATTTCAAATGTCATGGCAAAGGGTCTGAATACTTGTCAATGTGATGCTTGAGTTTTTCTTTTTAAAGTTATCAAAAATATGTTTTTTGCTTTGTCATTATGTGGTATGGAGTATACCACATAATAATGACAAAGCAAAAAACATATTTTTGATAACTTTGATAACTTTCATGTAGATTGACGTGAAAAAAAAAATAAATAATAATAATCTAAAGCATTTTAGAAAACATTATGGGGACTGAATACTTTCTGAATGCCCATGCAACTGTTTACTGTTGGTTATTGTTAGTAGATACACACACACACATGGCCAAAAATATTGGTACCCTTGGTAAATATGAGCAAAGGCGGCGCACACAGAGATGAAGAAGTACCCAATGCCCATGGTTAAATATGGTGCTGGATCTTTTTTTTTTATGGGGCTGTTTTTTCTGCCAGAGGTCCTGGACATCTTGTTCAGATACATGGCATCACAGACCAACAGATACAAATCTAAACCTGACTGCCTCTGCCAGAAAGCTTAAAATGGGCCCTGGTATGATCTTCCAGCAGGACAATGATCCAAAACAAACATCAAAGTCAACACAAAAATGGTTCACTGACCACAATATCAAGGTCCTGCCAAGGCCATCCCAGTCCCAGGACCCCACATAAAATTTGTGGGGTGAACTGAAGAGAAGAATCCACCAACATCTGAATTTGAAGGATCTGGAGAGATTCTGTATGGAGGAATAGTCTCAGATATCTTGCCAGGTGTTCTCCAAACTCATTAGGCATTATAAGAGACTCAGAGCTGTTATCTTAGCAAAGGGAGGTTGCAAAAAGTATTGAATAAAAGGGTGCTAATAAGGCCAATACATATTGGAGAAAAATATGTTTTTAATAGTGAGATATTTCCCCTGTTTCAATTGTTTAACTTCAATTGAAGGTTAGATTTTTTTATTAAAGATCTTATGAAAGCAGCTCCCCCTTTGCTCATATTTACTAAGGGTGACAATATTTTTGGCCACAACTGTATGTATGTATGCATGTATGTATGTGTATATATATATATATATATATATATATATATATATATATATATATATACATATACACAGTATATATAGAAATCCACAGTGCTAAAAGTGCCCGAAGTGGAAGAAACACCCAAATATGGACTTTTAATTATTAGAATTATGAATGAGGTAAAGGATGCACTCAAAACATATTTGAGCCTATTTTTAAGATTATCGTATTTCTATTTCAAAACAAAATTCCATTAAATTACATGGTGTAATTTTTTACAAAATTAAATTAATAAAACTTAAAATATGTTTTTAGTATTTTATTTAGTTAAAAATGACTCAATTTGATGGACTTTTCTTATGAAATTAAAATGTGTAAATCTTATTTTTTTGTGTGTGTATTTCTATATAAAATAATAATACAATAATATTTTAATATGGATAGATAATTTAAAAGGATTTCCTTTGCTCTTTTATGGAGTTGTCAGTCATGATGCCAAAACTATGAGCTTATTCATATATTACATATATTAAATATTATCATATATGTACTGTCCAGACAAAAGTTTGTACAGACTTGACTGAATTTGATTCTCACGATCTTAAAAACCTTTTGATTTAAAGGCTTAAGCTAAATGCTTATAATAATAATAATACATTTTTTTTTTTTAAAGCAATAAGTTGGACCAGATAGAAAACGAAAAGCAGCACATGAACAACATACATGTGAACTCCTTCAGACAGTTTACAAATATCCTAGGTGGCACCTCATGAAGTTGACTGAGAAAATGCCCAGTGTGTAAAAAAATATATTTATTATTTACAAGTTAGCCAATCATAAAATAGGTAATGGAGTCTCAAATGGTCAGAGAGGGTCCAAAATGTAAACTACATTGCAACTACAACTGGGGCAAGAAACCTTGACTAACAATGCAAGTGGACGCCAAGAAAAGCTATATTGCCACAAGTGTTGTATGAGCTTAACGTATTTTTTGTGCTACAGGAGGTAAACAGGTGGCATGAAATAGCACAGACATCCAAAAGAAACATATATTTGAATAAATTAAGAACTTGGGGAGCAGAAAGTCTTGGTAAAAGAGGTTAATATTATTTTATTAGTCTTAAATCTGTATCTACAACGAAGGGACAAGCAAAAAATTAAGCAACAACTACATTATTGATGCACTTTTCCATCCTTTTTTTTAATAAACAACTTTTAGACCTAAAAGAATCTTTACAATATAAAGAAACATACAAAGAACTTTTTAATTTACTACACAAGACAGAAAGTGTCCCTAAGACAAGGATCCAAACTACCCTAAACATGAAATACAAAGCAAACTCAGGAGACGGACTCCTTTATCCTCAATACTGCTTTTCGTCTGTCAGAAAGAACAATGAACTGTGGAGAATTTTTTCATTCCCACTTTTAAAGCCTCTCCGCACCTCAACTCCTCGCTAATGTAGTATTTATTGTACAGCGTCACAATAGAATTACAGAGATGGCCAACAACATGAGTGGTTTACATACAGAGGACTGGCCAAGGAGAGACTGCAACCTATAAAACACTATATCAAGATAACAGGAAGGACAGCTCCCTCCACTTTATTACTATTTATCCATACTCCTGTATTTTTTTTGTGTGTCTTTTACTTTAAATAGATAAAAATCCTTCATAGTAAAGTTTGTAATGTGTGGTCCCTTTTGTATGTAAAGAGACAACTTCTTGTGTTCATGTATATCCATATAGGCAATGTGATAAAAGGTGGGCTGTCTGCAAAGTGCAAAGTGAGGACACTAAATGCATCGTGAGGCTTTGGCCCGCCGCATGTGTCCAACACATGATTCTGGTTTATGAGGTGCGCTTGGTTATGCCGAACATATGACCAGTTCAAACATCTGATCTTTCTTGTTCTCCCAAACATGAGCTCACAGAAGTCGTTTACTAAGTAAAGGCTGACAAAATCTTTACATTTGAATGATTAATTTAGTACATCTGTACAGTGGAGAGTCAAAAGACAGAGAATGGTGACTCTTTAACTACAAAGATGGGTTCTTCCTTTACATTTTTTTCCCCAAGATTTGTTGCCATTGGTAATTACTGAAATATCAAAACATGTCAATGATATCAAAATGCATTTTACAGTATTTACAAGAAACAAATTAAGTAATAAAGCAAGATAGACATGACATAAATGTGTTTGTCTGTGTACATCATGTCCTGGAGATGAGGAAAACTTAAAAGCAGGTTCAATTTGATTATTGTGTGTGTTGTTAGAGATAAAGGCAGCAAGAAATTAGAAGGAGATTTTGTCATCAGCAAGAGGGTTATAGTATTTAGCTCTGATGTTTACTTATTCCTTTTTACCCTTAGATAGCTAGATCACCTGAAAAATGAAAATGTTCTACTAAACCTATAGGACTTTTTCTCTTCTATGGATCATAAAAAAATTAGACAGAATGTTTTCTTGACTTAGAGGCAGAATGACTTACTTTCATTGCATTTTTCCCCTATACAATGAAAGTGAATAGGAAGTGAGGCTGTCAGTCCCTAACGTATGGCCTAAAATCTCCTTTTGTGTTCCATGGAAGAAAGTCGTATAGGTTTGGAACAAATTGTGGGCTTTGAATGATTATTGGGTGAACTATCCCTTTAAAAACTATTACACACAGAGACCCACAGATAATACAAAAAACACATTTAGTTTAAAATACACAACAAATATCAAACCCGAAAAACATTGAAGAACGAAGACATCTTAAATGAAACTGCATGTGCTGATGATATGAGGCAATGCCCAATTACTTATTGATAATATATTCCTCAGTACTTCCTGATGGTCATGTCATATAAGTGACCCCTAAAACCATAAGCTCAGAAAAGGGTCCGGTGTTAATAGACGTGGCGATCAGTTTCCAGGTCACAGTGGTCAATTTAAAGCTGCAGCATCATTTCTGAAGCACCAAACAGAACTGCAAAAATAACATGTTATCAAACCTCTTCCAGTCTTTCTTTGTCTGGCCAAAAAGGCAGTTCCACCTCAGTTTATACTGATATATCATGTCACACAACCATGCAGATTGCAATTCCATTTGGTGCCACAAGTGGCGTGTAAATAACACACTCCTGTTAAAATAACCAATTTGAACTGGAAACTGATCGCCACGTCTATTAACACCGGACCCTTTTCTGAGCTAAGGCTAGTACGACATGTTGGCTGGCATTGCTGTTTTTAAGAAGAAAACCCCTCTCTCTTTCCCTTCAAAAAGCACCCAGCCAATAGGTACCTCGTCAGTACTGAAACATCACGTAACAGTTTCAAAGGTCAACAAGATTAAAAACAAGCATAAGGAAAGCGTGAGGGTGGTCAGTGAAGCCAGAGGGCACAGACAGAACCATACAAATCTTTAGGAGGTATCTTATACTGGCATATTTACATGTGTACAATATGTCCAGAAGGGTTGCATGCAAGACATGTGCATGATAAACCTATTAATGAACTAAAAATAAAACAAATAAATACGTTGAAATTCACGGCATGTCCTGAAATGATACTGTATGAGCAGTCGTCTCTCATACATGGCCTTTGAGTTATGTTTTGCCCTAATTAGATGTATAATCAATATGTACCAAGATAGAATAACAGTTTCTTCAATGTTTTCAGCCCCGGGATATCACTATCTCTCTAAATATAACTTGAGCTTTCAGTCCAGGATAAAACTCGATATCTGAAACACTGTCTGGTCAGAGTGGTCATTGTCAATGCTGGTTTCTGTCTGATGACACTCTTTCCTCACCTTAGGGGCTCTTTAGACCGAATGCGTTCTTGCGCTACAGAAAGATAGATGCAGCGCAAGGACTAAAAAAGAACACAGGTCTTTCGAGAGTTGACATGGCCCCTAAAAACCTGGCGTTCTAGTGTGAGCTGTGGCACAACGGTTAAAGATGTCCATGTAGTGCATCTTTACATACAAGAACAAAACAATAAAAATAGCGCAGTCTGACACAAAGCATTCTTGCGCTAAAAAAGCTAGACGCAGGGCGCCGAACAGAACAGAACTCAGGTGTTTCGAGAAGTGTTTTTAAAAGTTCTTTAAACGTGACACTGATTCTAAAGAATGCTGTGAAAAACAGCGAGACGTGGCGCAATGGTCAAAGATGTCTATTTTGCAAATGCTTGCATAACCAAAAATTTTTAAAAACACACAGACAGATGCAAAGCATTGTTGCGGGAAAAACTACAGTGCAACGAATAGAACAAAATACAAGTGTCTCAGGATGCATTTTTAAAGGTTTAAGTTCTTTTAAACTTGAGTCTTGATGGTCAAATGTCCATGTCGCGCATGTTTACATATCAGAACAATGCAAGAAAAATGAAACAAACGAACACAAAGCATTCTTGCGTTAAACTTGACAACGATTCTAAAGAATGCTGTGCTCCTACGCGATATGCTAAAAAAGAAAGAAAGAAAAAAAAACAATGAGACGCAGGGCAAAGGTCAAAGATGTCCATGTAATGCATGTTTAAATATCAGAACAAAACAAGAAAAATAGCACAGACAAACACAAAGCATACTTGCACTAAAAAGGTTAGACAAAGCTCATCGAAGAGAACAGAACTCGACGTGTTTTTAAAAGTTACAGTTCTTTTAAACTTGGGGCGTATCAGGGTGCTCCTTCATGAGACACTGAAAAACAAAAAACAGCGAGATGCGGCACCATGGTCAAAGATGTGCACTGTATGCGGAGAAAAAGTTTAAAAAAATAAAATAAAACATTTTTGTGTCAGTGGCCCCTTAAGACGTTTACGACGCACTCTGAGCTGAGTCCAAGGGACAATGAATCTATGTCTCCGGTGACTGCTCTTCATACAGCTGTATTCTAGATAGGTGTTCTGAAAGGTATGGCAATGTGACCTAAATCTGCGGGAGGTAATATTTCACAGCAAACACAAAACATATCATAGACTTAATGAAAAAGTCTTGACACAGTTATTGTGCATTATGGGTGAGTGTGCTTATTCTGAATGCAAGGTATACATACAATGTTCCCCTTCCAAAAAAAATTAAAACCTAATCAATAACCATCATTACAATATTAATACAAATTAAAATCAACAATTGATAATAATACAATACATACACAGAATAATAAAAACGTTCATTGCCAAACCCACTACCATGAGTTTCCACTTGCATTTCAAATGTACACAATAAAATGGAGGATATAAGTATTGGGTACAGATATTTTCCACTGTAAAAACTACTGCATACTTTGAAGAAGAAAAAAAATAAATCCTAATTAAAAGTGGAGTACACAAAGATGTGAGCAGCCTGGTGATACAATGTCTGCCATGTTGAAACTGCTCACATACACACACCTGTCTGTGTGTGTTCAGCCCCATCAATGTCCTGAGCCAGAGAGAAAGTCCGGGAGGCAGGGAGAATCAGTCAACAAGCTCTTCCTGTGGCTCTGGGGCTGTTTCCTGTTGCCGGCGGCCATTTTGCACAGGCTGGGATGGGCCACCTTCATACGAGTCCGGTGCTCAGGGGGTATCCCAGAGGGCTGTGTGGCCAAGCCAGATGTCCGTGGGCAGAGGGTGCCAGGATTGGTAGATGTGAACAGGGCATGGTTAAAAAAGGAACAGGGATCAAAGGGGTTTGAAAACCAAACAAAAAGAAAACCCCAAATAAAAAATTATAAAGATGAAAAATCACACACTCATCGTCATGTTGGGTGAATACTGGAAAGAGAGAAAGGGGAGGTGGGGATATATAGTGAAGGTGAGATCATGAGAACTTGACACAGAGCAAATACACGATGGTCATGTGATCACTGTTCCAAAATACAGCAAGAAGATGCATGATTTTGTGTCGACAAAGCAGTAACCAAGGGACACAAAATCTGTCAAGGAAACTGCTGGTCTTTTATAACAAATCCCATTTCCAGCACTCACTCTTGGTCTAAATCATGTACAAACCAAAATTAGTTTCTCTGCCAATAACACTTTTAAATTAGTAATACTGGTCAGTTTTGAGTGAACTGCTGGGAGGAGCTATATGATTGGCAGGTGAGGGAAGTGGCAGGACTTTAGGTTTGGATTAGGATCTACTTACACTTTCACTTTGGAATGGGTTGAGGAAGTTGCCCCCCATCTCTCCGTCATCCCGCGGTGTGCCCGGTGGGTTGTTCATGCCTGCCATATTGTTGGGGGAGTTCTACAGCAAAATATTTGACAAAATTGGGATGAGGTTTGTCACTTTATGATAAATGAATAAATTATACCTGACAGACAAAGTAAAATATCTCCTTACCTTTGGCAACCCATCCATGTCACCAGATCCTGAAACAAATAAATTGCTAAAATATCAATACAATAAATACAACCAACACCAAAAAGCAAATCAGATCAGTGAACACGCCAAAAAACGGTCTCAACACGCTTACCTAACGATCCATTCATATGATGGGGTTCCATGCCGCCCATTCCGCCCATTGGGCCATCAGGACCGGGACCCATGGGGAACTGAGAACCACAGAGACACATTCATCACTTACAACCAACCAACATTTGTTTCAATTTCCAACATCCTGCACATTGTGTGAACTAGAAATGCATAAACTGTACTGTATAGGACACAAACCCATTGCTAATATGAAAAGGGATGTACAAGTCCCCTTTGATTTCTTTCAAAAGCAATGATCATGTGACATTTAGGATCAATACAAGTAAGGGATAATACATCTGTTCAGCCGTGATGTCAATTTGTAGGTGAACCTGGAAGTCTCTGGATTTTCCTATGGGTTTTTATAATTGGGATTTAGAACTCAAGTTGAATAATGTCTTTGGTAAACATTACTTGACAATACATGGACGTTTTGTTCTAAAACAGAAACTATTCAATTTCATACCTCAATCGTGAATTTTGAAGCCACCGTGTGTACTTTTTTTTTTAATGTAAAGTATGTAATTTAATACGGCTTCAAAATTCAATTTTGAGGTATGACGTGTGTAATTTATGTTGTAGAACATAGTACGTCCACATTTCATCATGTAATGTTTACC